>NC_056610.1:17650545-18003670 GCF_018340385.1 Cyprinus carpio
CAATTTTAATTTCCTGTTTCATTAAGTCAAGCTGCGAATCTAAAATTATGTGAATTACTGTCTCCTCTCTGTCCTTTGTTACTATAGCGACGGCTGGGAGATGCTGCCAAGAAGGCCATTAGCAAGCTGACTACCAGGACAGTAAAAAGAGGGGACAAGGTGAGGTCTTTTGACGTCATTGCTTGTTTACTTTTCTCAGGCTCGAATCTATCCATGTCATGTCTGCCAGGCTATAGTACGAAGCACTGTGTCCTATTATGGAACTGTTTGTGCAGTTCTCCATTCATAATGCATCTCCGTATTCCATGAAGGTCTCACTGGACACGTACGCACTGCAGATAAATATGGCTGTCACTATTCTTCTGAGTGCTTAATCACATTCTTTACGCACACAGCTTGGTTATTTACAGCTGTGTTCAACAACTGAAAAATACAAGTAGATAGAAACGTTTTCTCCCACCAGCCTTGCTGTCTAGCAGCAACCCGTACATTACAGTCTACACAGAGTGCATGCGGTTTAAAAGCAGACGCCTAAAGAGCATAAACAAAACACGACGCCTTTGGAAATTGCTGGATGGTGATACGTATCTGCTCACTATTATTACTTTAGAAAAAGCAAACTCGGAGCAGGTGAAATTGTTAAAATCCCTTTTTCTGGTTACAGCAAACCAAACAACACTGCACTACATGTACAGATGCGCAGTAAATGCATCATTGCTTGCATAATATAGTGCATAATACTTTTTCATAGATATTCATATTTTTATTCCGCAAGGATTTAATAATTTTTTCAAAAGGGACAGTAAAGACATTTATAATGTTGCAAAACATTTCTATTTTTTTCAATTCATCCAAGTATCATACAAGTGTATGAAAGTTTCCATAAAAATATTAAGCAGCACAGCTGTTTCTAACATTGACTGTTTCTTGAGTACTTAATCAGCATATATTCTGGCTGCTGTAAATTCAGTTTTTTAAGATTTTTAAAATATAATAAAAAGGCAAACTCAGATCAGGTTAACCTGTTGAAATCCAACTTTCTGCTTACAGCAAAAAAAACAACACTGCACTGATTTTTTTTTTGGTCTCTTTATAATAAAGTAACTAGGGATCTCAGCATTTTTACAAAAAATAATGCACAGTTTATTTATGCAAGTAGTGTATCATTGCTTGTATAATAGTACAATGCATATTAAACCTTTGCTCAAGGTCTAATTTAATCAATAATTGGCGGTTAAATATTGGTGACAGACAGTTTAGGTTCATCTCTAAAAGTGATCTTGCTGAATGTACCACAAAGTCCAAAGAAAGACATTGACCTGTGTAAAGGTGAATGACTGTCAGGTGAGCGATGATGTAAGAAGGGTCGTGGGATTCACAGCTGTTCGGTTTGGAGAAGGGGTGGAGCCGTGCCAGTCAGTGTGTATCATAGCCCAGTCAAGGTCAGCTCACATCAGCCATGAATAAAACATCAGTGGCCTTGGAGAAGTGCTGCAAGAAATTGAAACCTTTCATCTGAGAGGTCATGATCGGTAGAGATTGAGTGAGAGAACATCTGTCTGTCTTCCTCTGCCTCTCTCTCTCTGTCTCTCTCCTTTTTCCCTTTTCCTTTTCAAGCGATCGCCTACACTTTTTCACTGAGTTATGACGCATTTTCCAGTGATGATGCATCCTTACAGCTTCACTGCCTTGGCTGAAGCCTCTAAGACTCTGAGTATCGGCCATGTCCCTCTGCAGGGACCGACCGGACCACAGTCGATGACTCTCCCGCTGAGAGGGGCCCATTAGAAACCGAACACCTCTCGCCACAACATGACCTTGACCATGCAGAGTAGACAGGACACTGCCAGGTGACGGAAATAGCATCTAGAGTAGAGAAGATGCTTCCAGGAAGACCAGGGCAGTGTGATATAAAACCTAGGAGGATTTTTGTCACTTTCTAAATGGCTCCATGCCCAGGGAGGTCTAGTTAGCTGCCAGAGTGATGCATTGCCTGCTACTAGAGGTATATTTATGCTATCATAATATATAAATAATATTTGAAAGTGTTGCTGCTGCATAACGTCAAGTCTTATAGGAAATTTATGAAGTCATATTAAATATTGGGAATGCCACTTAAGCAGTTATTGTAGCACTATAACTTGTTAAAGGCGATAAAAAATTATGGAATTAATGATATGCTCATCAAATAATTAAGTTGATTGTCTGTGTCATTTTAGTATTATTTACATTAATAGTTTGAATTAGTTTAGATTTTATTTTACATTTTCTTTATTTATTTTAGTTTACGTTTTAGTAATATTATTTCTGTTGTCATTTTTAATTTTATTATATTTAATTTTTTATATATATTTTTATTCAGCTTTAATTTAATTGTTTTTGTTTGAATAATTTTAGTATTAAGACTTAGGCTTTATTTCAGTTAGTTGCGAATTTAAGATTTCTTGTTTTTTGTTAAAGTTTAAGTTTTTTTTCATCGAACGTTTTTATTTGATTTTATTTCAGCTTTATTTGAATCACTGATTTTTGATAGTTTTAGTTAATGATAATACTGTTTATTGCAAAAATCTAATAAAATAAATAAGCTTATATCAACACACAAACATCACTGCACTAGCTGATCTTGTCATAACTTTGTCATGATTAGGCATTTCTTAATTGATAATAAAGGCTTATAAAAACACAGAAGCTTAGTATTATTTAAAAAAAAATAAAAAATCTATATGAAGAAATGCAGATCACTAGTCACTCCTGTAAGTAGGCAGTGTTTCCTCTGTGATGTCAAGATTCGCTTCAGACTGACTTCATAGGTCAGTCAAGTGACATATGGACTGAAAGCAGAGCCAGAGAAATACAGCATCTTTGACACATTGTATCTACTAAATCTGCTGAACGATCGCTCTCTCCTGCTCAGTCACCCTGCAGTAAGTAGATGGAGACACTGTTACCCGAGCAGCTTCCTATAGTTTTCTCTGAGAGTTGACATGAGTTTCTAGAACCACACTGACGGAATGGTTTTATTCTATTTATATCCCAGTATTTTTGGGATCCGTGTTAGGAAATGATTTGACACTAAATACACTCTGAATGTTCAGAATGGCATGCTATCATACATTAGACTAGGAATGGAGTATGTCATAAGTGTACTGTGCAAAGTATGCAAATTTATGGTGTGCATGGAATACCCACATGACCTACTTCATTTGCCAATATGACTTCATCCCATAATACTATGTGCTCGTCTTGATCTTTATTTTTTATTTAAGTGTTCCTAGAATTGTAAAACTGTGTCTAAATAAGTGTCACTAAAAAACTATATATTTAGGACACATGTATTCTCGTCACAGGAGCCATGTGTTTTAACATAATAACATACTGTACTAGCTGAAATATTAGCTTACTGCATAATGAACAGCTTATAGTGCATATTTTGCTGCCTACTATTTGTTGTAGTAGTTAACCATGTGCATTATGCAATGATATTGTTTAACTATTATTCAACACTGTACTCATTATGCAGATCACATGTTTTTAGGTGACCTCATTTACATGCATTTTTAATTAAGTGAGTGACTGCTAGTTATCACCTCATACATAAAAACAGTTATTGTGCATTTAAACCCTTGATGTATTGTTTGGACTTTACAAGAAAGAGTTTATTATGTGCAGTGTGCTTTTATGTTAACAGCATTCTGCATGCAATACTGTGTACAAGACAATACATACTTTGCTATTGTAACTGTACAGATTGCTATACCGTAGTTAGACCATATAAATCTCCTCTATTAAAAGAATTTCATATTAGTTTGACTTTATAATCAAGTGAATGAGTGTGATATCTGAACCTTAAATGGTGCACTTTAGAATAGCTGGGCAAGATGAATACAAGGACAAGGCTGCGAGGAGGTCAAGAGATCAGATCAATATAGAGCAAAATGCAGGTACTCAAAGCACAATGCCAAGAGTTTAAAGAGAATTTCACACCTACCTTATTTCCGTTTCTCACAGATGTGTGTCATAAGGTCAGCATACATATTTTAATAATAATGGGCTAGTGATGCTTAAGTAGAAATAGTATGGAAGATTCAAGGTCCTAAAGAGAGTTATATTAAGAGTGTTTCTGTATCTTATATTTCTGTATTGATATTGATTTATCTTGAACAGGTTTCCTTTTGTCCTTAGCTAGTCAAAAATGCTGCTGCATGTAATTGTTAAAAAAAAAAATAATTGCAACATCACCTTGCCTATGAATGTGTCTTGTCAGACACATTTTCACTTTACGTGTGGTCAGTGCTCATTTATTGCATTTTAGCTAAGCTTCTGTAAAAATTATCATTTGACAGTCCTGTTCTTGTTTGACTGGCAAATGATCCTAAAACTGCCCTGATGTATCCTAATGAAACTTTCTAATGTTGAAAATTACATTTTTAATTTTATTTTGACTAATAAAAAGGCTATCTTTATTCTCCATCTTGTGTTCATGTTTTGCAGGAAACAGAGCCAGATTTTAATCATTGTGCAGTGTGCATTGAAGGTTATCAGCTAAACGATGTGGTCCGGATCCTACCCTGCAAGTAAGTTTGTGTGTCTGTGTGTATTTACATATGCATTTAGTTTCACTAGCAATGAAATATCCACTATTTTCTGCAAATTAACTTTTAATTATTTTTTTTTTTTTAAATGCTCAGTTTATTAATTTCTCTTTTTTAGAGAAAAACTACTACTACTACTAATATTTATTAATATACATTTCTTTCATTCTGTTTTGTTGTTGTTGTATTATAAGAATAATAATAATAATTACATTTATATTAAGATTATCCTTAATGTTTTATTCAGAATTTAAACTGCTCTTGTTATGGTTATATATCAGGGCCTGAATTTCGTTTTGGAAAATGGGGGAAATTCCCCCTTTAGGTTCCTCTTATGGGGGGGATTTTTTAATTTGAGGGTGGTGTTAGGGTATTTTTTTGACACATTTTTAAACTACAATTATCCAAACTAAATGTTTCGTCACCCATTGTATTTGTGTTACAATTTATAATGTTGATTCATAATATTAATAATAAAAAGAAAAAAACTTTAAAAAAAAAAATTTTAAAACACTTAAACTAAAAAATTAAAAACAAAAAAACACAAACAAACAAAAAAAAAAAAAATAAAAAAATATCACAAACAAATGCACAAACAAATACAATAACAAGATACAACTAAAATTAACTGTGCTTTAAGTTCTTCAGGTAGGTTTAACAAATATATTCAGGTACAGAAATACCACAGAAACAGAATAATCTATGTAACTTTAAAATAACACTGGTTAGTCTTCAATGTATAAATAAACATTAATGACAGCAGCAGGCTTATTTATGTTGCTGTCTCTTTCAGGCCTCATGCACGGATCAAACTGTTACACATAAGTTTTGTTTCTCAACTGTTTACATTAACTTAATAGCCTGTATACTGACAGTGTTTATAAATCGACTGTTTACAAGAATACTCATCAAGAGGGGCATTTTGACATATATTTGGTATGTATTTTGCCGTTTACGCACAAAGGCGTGCGCTCTCAGATGTGTCTCTATGTGCACGTACTTTGGGTGTGAGGCGGCTCACAGAAAGCATCTCACAGTCACAGAGCGCACAAGTACTGAATTGAGCACTTGAATGTTTAAAATTGTAAGACTCAAAAGCACGTGCAAATGATACATTCCGTTGTCTGTCGCGAGCATCTTTTTAACGTTGAAATATTTGTGGGAATTTCCCATGTTACAAGCGGAGAAACTTTTTTATTCCATTGTGACATTTTGGCTTATGTTGTCCACTGACAAAATATTTTTGCATTATCCAGTGCAATTTGGTTTTCACCCATTGTGACATTTTGGCTTGTGTTGTCCACTGGTAAAATATTTTTGCATTATCCAGTGCAATTTGGTTTTCACCTCAGACTTTGAATAATGGTCAAATTGCATTTGGGGAGAGAAAAGGTAGATCAGGGTTCACTTGCTGTTGTGAGATGTGGGTGTGTTGAGGAAATATGGCACTGCTGTTGCTGTGAATCGTTACTCTGTCAGACCCGCTCTGCTTATTTTTAGCAGCTCAGCTTCCAGTGACCTCTAGGCAGCCAACACACAAACACACGCATTTGTACTTACAAACAGATAAACACTAATCATGCACAGTATATTAAAGGAATGAGACATACAGTATGCACACACAAATACACAAACATGCCCTTTCCTACCATTTCAGACACCATCTGCCGAGTATGACCCGGTCACACAGCTGGAAGTCTAGCTGCTAATTTTGTGGATCATCTTACACCAAACACGCATACTGTACATGTTCACATGCTATAAATGCTTATATAGATACACTGTAAGCTGCTACGTGCAGTAACTAGTTTGATGCTAGAAAGTCAGTCATACAGGTTTGAAACACATAAATGATTTGAAAAATGAAAAATAAATACAAATTGGTGAACTATCTCTAGTACAGTATATTAGTCATCTCTCCATGATATCTACTAGCATTGATATTTTTTCTCTTTTCATCCACACCCACTCACGCTCTATCCTTATTATCTCTTTCGTCCCTCTCTCAGTCTCTATAACTGTACAGCAGCAATGAAGCACTAATCCAGAGCCTGGTTAATTGCATTGTTCTCTGCTTACGGCTGAATCACTGCTTCACTCCAGTCAGATCAAATAACACACTCATGAGCTGCAGCCTGTGCTGCCTCAGACAGCCGCTAGCAACCAGCAACAAACCAGTCTGAATCTGTCCGTCATCGTGAGAAACAGTTGGATGACCATACAGGAGGTCTTAAAGTACCAAGCATTGTAGACCTCATGAAATTCAAATTCAACGGGCCATGTATATGTAACATACTCCCAAAAATGTGACAAAATATATAAACGAGAGCCCATTGGCTATTAAAAATTTTGGACATTAAAAATATTGGCTGCTGTAACTTCCTGTTCGAAAATTTGATGTCAACACAGGAAAGAAAACAGACACTTATCTTTGATTTCATGGGGTCTTTAAGATACCAGTGCTTCCTAGCAATTCCTCATTATTGTTGATTACAATAAGAAGGTTAGATATTTATGATATTTACTGTTTGGTATTAGATAATCACAGCTAGTTTAGCTCTGAGGGATCTGCAAAAAGGTGTTCAATTAAAAGAAGGAAGCATACTGAAAAAAAAAAAAAGGTTTAAATACATAATGCAAATGCATGACCTTTATAAGGACAGGCAGTGACGTTGAATGATTCATAACCGATTGCAATTCATCCCAAAGGTGTTCAATAGGGGTTTAAGGTTTGACTAGGCAAGTTCTTCCAAACTTTTTCTATGGAACTTGCTTTGTGCATGGTTTACTGTCATGCTGGAATAGAAACGGCCCTACCCATAGAGTTGTCATACAGGTTTTTTTTTATTTTTATTTTTTTATTTATTTCGTTTATTTGTACAGGGACAACGCACAACAACAGTGTTGTGGCAGAGTTAGCTATAAAGCTAATTAAAATGTATTTCAATTATATGCTGTTCTATTAATCACAGAATCCTTAAAAAAGTGTCACAGTTTCCACAAAAATATCAAGCAGCATTAAGCAACTGTTTTCTGCCTTGATAATAATAAGAAATATTTCTTGAGCACAAATCAGCATATTAGAATGATTTCTGATTGATCATGTGACACTGAAGAAGACACTGAAGAGTAAAGACCCTAAACTTTTTAGTGTGTGTGTGTGTGTGGAGATGGTTGTCATCTGTTCTTATCTTATGGTTATCTCTTCTTAAGGTGAGTATCTCTGCTCTCTTAAGCTTAAGCATCTCCAGCCACAATCAATAACTCATAGCACTCAATAACTCAAGTAATGGCAGCACACTTGACCTAGCCATGGCCATTCAATTTACGTCCCTGTGCATTAGCTTCGCTTTAACTTACTTAGGGGTGTGCCCTTCATTTCATGGATATGACTTAATGTTTTGTGTCATGGTGGACTGAAATTTGTATTTAAATATGCATGTGCTATGGTTATTGTTATATAATACAGATCATGAAGAGTGGGTCCACACACAGAGCTGGTGTATCTTATTTAGGTGGTATGCATCTCTATGTATCCTTTGTGTTATAAGCACCCTCATCATTAATTCATCATATGTTCTCCATCCAAGCAAATAAAGCTTTGTTGGAGTTTGTCTTCATGTTGCTTCAGTACTGGATCATTCCAGAAGCATACGTCCTTTAAGCACCCATAAATCACACTGTCATTGGCACTTAGCATTATTTAGCATCCTTAGATAAACCCTCTGAAATGCATTGCTGCAGCTGTATTCCACAAACTCTGTTGCGCAGTAGTTCTGTTCAGGTTGTATTAAAATCTTTCTCGAAACACTTCTTAGCTGAGGAGCCTGCCTTTATTCCTTTGGGAACTTATGTAATACTGATATAACTAGCATACTCAATTGAGGGGTTTTAAAATGTGGTTTTGGGCCCCCTTTTGCTGTGTTTGAGGCTGCTGGGGTGAATGCAGTAGGGATGAGTGATATATTGAATATATTTGCATTGATTTTTGAATTGGTAATATATTTTTGAAAGCCTTTTATGCTCACCAAGGCTGCACTGATTTGATCAGAACTATAGAACAAACAGAAATATTGAAATATTATTACAATTTAAAATAGCTGTTTTATATTTTAATATATTTCAATATGTAATCTATTCCTGTGATGACAAAGCTGAATTTTCAGCAGCCATTACTCCAGTCTTCAGTGTCACACGATCCTTCAGAAATCATTCTAATATGACGATTTGATGCTCAAGAACCATTTGTTATTATCAATGTTGAAAACAGCTGTGCTGCTTAATATTATTGTGGAAACTATGATGCATATTTTAAGATTCATAACGTTTCCTAAAGACTCAAAAATAGTGTTAGACTTAGCTTGATGCACTTCTTTAACAGTCCATTGTAATGAGTTGTTTCAAAACTTTGTGTGCATTTACCAAAATACATTATGTAAATTTCCCAGCTCTATGATGCAGTGATAAAGATTCTTCACAATCTTCAGAGCCACAATGGCTGCCTTGTCTCTAGCATGAGTCTCAATGGCTGTCTTGTCCTGAGAATCTGCCTCATGAACAGGGTTTCCGCTACCGAGAGCCCAGGGTCTTTCCTGGAGTAAACACAGCTCAGATTGTGCGGCAGCCGGATATGAGCAGGAGGAGGAGAATGAGACTCAAAAGCTCTCTGTGAAAGCTCATGCTGCTCCTTTGAAGTCCACCAGCTTCTTGCTTTTAATCTTCCAATCTCACTCTCTCCTCTCTCTGGATGTAATATAAATGTGTAATGTGCTTTTACATGTAATGTCATTCTTGCACTAGTGTTCTTAGAGCAGTTTCAAATATGTATCGATGTATGGTGATATCAAAGGCTTGATGCTGCATCTCATGGTCTTACATCGTTATAATGGAAACATTTCAATAATATGGTGTTGCAACCAAATGTATAACACTTTAAATATACACAAAATAAACCGATGATTATAACATGCATAAGTGCTTTATTTATGGCTAAAAAAATGTTTTTCTTTATATTCAGGCACGTCTTCCATAAAATGTGTGTGGATCCATGGCTAAATGAGCACTGCACCTGTCCAATGTGTAAACTCAACATCCTCAAAGCTCTGGGAGTTATGGTGAGCTCACACACACACACACACACACACACACACACACACACACACACACACATACACATACACACACAGGTGTTGGATAATGGGTTTTATACTGTACACATTGCACACAAAACTTTCTGCTGTTTTAGATTTTCAAAAAAAAAAAAAAAAACCCAAAAATGTTCCCACAAGGTAAAAATTAACTAAACAATTGGGGACCAAAAAATGTTCCCACAAGGTCAAAATTTACTGGTCCCCATAATATAGGCAATACCAGGACCACAAACACATTGTTTAAATATTAATGATTTATTATTTAAATAACTAATAATTAATAAGTAATTATGTTAAGATAATTCTAATTACTATAGACCTATCTAAACAACCACCCCTGTAAAGAAAACCTGCATTTCTAGAAAATGATTCACTCTGTATAATATTTTTGTTTTATTTTATATTATTATTATTATTACAGACGTCCCTGAAGAAATGTTTTGTCACATTTACTGTATAGTTATATTCTGGGAATAATTTTCCCCAAAGTACAGCTATGTGAACACACACTGACTTACATTTATTACAAAAACAACAGACACATTGATCTCGGAGGGCAGCAGGTTGTGACATTCCTAAGGCTCTTATTTGATTTGTTCTTGTTATGATTTTATAATGATTTATGTTCTTGAAAATAACATCAATTCCTGCAGTTTACATGGGATGGATTGTCTGAATTATTACAGATCTGAGCATGTAAACACATTACTGTAAAAAAAATGGCAAAATGAATATGTGTTGCTGGTTGCAACAGAATGATATAAAGTAATTTGGCCTGTAATCTTGTTTTTGCAGTGAGAGGTGTAGGATTTATGATCCAGTAGCTCCCTCTGGTGGTCACTTCAGTCATTTCATAGAATTTTTCATGTTATGTAATTATATTTGCATCAAATCATATTTATGTTAATAAATCAAGTAATTTAATGTACTTACAGCCCAACCTGCCCTGCATGGACAACATGGCTTTTGACATGGATCGGATGTCCCGCAGTCAGACTTCCAGCCAGAGGACAGCGCTGGTGGACTTGTCCTCTGAGACCAGCATCAGTCTGGAGCCTCTACGCCACTCCAGTTCCTCCCAGCTTCCCTCTGACGAAGAACTCATTCCTCGCTCCGGAGAGATCAACATTGCTGTCACTAGTAAGAGCGGGGCTTATTATCTTTTATTTTGTCTCTCTTATTCTAAATCTTCTTATAGGTGAAGTGTGTCATTTCTGCATCACCAAACTGTATTGCAAACATCACACACTTCATCTTTAAGTTTGCTCACCTCTGTCCCACCTTCTCCTTCATTTCCTCCCCAGCAGGGGGTAAGCTTTCCTTACTTTAGTGCACTGACTGCATCGCTCCACCTGTTGTTCAGGGACATCTGTGTGCTGCTGAGGCTGAGCTCAGTGATGTCAGCAGGTGTCTGTGCTCCACAGCAGTGTGTCTTGCCCTTTACTGCAATAAATATTTTGTACTAGACTTCTTATGTCACTGCGTGTGTGTCATGGCACTCTTTTGTCTCTCTTTTCTGACATATGAAAATAAAGAAAAAATTCTATGTAATATATATAATTGTATAATAAATGGGATAATGTACATTCAGCCAGTCATTATCATAAAATAAACACCTTCGGGATGATCACATTGTAGGTGTTATTTTGTGATAATGACAACTTAAACTAATATTAACGTTTACATTTTTAATAATAAAAATTCACATATATATATAAAAAAAAAAAAAATCAAAAAAAATTTAAAAATTAACAACGAAATTTCCTTTTGTCTTAATTGGGCCTATTTTATTCATTTTTATTTTTTTTCTCCTGTATTTTATTTTTATAAAAAAAAAATACTATTTTATCTTGTATTCTTTTTTTTTTCTTTTTTAATTTGAAAATAGTTTTTAAGCATTTTGTTTTAATCTCTGTTTTACATATTTTTAAAATGATAGTTGCATTTTCTATTTGACATAATGGCTAATAAAATGCACTTTTTTTTCTATCAGCCACTGCTGTTTTCCCCTTTTTATCTCTTAAATCTGTCGTTGTGGTTGCTATATGTAAAGTGATTGAAATGTACATTCCATGCCATGTGTTGCTAAATATTATTTGAAAATTAATATTGGCATATTTTTAAATTTGATTGTTTTGCTACACAAGCAAGCCACCTATAGTAACAACCTTACACCTTCATCAAAAACAAAATATATGTATATCATATTTACCCTTCATATTCCATATTATTTCTTTCCCTCTTATCTTCTCTTGCATCTTAAAAAGTGTAAGGTACATTAAGAAAGATTTCAGACAAAATGCATACCACCTTATCAGAGGGTTTCAACAGAGTTTTATTTTATTTTATTTATTTTTTTTACACCCACTTATTTGCTTTCTTTCTGAAGTTATTTTATTGTTTAGGTTGTGCCAGCATTTTTAATGAGGTTATGCAGAGCAGTAGCTCACATGTTAAGTGCAGTGAAACTAAACTAAAGAACAGAAAACTGCATGCAAGTAAAATAAGTAAATGCTCAAGGAACTACATACCTTTGTTGCAGAAACAGATGTAAGGTAATTACACATTTGTGGG
This sequence comes from Cyprinus carpio, assembly GCF_018340385.1. Taxonomy (NCBI): domain Eukaryota; kingdom Metazoa; phylum Chordata; class Actinopteri; order Cypriniformes; family Cyprinidae; genus Cyprinus; species Cyprinus carpio. The sequence goes on from NC_056610.1 coordinate 17,662,862, forward strand.
ATAATTTATTATTTACCAGCCATTTGTCCTGGTGCTATGTCTTTAAAATATTATGTTCAGCAATTTTAACCCCTCCTGTTGGTCTGCGTTTGTATTGCAGTGATTAATTATATTAAAGAACCCCAAGCAGGTGTATCTGCTTGAACAGCTCTGCAATTTATATATGGTTTTAAAGAAGGTTATTGGTTGTTTCTGAAATCGTAGTGGTCTCTCTCTTTTTTTTTTTTAAAGAATTTTACAGAAAGAATTTTACAGATTAAAAAATCACTTTTAAAAAAAAAATATGTGGAATACTTTCTGATGCATTTTCTAATGACATGGTCTTTCTAACAGATGCAAAACCCTCTCTGCTTTGTAAATGTATGGCTAAACCAGCCCTAAGTGTCATGTGCTCTGAATGTGCTACGTTCAGTTTCGCTCTCGTGTTTGATCTGTCTTGTTAACGATCATCGCTTGCCTATCCTTGTTCCATGGATTAGAGAAGTATTCCTCTTTTCTTCACGCCTCCACCTGTCGCCAGTTTCCTCTTCTCTTCGGCTCTCTGTCGAGATGATACCATGGCCCCGCCCTCAACAGAAAATGACCCCTCCCCCTTTTACTCTGTTAACAGAAGAGTGGTTTATTGTTGCCAGCTTCGGCGTCCTCTCTGCTCTCACACTTTGCTACATGATCATCAGAGCCACTGCCAGCGCCCCCACCTATGAGTGAGTACAATAAATAAATACATCACATCACAATATTTCAAAATAGTCACATAAAAATACTATAATTTCACAACTTAACAATTAGTGTGCTACTACATTAATGTACTACTTTTCCACAAGTGAATATAAAGTGTCAGTATTATGCAGCTGTAAGGGCTGTAGAATCTTTAAATTAGTTTAGTTAAAATTTATAAAAAAAAGTTTATTTAGATTTTATATATAACAAAGCAGTGTTACTTTAGTATTATTAAGATACTATTAGTTTTAATTAGTATTTTTTTATATTTCCATTTAGATTTTATTTGTTAAAAACTTTGTGCCCACATCTAAAGTAGTTTTCTATTAATTCCATGTGCCTCACATCAGTGCTTGTTAAATGTTTTTTTCTTTATTTTTGTCTTTTGCAGACTGAAGTTGGAATGAAGATATTTTTGTGGCGTCCTCATTTCTAAAACAGAAATGCATCCTGAAAAATAAAGTTGCCGATTACAATTCAAGTCCATTTCAGACACATGCATTTGTAGTGTTATTAGAGTTAACTTTCACCTCTTGCACATTCAGAGCTTTTCACTGGATGATATAGCTGATGAACTGCTTGTTTTACTCAATTGCTGTATTAAAAAAGCCCTTTTTAGTTTCATTTTAGATTCATAGTGTTTTGCGTAAGTGTCTTTTACATTTGTATATTTTATTTCAAATCCTTTGGTTTGTCTTTGATTAAGTGAATATATTTTTTTTAAAGACATTTGTGTGTATTAAAATTGCTTTGTGCAAAAATCGTTGTTGTGCTTTTTAGCAAATTAGTAGTTACTAGTACTAATTGTATTCCTTGAAACTGTTTTGTTGCTTCTGTGTCTCTTGTTTTCCATGATGAGACTCCTGAATCTAATTTTCACTCTCAGACCAGCAACATCCATCATGTCACAAATCTACTGGACATACAATATTGATTTACTGTGGCATATTGTAGCGCTACAGTTTAATTCAGTAGTACCTTACAGTAAGTCAAGCCAAGAGCACTAAAAATACTGTAATAAATCTATGAGGACAGATTGTGTTTTGTATCAGCCTAACATTTAATGCAGTGGGATAGGGATTGTGTAAGGTCAGGTCTATTCGGCTCCAGCAGAGTTTAGTTTGAAATTAAAAAACCCCACATGAACAAGCTAATGAAGGATTACTTGATGGAGTTAAGTATATTTTCTGTATTATTATGTAATAGACATTATTAGGCTGCTGTCTTTGAGTCTATATCACATATTACAATAAAATGAGAATAAAATATCCAGCATATTTATTTTATAATTTTTTTATATTAATTATATTAATTACCCACCTGTGGGTTACATTATTTTTTACGTACATCTTGTGTATTATGAAATTGTTTTAAATAAAGCTGATTATATGGAGCAGCACATCCACATATTTGTCTCAACAGTCTGCAATTCACACAATTCAGTATTTGTATGATCACCAAATCTTGGATTCAGTCTTTTTGTCAAATTGTTTTCTTTCGATTAGCAAAGGTCAGTTTTAATTTTCTTTTTGGAACTGATTGGCCATTGGCCTCCCTGATCTGTACTTACACATCTTAGTTTTTGAGAGTACAAAAAAAAAAAAAAAAATTCTCTATCTAAAATATATATAATATAAGGTATATATGGGAAGTACCCTGTGTGAGCAAATTCAGTACATTTTAGTCTAATGACCTTAATTAAAATGGGTAAAAAGTACATAAATAATGATAAAGGTTTTGGGAAGTTGTTATGCCCTGTGTGAGCAAATTCAGTACATTTTAGTCTAATGACCTTAATTAGCATTTTCAGGTAAAAATGACAACATGAGGGTTAAATCAGGGAGCTGTATATTCACAAAACACCCAAACACTTATATAAAAAATCTGATTTCCGCTGAGAAGCTTGATGGTGATTAATTGGTCTGGTGTCAAGGACATAATAAGTGCTGATTACACGAAACCGACCAACATTGATTTTGTGCTGAGATGAAATGTCAGATTTGAGCACAACCTTTATGGAGGAGGCAAATAAATCTTTTCAGTCAGCAGGAGCCGCATCTTGAATATTTTATTAACATTGAGAAGAATCATTCCTTCTTTCATCTATCTATCTCATCTTCTTCTATCACCCTGTTGTACACAAAACAGAGTATTATTACCAATGTCTTAATCTGATCCCATCATTTTTGTGGTTTGTCTGTTTTCAGGTGGTCATTTCTTCAACCGTAATTCTGTGTCTCCGCGCAGCGTGGTCTGTGAGATGGAGCTTCCAGACATTCAGGCGTCGCTGGACATGTACGACGACAACAAATCCTGAGGACACGCACCTCCTCCACCTCCAGCCCATTCCTCCATCATCCTCTCCCCGACCCCAGACTGTGGGGAACAACCTTTATGAGTGTGAAATGGAGCATTGACAGTGAGCACACTGACTCTAGTGATAAACTCTACCACTGTAGAATGATCTTCAGAGCGATCGGTCGCCTCAAGTAGACGTGATTGGACTATTGCACCATCATCAGCCTCCTTACACTTACTTTTTCTCTTACTTTTTGAAAGACTATTTGAAAAGACATCTTTTCACAGACGGCTGTGGGAAGTACCTCTTAGTTCATTTCTCTGATCTCCTCGGTTAGCCACAAATATTGTGTCAACTGTTGTCTCGTGTATGTAATTTGCTGACCGTTTTTAAGTTCCCATGCTTAATATTGTTCCAGATTGTTAAAGCTCTTCTCTCGTGGACAGGCGTGAAAGCAGGATCGGAAACTGAGCCTTTATAGAAGAGCTGTCTGCTTTTTATCTCTGCTTTTGTAGCTAAACAAGATGCAAATGAACTCGTCCTTCATCTGCTGAAAGGCTGCAGCTTCACGTTTAGTGCTGGCCCGTTAGCACTCGAAACTCCTCGACAAATCACCGTTACTTCCTTGTAGAAATTTCTCTGTACATAGAAGGAAAATGTTTTAAACATGTATTTAAAGAAAATCCTATGGAATACCTACAGCGAATACTAATCAGTTCCAAGCAAGGGGACCTAATATATATGAATATATACAGTATTTGCATATAATAATTCATATATATCTCTCTCTCTCTCTCAAGTGGCCTCTTAGCACAGTTTGTCTTTCCTGGATTTTGTCCATGCACAAGAGTGTCTGTCTCTTTTGCGTTCTCGTTTTCGTAACCAGTTTTTGGGGGATGGCATTGTGGCCGTGCTGGCCTACCCTCAGAGATCAGTTTTGTTTTCGGTCGTATGTGGTTGCAGTCAGGACAGGGCTGAAGCTCTACTCTGAGACACTCGGTGAGTAAAGGCTCTGCTTTATGTGGGTCATGATATGTGCTACCTATGTTACATACTGCCTCGGCATTAAACTTGTCATAATTGCCTGTACTGCTTGCTTTCTTTGGGTGAGGTTTAAAATCAACACAAATAACACAAATCAGTGTTATATTAGTATCTATTAAAGTAATTAGTATTTTGTAGTATTTTGAAAATTTAAAAAAAATCCACAAAAATTACATTTTGGGAAATGATTGTAATGCAGCAACTCTAGAACCTGAAACTTTCCCAAATTGCTGATTTAAAACAAGCAGGCGGTTCTTCTGTATATATATATATATATATATATATATATATATTTTTTTATTAATTTTTAGTACTTTTTTGACTTTCAACTTTTTATTTTATTATATAAACCATATATCATATTTCATTTAAATTCATAATAATCTAAATTTTATTTTATGCATTTTATATCAGTTTTCATTTACATTTCTAATATTCGTTTAAAATGTAATCCAGTGTTTATATTTCATTTTATTTCAGTTTGATTTCAATTAATGAAAAGCTAGTTTTATTTTTAGTTCCACCCTGAACAAAAGAGCAAATTAGATTATTATAAAACAAAACATAATCAAAAATAATTTTGGAGTTCAATAGAATAAATTTGTTCCACCCTGAACAAAAGAGCAAATTAGATTATTATAAAGTGAAACATAATTAAATATGATTAAATACTGATTTAAACATTTTATTATCTTTATTATTAGTATATTTATTATTATCATTATTATTACGTGAATAAATATTTTCATATATAGTAGAGCTGGTGAAAATGGGACAGCCAAAAAAAAGCATCACTCCTTATATTAAATGTAACTAAATTATTATAACGATTACTATTGAATATAATTATAAGCAGCTTCACAATTAAACAAAAAAATTAAACAGGAAGTGTAATAGATGTAGTTTATTATTATTGTTTTTATTTGTACTTTTGTAATAACCCAGCTGAAAAAACAAACCAACAATAGAAACCATCACAGAACTTGTAATGGTTTTACTGGTTTTAATGGAAACTGTAATGGTGTCTGTTGGTCTCCATTGGTAATTTTTCACCTTCTATTGTTAAAACAACTAAATCCTAATGGAATATGTCCCAAAACATACCACAAAAGACCATTTTTGAATGGTTTTAATGGTTAAAAATTGATTGTTTGGATTGTGTGTAATGGTGTTTGTAGTGGAAAGCATTAAAATTTCTGTGATGGTTTCTGTTGTTTTGTTTTTTCAGCAGGGAACCGAGTAACACACGGGCACCATTGAGTGTGATCTTTAGCTTCTTGGAAAGCCTAAGGGAAAAATGGTTGCTTTCGAATGTAATTAGACGCTATTGTATTAATTTAATTTAATTCAGTTTAGTGTGTATAACCTTTTCGTCTGTGATTTATGCTTTATTTTCACATTTGAAGAGTCTGTTTGCCTCCAGTAATGTTCATCCGCCGCGAGAGGGCGATAGAGCGCTCTGATAGGCCGAAAGCAGAAATGAAAGTTGTTCAAGTGTACAGAACGATTAACTAAACGTTTAGTAATAACTCTATTTAAATGGCGTTTACTTTAACATTAGTTGTTTTGATAATTTACCATGAACTGCTCACGGGATCCAACAGCGTCGAACTAATAAGGAAAAATCTGACGGACGGAGACCGACTGAAGACGTTTCAGCGAGGACATGAAAACAATGAGCAGAGACGGATTAATCTCCAGGTAACGTTACATTTAGTGTATTAACATGAATATCCCACAAACTACAGTATTAAATAAGAATCATAAGAACTCTGATAAGTCTGTGTTTTAAAACATAGTGAACTGCCTAAGTAGACCCTAGGCGTCATAGATGAGATCACACAAATACAGTTTAATGCGCCTTGGATGCCTAGAAATGCTGTCTAGTTAGGTAACTTAGTTTTGAGAGGCAGACAATAACTAGCTGATTTTAATGCATCTAAATATTAAAACCATAAGGTAAATCTACAGCTACTACTTGTCTCAATATGAAATATGAGTTTTACGGAACATATTTTTAAAAATAAATAAAATGTAGGCAATGCCATTAGTTTCTGTCATGTGATGTGACACATTTCCTCTTGATTAGCATCTCACCTGTTGCTCAAGGTGTCTGTGGTCATGTCTTGCTTTGTCTGATTGTAGAACTCACTCGAGAGACAAGCCTTTCTGAATTCAGTACTGAAGAGATCAAACCAGTCTGCCCATTACGGCATCAACCAGTTCTCGGACTTATCTCCACAGCAATTCAAAGGTGATGATATGCAGGTTATGGATTCTTACAGATGAATGCACTTTGTATGATGTCATCTAACATGTCTTTTTTTTTTTTTTTCAGAGCGATATCTCACAGCCCGGACTGAGACGGCTCCAAAGTTTGACCCCTCTGGGACTGGAATTAAAGTTAAGATTAATTATCCACCCAAGTTTGATTGGAGGGACCATGGAATTGTCGGACCAGTCCGGAACCAGGAGTCGGTATGGTGTTGATATTAAGACTAGGGTTTACATGTCATCTTTTTCCACTCATGTAAAAACTCAAGACATATGACTTTTCTTTTTCTTACTGTGTGTAATAGACAGGTTTACTCTGCATTTCTTCTTGTTTTTCGTGTAGTGTGGAGGATGCTGGGCCTTCAGTGTGGTGGAGGCCATTGAAACGGTATCTGCTAAAGATGGAGGAAAGCTGCAGCAGCTCAGTGTGCAGCAGGTTATAGACTGCTCATATGAAAACGAGGGCTGTAATGGCGGATCTCCTGTTGGAGCTCTGGATTGGTTGGCACAGGTGCTGTCATCTTCTTTCTCTTTTTCTTGTGATGATACAACTGGAAGATTAAATCATGTTTATTGATATTGATAATGGAATCACAACCATGCATTTTGATGGTCTGTATACACCTGTCCAAAAATGTTTTCAACAATGATAATAATTAGAAGTGTTTATTGAGCACCAAATCGGTATATTAGATTCTGAAGGATTAACACTGAGACAAGAGAAATGGCTGCGCATATATGTGTGTGTGTGTGTGTATATATATATATGTATATGTATGTATGTGTGTGTGTGTGTGTGTATATATATATATGTATATGTATGTATGTGTGTGTGTGTGAGACCCTGGACCACAAAACCAGTCATAAGGGTCAGCTTTTTTTTTTTAGATTTATACATCATCTGCTGAAAAAAAGCTGAATAAATAAGCTTTCCATCGATGTATGGTTTGTTAGGATCGGACTATATGAGATAAAACTATTTGAAAAAAAGTTGTCCAAATGAAGTCTTTAGCAATGCATATTACTACTCGAAAAGTTTTTAGATATTTACGATAGGAAATTTAGAAAATATCTTCATGGAACATGATCTTTACTTAATATCCTAATGATTTTTGGCATAAAAGAAAAATCGATAATTTTGACCCATAAAATGTATTGTTGGCTATTGCTACAAATATACCCGTGCTACTTATGACTGGTTTTGTGCTCCAGGTTCACATACTATTATTATTATTATTATTATTATTATTATTATTAAAATAGAAACCATTTATTTTAAATTCACAATATTAAATTTCACAATATTACAGTTTTTACTTCAATTATTTATTTAAAAAATCTTACAGACCCCAAACCTTTAAACGGTTGTCCAACAAATTTTGTACAGGTTGTTATTTTTATCCTATTATCCTTATTTTTATATTTCTTAAATTTGCAAACAAGACATTTTGAATCTTACATTCTTACATACTGCTGATTAAAAGCAGTAATTATGTTGGTCAGATCTGTGATCTGTGCTGTGAAGTGCACATTCTAAGCTTTTAAATGATACTTTTTTTTTTTTGAAGCTTTTTAATTAGTATTTTAGTTAAGGGTGTTAATTAATTAGCTAGCTGCAGCAGTTTTGCGAGGGTTAAAACTTGAAAGTAAAAAAAAATAAATAATAATAATTGGTCTGTTCCAGCTACAAGCTGCTGATTAAAGGTGTTTATCATCCCAGATATTCCATTATTGGCACATTCACATATCCGGTTTTGTGTATCGTTTCTCAGACCAAACTGAAGTTGGTGAATGAGGCGGAGTATCCCTTCAAAGACCAGGCTGGGATCTGCCAGTACTTTCCTCAGTCTCACGCTGGAGTGGCAGTGAGGAATTACTCAGCGTATGACTTCAGGTAATAGATGTAGCATGCAGATGGCTTGAGCTTTACATCAACAGTCAGCTGTGCCATTGCATTAAGTGCAGTGCAGACCTCATGTACTATTAAAATTCAAGGTTGAAGTTTGTCGGGATGTGGGCCAATGTTTTATGTTTACTCATCTGTTCTTGTCAACTCTGTTTGCAACTCAGGGTCAGGTGCTGAACGGCCACTGACTGTACACTCACAGAGCTCGTACCACCGGTCAAATACCAAACCAAACACTTCTGACCTGTGCTTCGTTGTCTTACATTTGTACCAGCTGTCACTCTGTGTCTTACGTAGTGTTCTTATCGTGACGAGACAGTTTTTGTCTTAACCAACTAGGTCAACCAGCGAGCCGGTTTGCATGGTTTGGTTTCAAAAGACTTTTAAACTTCCTATTAATCTTAAAATCATGAAAGCTGTTTCACAGTTTCCACAAAAATATTAAACACCACAACTGCTTTCAATGTTGATAATAATAATATTTAAAAAAATGTTTCTTGAACACCCAATCAGCATATTAGGATGATTTCTGAATGATGTGACTCTAAAGACTGGAGTAATGATGCTGAAAATTCAGCTTTACCATCACAGGAATAAATTACAGTTGAAAATATGTTTAAATAGAAAACAATTATTTTAAATTGTGCAGTATTTTTGTGTTCAATTTGGAAATGAACTAGTAATCAACTGAGTAAATCTAAGTAAAGTGTGCAGAGTCCCATGGGATTGTTACAGTTGAAGTCAAAAGTTTACAGACACCTTGCCGAATCTGCAGAATTTTAATTATTTTACCAAAATAAGAGGGATCATACATAATTCATGTTAATGTTTAGTTCGTACTGACCTGGATAATGTATTCCACATAAAAGACGTTTGCATACAGTCCACAAGTATTTTTTGCTTAGCTATATATTTTCATGATACCCTAAACATCCAAACCTACTTCTTATCTTCCAGCATTTTTTTATTTATTTTTTGCTTAGTGATAGTTGTTCATGAGTCCCTTGTTTGTCCTGAACAGTTAAACTTACTGCTGTTCTTCCAGCATTTTTGTGCATTAGAACCCTTTTCCAACAATGACTGTATGATTTTGAGATCCATCTTTTCACACTGAGGACAACTGAGGGACTCGTATGAGAACATTTTGAATTTGAAGATCAGACTAAATTTAACTTATTTTGTCTCCTGGAAAACATGTATGTATCTTCTGAAGGGCAGTACTAAATGACAAAACATGATATTTAGGTAAAATAAGAAAAATGCACATCTTCATTCTTTTCAAAAGTATTCTTTCTCTGTTCAAAAGGCACTTAATGCTTGGTTTTTCTTTCTGGAGCATCAGTGAGCATTTAAACCTTCTGTAATAGTTGCATATGAGTCCCTCAGTTGTCCTCAGTGTGAAAAGATGCATCTCAAAATCATACAGTCATTGTTGGAAAGGGGGTCAAATATACAAAAATGCTGGAAAAACCAAAGAATTTGTGGGACCTGAAGGATTTTTCTGAAGAACAGCAGGCAGTTTAACTGTTCAGGACAAACAACAACAACAAAAAAACACAACTGTGGATCATTCAGGTAACAACACAGTATAAAGAATCAAGGGTATCTAAACTTTTGAACGGGGTCAGTTTTATAAATTCAACTATTACTTTATCTTGTGGACTAAACATCTTTTATGTGAATCTTATTCAGGTCAGTACTAAATAAACAATAACATGCATTTTGTATGATCCCTCTTATTTTGGTAAAATTAACATTTTGAAGATTCTGCAAGGTGTAGTTAATCATTTGACTTCAGCTGTATGTTGTTGTAGTGGACAGGAGGAGGTGATGATGAGTGTGCTGGTGGAGTCAGGGCCTCTTGTTGTCATTGTGGATGCCATCAGCTGGCAGGATTACCTGGGTGGCATCATTCAGCACCACTGCTCCAGCCACAATGCCAACCATGCCGTTCTGATCACCGGTTATGATACCACAGGTACACACACACAGACATGGGCGGTTAAACACTCTTTACTTGTGCCTCAGAGCATATAAAGGTTCAGAGCGCTGGCCTTCACGGATTACGTCCTGTCAAGGGCACAGAATTGAGCCGACACTGGCAAACACTGGCTGTGCGCCAACATCCTGATGTGTCTGCACTATAATCAGCAAGCTGTCCGCAGCATTTATCCTCTGCGATGATTTGTTTTCTCTTGTTTGTTTACTAGGTTTAAATTAGGTACTTTCAGGGTAAAGTAGAAAAATTGATGCTTTGTGTCATGCCAAAACTGTTACTGCGAGATTTATTAATCATTTCATACCATTATACTATCTAGAATGACTTGTTATTAATCATTTCCCATCTGGGGTATATTTTCAATGATGTGTCTTCATATTTTGTCACAGGTGAAGTGCCGTATTGGATAGTACGCAATTCATGGGGGACCTCATGGGGTGACAATGGATATGCTTACATAAAAATAGGGAATGACATGTGTGGTAAGTTTATATAGTGACCCACTTTTAATGCTTTTTTACCTTGTTGACAGTCACAGTGATGCACGCAATGCTGCTGTGAGGCATTGTGTGTGTTCATAAATATTCATGAAATGTTTGGACGTTGGCAAACAGTCAATACTGTTTATAATGTAAAAATCTAATCATAAATGCTTAGTTGATCATCTTTAAATTCATATCAGATGATTTAGAAATGATGTAGCGAGGTTATTTTGAAGTTGTGACCTTGCTTGTCAGTTGCTTTGAATGACTCTATGCAATGTCAGATGACAATCAACAGCCACTCTTTCTCTTTTCCCAGGCATTGCGGACAACGTTGCTGCTGTTTTTGTGTAATTGTCAATAATCTTTGTACTTCCGTGAAAAGACCATGGCAGATCGACATTTTAAAATATCACTCTCAAGACGGAAATCCTCCGGTGTAGCTGATGAGAATTGCAAAAATTCTCACGGGGGTGCGGATAACAAATCCTATTGCCTCTCGAATGCAAAGCAAGTACGCTGCTATTTGAGCTAATACACCACATTCCTAATCCCAGCAACTGTAGCCCAAAATAATCGCAGTCAGAGCCAGATTCTATTTTAGTTATACAACACACACCAGCTAGATCTGTCCATAAGGATGTTTTAATCTATAGAAAACACTGATAGTGAATACAAGTGCACAACGTTTTGTATTGTGACATTGCACTGATATAGGACACAAGTGAACTCATCTGCAAAAATGTGAAAATATAATTATATGTGAATACTAATTACAGGCCTGAAGAGTTTTTAAAGAAAAAGTGCTTATTACTACAGTATGTACCAGATATTTAAATATTTCTGCTTTTATAAACATTTTTAACTACAAAGTGTACTTTTTTGCATTTGCTAATGCATTTTAAAAATAATCTGAAATTTAGTATATAACTCTATGTATAAATCTAACTCTAGCACTCTCTATTCTAATTATATTCTTTAAAAAAGCATGCCTCTTTTAGATTTGCACTCTATTAATTTACTAACAGCTTGTTTTCTTTAAAAAGAAAGAAACTAACACTAGCCTTTCTTATCTTTTTGTTTTCTATCTATTTGATTTCTTTTTTGGATTATACAATTAACAAAAGCAAAAAAGGCCTCTAACACTAGCTTGCTCTATCTTTTTTTATTAGTTTTTTATTATATGATTTAAAAAAAACCTTGCTACATGTACTGCATTAAGCTAAGTGAGACTGATAGCACTTGCATATCATTGCTCTTTTGTTGATTTTGATTGGTTTTATTGTTCTCATTTGTAAGTCACTTTGGACAAAAGCGTGTAATAAATGTAAATATAAACTATTCTATCCAAGTTTACATTTTGACAAAAAACATTGACTCTTTTTTTTTTTCAAATAAACAAGAAGTTTCTCTATACTGTATGTGTGTATTTTATTTACAAAATAGAAATCAGTTTATTACATGTTAAAATATTATATTGACAGTATATACACAAGTGCATCAACAGTTTTACTGATGTAGATATTTTGTTGACACTCTTTTCAATTCATAATCTAGAACTAATGTAAAATCAACACAGCTTTGTAGCCTGTCATTCTGTCGTTTAAAATTAAAAAGTTTTTGGTGACAAATCTTGGTGATGGTAAGCTTTTTTTTTTTTTTTCTGTACTCTGCAAACGCTGTCCATCCTTTCCTCGTCCCTCCATCTGTTTAGTCTGAGTCATCGCTGCTGCTGCAGTAGGAGCTGTCACAGCATTCAGCCATGTACAGGAAGGTGTGCTCACTCGGGTCCAGCTTGGGAACCCACTCCCTCGGAACCAGGAAGGTGGCCAGGTTAAACAGATCCACAAACACCTTATAGCGATCACTGGCAAAAGATACATAAGGCTTATCAATACATCCCGGTCTTGTTTTTAAGTGGTTCGTGTTTAGAAGAAGAATTGCACATTGCTGCCAATTCACATCTCATTTGCAGCATTGTGTTTCACATGAATAATTCCACAGATGCAGAGTGTTTCATCTGAAGACTGGATTTGTCCCAGATTATTTGGCCTACCTGACAGTGGAGCGCAGGTACTGATAGCCTGATGAGCCACCTGTGCCGTCTTTACTGCCAATCATTCTGTGCACCATACACACATGGTTGTCTAAGGGGAAATTCTGGTATAAATTATGCAGGAAGTAAAATAAAACCATTATTGATATGCAAAAGAAAATCTTTAGTTCTCTTTTATTCAGTGTTGACACTCCTAACAGGCTTTGCCCCGCAGGGTGTTTTAGGTCAGGTTTATTTGTTCGGATGCTTTATGCTTTCAGTGGTGTCACATACATCTCCATTTTGTCATGAGGGTGTCGATGTCCATCAGAGATGTCAGGAGCTGGAAAGGAACCTGAAATCGAGGCTCCTCCCTGAGAGCAGATAGCGATAAGTTGAGTTACATACAGTATGAGCTATCAGAAAACATATTCAGGAAAAGTACCATGGTATTCTTTTAAGTGAAGTATCATGTAAATAGTAAATAAATGGCAAGTATCATTCAGTACCATGACATATATCAAGAAGTACCATATTACATCTGATTTTAAAAGTATATTTATAAATATTAAGGTATGTTTTGTAGTATCTTTCAGACCAGAGAGTCAAATTTAACTTTTTTTTGGTTTTCAAATATGTAAGTTTTTTAACACCAATACCAATAACATGAACTAACAATGAACAATGCTTTTACAATATTTATTTTTCTTGGTTAATGTTAATTTCTCATACAGTTCTATATTTTTTAGCACATTATATATATCGTTAATTGTAAACGATTGTTCAATGTTGGTATACCTAATGCATTAAAAGTTGATATACACTACTATTCTTAATTATTTTATTCAGCAAAAAATTCTTTAAAGTGCCTTTATCGTGGATTTTTGAAAATGACCTTTCATTCAGTGTGTTACACAGCTCTAAGTGAATGAAAACATCCTGCAAAGTTTTAAATCTGAAAGTGCACTGTGTATAAGTTACTGTCTCTCAAAAGAAAGAGTCGTTTTTAAAACGAATCCCAAGCCGTTTCATGTTGAAGTCAACCTAAAATATTAGCATACTGCCCGCCCACTTGTTGGTCTTTTCGAGTTGGTCTGAATGAAAATGCAAATTCATTCTTTGCCACTAGGTGCTGCTTTTAGAGCTGTAAAAATATCGGTTTCCCCAGTAACGCTGTACACAAAGCAGCACTGCGTTCACAAACGCTGCTTTATCAGGCATTACAGGCATAATATAATGAAAATGATACCAATCACCGCAGATTAGGCACGCAAAGAAGGGGTTTGGGAAAATGAATCGTTAAATGAATCATTTGGGAGTCGTTGAGCAAATAAGGTAATAATAATAATAAACAAATGACTATTATAAGACAATAAAAGTGTTTTTTGACCTTGCATGCATGCCAACCTGTTGTTGGGGACTCCCAAAACCAAAATATAAACCTTTCATTACCCATAATAGCGGCACTTTAAATCGGTTGAAAGTGACCGTTAAAACATGTATATTGTTACAAAAGATTTCTACAGCATGAAAATGATGTTCTTTTGAACTTTCATCAAAGAACCCTGAAAATTATTTCACAACTGATAATAAGACATGTTTCTTGAAGACCAAATCAGAATATCAGAATGATTTCTGAAGGAATCATGACACTGAAGACTGGAGAAATGAATGTTGGCTTTGCCTTCACAGAAATAAATAATATTTTAAAATATATTTAAATAGAAAACAGTAATTTAAAATTGTAAAAATATTACTAACATTACTATTATCTCTATTTTTATATTATTTTTTATTTTAATGAAGCCTTGTTGAGCACAAGAGTCATATAATAGCATCTTTTAACTGATTTTGTGATTAGATTAGCTGGTCATCCTGCAGAAAGATATACCTGTAGAAGTAGATCATCAGTGCTCCTTGCAGTGCTTTATAGGACAGCCTCCTCTGACCTGCACAGACAGAAGATATTCACTTGTACCCGCTAGAGGATGTGTCACTTGACATTGTATCTCTGCAGCATCTCGAGAGCTTTGCTGACCTGTGCTTACTAAGTGATCATGTCTTTTCTCATCAAAGAGCGATAAGAAAATGTCTCTCCGCTTAATGAGCTCGGCCATCATCTCCTCTTTCATCTCGGAGTCTGTTTTTTGCTATTAAGAGGAAACAAGAGTTGTCACTTACAACTTAGACGTGAGCATTGCACAGAATTATCCAGGGATCCTCCACATACCTCTATTTTTTCCTTCTCTCTCCTGAACCCCTCAAAAATATTAGTTTCCAGTTTCCCCCAAAAATTAAAGCCATCTTCCTCCAAGCCGGGCGTTCTCTCCAGCCATTGCTGAAAAGTATTGATTGCTTATGAGAAATGTTAATCAGCAGGTTGCAGCAGGTCTGTTAGATGAATCCTGACTTGATATATAAATTGGCTACATAACCTATTCCTCTCTGAATACCAATAACCTGCAATGAAATTCAGTAAGTTATGGTTCTCGTGCTGAATTTCATTGATTAATACAGTATTCATGACTTCACAGCTAATATTTCATCTTATAATGTCATTTCCCTCAGGTTTACCTCCACTAACTGCAGCAGCGTGGGCTCCTGCTCTGAATGGAGGAGCAGCTCACTTTCCCGGTCACGGAAATTGTCCCGGTAATGCCTTCTGTTGTAGGGGACCCTCTGGTTGTGTGGGACCCCAATCTTGTTTTCCAACAGTCGAAACTGCAGACTCTGGAAGCCCGAAGCAGGTGAGAGATATTCCCTGTGCCCCAAAAAAAAAAAAAAAAAACGCAGATCAATCGAGCTAAATGCAATTATGCTAAACACTGCCATTGATTTTGATTTAACAAATTAGTGCCATCTAATGCTTATTTACTGAGTTAGCTATCTCCCGTCTCTTGAGTGTTAGCACATTTCCAACAGCAAGTTTGCCCAAACAATGCTGTTATCCAGGAAATGTAATACTTGTTTTCAGTAATTGTTTGGCAGTGAGAAAAAAAAAATCTAAATAATGAGAAATATATACACCTTACCTGAAGTCATAGAAGTCTAAGGCAGTCATGGTTTCCAGAACAGCAAACTGGTCCAGCAACAATCTGAATATCATCACAATCCTGTGGATGCGAGTGTTGACTTTGAGCATGTTTCGTTCGTCACGTACCTGGGGAAATTTGAAGTACATTTTGATTTATTTTCAGCAGTGTTTATAATGTCCCTGACACATGACATTAACTAGAGAAGTATCTTAAAGTAGACTGAAGGTGGCAGCCTCATGCTGCACTGCACATCCTTTCTTTGAACTGAACTATGCACATCAGAAAACTGAAGGTTTGGGCTGTTCATCTTTGTCCTGAAAGCCCCCAAACAATAAATGAACTGAATATTTTATTAGGTTTAGAAGCATGCATATGTGGCACTTTGACAAGAATCTCAAATATCCTTATATAATGTGAAGTAATAATAAAAAACACAATTTTTTAAAAAATATATTAATAATTGTATTCAACAATGACAAAATAATGACATTTACAAGGTTAAAAATATTTTTATTTCAAATAATTACCATTCTTTTGAACTTTCTATTCATCAAAGAATCCTGAAAAAAGTATCACTGTTTTCACAGTAATATTAAGAAGCCCAACTGTTTTCAATGTTGTTCATAATTATAATAAATGTTTCTGCATAAATTTAGCATATTACAATGATTAACACTGAAGACCGGAGCAATGACTGCTGGAAATTCAGATTTACCATCAAAGAAATAAATTGCAATTAAAAATATATTAAAAATAAAAAACAATTATTTTAATTTTTTAATTATATCTCACAAGATTACAGCTTAAACATAAGAGACTTCTTACAAAAATCCTATCAACCTTTCTTTTGAATTCTAATGCAGAATAGCACTAAAGAAAAGATAATAACATTCAAATAATTGCCCTGGTTCTGTCTGAATTGGTGTTTTATTTACAGATATTTATGAAAATCATTCATCATCTCTCACTAATCTCTTCTTTGTGCCCTGTCAGCTTGAACCTTCATTAGATGTAATATTCTCATTAAAAATGGTCTTTAACAAATTTTTAATAGGTGACTTATTAAATCTTAATCGTGTTACATTGATTAAAAGCAGGCCCATTCAATTTAGGGAGCTAAATCTGATAACTACAGCTGTTCACAAGTCTTCATGTTTGAGGCTACTCACATGTCCACTGGTGAAGATTTCTCTCACTGAGTCCAACTCCCACAGAACTTGTTTAAACCACAGTTCATATGCTGCAATACAAGCAATGAGTTAATCATTTCTTCAGGTTACATGTGAAAAGTCATTACATTTCAAGGTAAATATACTGAGGTACTGCCACTGAACTCCAAGGTTATGAAAGGCATTACATTTCAGCATGTATTTATGTACGTACAGTATTATGTGCATGAGTTTGAGTAATGCTGGATTTACTGCTGTGGTAGATGATGATTGTTGTTAAATCAGATATAGAACACAGGTTACATTCAGCTATACGTTGAGTTTTTGAGTTAGTCTTGCCTGTTTTTGTCTGCAGTGAAACTTTTCAACATTCAGCTTTATAAACGGGGAAATGAGCATTCTTTGCCTGTCGTGTTTTGGGAGCGTTCATTGGAGAGTGGCTAAGACTGATTTGCCCGAAGGCTGTTTAGCATTTGTTTGGCTCACCTTGATGTGTGACGATGAACAGATGTTCGTCATGGATCTTGTTTCCCTTCAGCTCACTTTGAAGCACCTGAGATGTCACTATTTTATCCAGCTGGGGATGAGAGAGCATTTTTGTTTCATGGAAAGCAAGCCAAAAAAGTCTGAAATTACCATTTTTAAATTAGAACATAAAACTAAGTAGTTCACTCTTTGCCATTAAAATCTGAAATGCATGCATTTTCCAGTGTTAATTAATTTGGCAACTAAGGAAGAATCACATTGTGTTCCGAACATACAGACCTTTATAATAAACTTTAGATTCCAGGGCTGCCCGCCAATTAATCATGAACTATTTTAGGAGAAGCTATGCTTTATGCTTATTAAAAATGTATACAAATATCATTAATAAGCATGAGCTAATGTATAGTTTACCTGCAGATAGTCACCGTACATGAGACCTCCTTTGCTGGCCTTATTAACTCCAGTCTGAGAATCATCATTCTCATCTTCTTTCAGATGCTGCTTACTGCTTGACCTGTATTTTCATCAAATGCATCAACAGCAAATACACATTTTGTGTGCAACACTCAGTGTAGTTTTGTCTTCTGATTTCAGATATGGCAGAAACATGATCTTCTACATTTAAGGAAGAATTGTGGCTTTGAGAGTATCCTTATATAATCTCAATTATCTAAATATGTTGAAAGCTTGAAATATACATACACAAATTTCTTCTGAAAATAAGGACATCCACTCATGGCTGAAATGTAAATATGAGACAAGCCGGATTCAAAAAAGGCACATCTCAAGGATGTTGAGACGTTTTATAACGTTTGCCCCCATGCTGACTGACCAATCGCCTCTAGATCTACCCCACCTCCCTTCTGTCCATGTTCAATGTTGTACTTTGTCTTTTTCTTATCTTTGGTGAAATCGAACTGAAACAGGCAAATTGAAACAGAACTTTGACTTCATAACATTACGAGCAGGGCTTTTGTACATAAACTGAACGTATGGGATCATGTCAGAGGGTTCAGATATACGTTACCTAGGCAGTCAACAGCGTTCCTGTATTTACTCCCATTAAAAATGACTGAATTACTCCTTATTTCAACTGAACAGTCTTTTTTACAGATTTTACATTTATAGAACAATTTGACATACCAGTATACTCCAATATAATCATTAACACAAAATATCTACAAATTAAAATCAAAACTAAAAACTTTCAACTATAAAGATAACGATAAAGATATATCGTTCTCAATATTAAAGAATAGCAGAGTCCACACCACAACTATAACAATAAAGGCACAGAGAAAAAATATCGTTGGAATTAATTTAGAACTTTTTTTTTTTCCTGTTGATGAACGATAAAAATACTGACAGCCAATCAGAATCCATCCTGCTATCATGAGCGGGAGAATTTAAAAACACAAGTCACTCTCACTATCATTAAACAGGTATGTAACCCAAAATATCTTTATCTTTATAGTAATCTAAAAACTTAATCTTTATAGTTATCTATATAGTTATCGGTTTACTTTTGTTTTTTGGTGTGAGCTGGCCTTTACTTTAGTATTATGTATACACTATTATACTTTTTATATTAGTACTTACTTATTTCAGTTATTTTGCAGTGCAACATTTCACATTTTTAAGACTATAAAGTTTTTTTTTTAATCAGATATTTATATTGTATTATATTTCAACTTATTTCAGTTGACAAAATGTTAAACAGTTATAGATGAGAGGTGTGTATTTGCAACTTTCATTATTATATATATTCACATTATGAAATACTGTTTCATTTTATTTAATATTTTTTTTTTTTTTGTTTTTTGTTTTTTCTGAACTTTGCCGCGCTAAATTTGGTTCTGTTGCACAAAATGATAATGTTTGACATTTGATTATATCACTCCTCCAAAAAAACAACCTCACACACATTTTAAAACATATTGTTCACAAACAAAAATAAATGCACCCCCTTTCCGTTGTGCTTCTGTTTTAGGTTTTTGAAGATCAGTGTCTGTGTGCACTGGATGCAGAAGGAACGTTTTAAACAATGGCAGTCAAGGCGAATGGTGAGTCACGCGTCATTTGAATCATTTACATTCACTGAATCATTTCCGTGGACTCATTTATGCCTGTATACTTGGGAAAAGCTTGTATGAGAGAATCTTTGATGATTAAACTGTTTATAGAGCCTTTGATGATCTGCCTTTGTATTGTGTGTAAATATACACGCTTTTCAGCTGAATTGTGGGTAACAGGTGAACTCTGGCTGGCCAGAACAGATTGTGAAAGGTTATAGGGTTTGGAATGAGTCTGGGGATCTGATGTGTGTGTGTGTGTGTGTGTGTGTCAGAGACAGACAGCGAGCTTGTCTTTGTGTGGTAGTGTCTTGTGTCCTTGTAAACACACAGCTTGCTTGGGCACCAGAGTTTGCTTATTGAGCGGTCTGTGACAGGGATTGGGTGTCACTGTCTTCATACCTTTTGAGAAGAGTTGGCTAATCCATCAAATCTGCCACTTGGGGCATAAGCGACACAAAAACGGCTATTGGAGACAACACTATACAGAAATGAGTGACCTTCATAAACCAAAGGATTCAGTTTAACTGGGTGTGAATAAGCGGTAAAATGAGTCAACCCAATAGGAAATGTGTTGCAGGGACTTGATTGTGCATAAATTTTGCGTTTGAGGGCAGTGTTAATCAGGAGCCGGGGCAGAACAGTATGGTGCATCGTGGATTAAACCAGAAAACAGAGACCATGGCTAATACGGGTGATCCAGGGAAGGTTTTTCCTCACTGCATTTGCATATCATTAGCATGCATTGCACTGAAACAACACAGTGGTGTTGGTGGCATCATCAGACCTTGCCTGGCTCGCTCATGCTTAGTAAATATGATGGCAAGTTCATTGTGTCTTTTAAATATATATATATATATATATATATATATATATATATATATATATATATTAGTGGATTCCATCATACGGGCCTTCATCCCAGCTTCAGTTAATTGGTTTGAGTATGGTGTTTTTGCTACGTGTCTCTCTAACTTTCCAGCAGAATATATTTTGCAGTCTTGGGATCCGCAGAAAGCTCGAGCTCCAAAGAGGGCTTTATGTAACGCCTCACTTTAAAAGTACAGCTGTGTTATGTAATCTCATGTTCTACTTTACTCTCTTGCTATAGAATTGATAAAGTTCCAGTTGCACGTATATGTATGGTTATTCACAATCATGTATTGGGTTCAGATGTCAATAATATGTAAAAATTTGTTAACTTAGCATTAAGGCATAGCTGCTGAATTCGTCTCTATTTCTCCTATATCTTTATGGAATAAAGGTTTATTACTACCTGAATGTATTCTAAAAAAGTAAGTCACTACTGCGTACAAAACAATTAGGCAACAACACAAAGCAAAATCTCACTTTAGTCCTCTGAGCTATTTTTTCCTACAATTAATAACTGAAGCACAAAATTCCACGAAAAGGGTGGATTGCTTTATGGCAGCAGCAGTCGTGTACAGCTAGTGCTATATTTACGGCAGTGAATTCTAATCGTCTGTAGGGGGCTCCAAACTCACAAAACAAACAAAACTACACACAGTTGCTTTAAATGTGTTCAGTTTACGTTGGAGCACTGTAATTTTGGTTTTTAGAAAATGTATTTAGAAATAATTCTATTGCTTTGTCTTGAATGATGCGTTATAAATTATGCATTATGTACCATCTAATGTACACATTTTAGAAGGTTTTACTAAGTAAAGTAACTTTCAACAGGTCTCGTTGAAATTTTCATTGTGAACAAACTACTCAGTATTTATACAAAATGGCACAGAATAGTGCTTAAGTACACAAATTGAGACACACCTAATGTTTTTGACATTGCACTTGGCAGTACCCAGTTAAAAATGTTGGAAGAGCTTAATTACGGAGCAGTAACTCTAGAATCTTTGTGATGTGGCAAGTAAATGTATGTAGAAAGAAATGAAGGTTATAGCACTAGATTTCTCTCTAGATAAGCAGAGCTGGTCTCTTTACAGGTACAAAGGTCAAAGATAATTCTGCTTGCTTTTTCAAAGCTGACTTTTTAGGAAAAGTAACATTTTATTGTCATTATTATGCTTAATAACTGTATATTTTTTAACAGAATATTGTTAACAAAACGACGTCTTACACATTCCCATAAACCTCATACACACATTTACAACCTAAATGAGGAAAGCCTCAATACAGCGTCTGTTGCTGTCTGAATATCCAGACACTTCCAATTTGCCTGATCATCAACATTATTAGTCTGAGAGCTTGAATAAATCATGAATGTGCAGCTGACCAAGTATTATGTTATCTGCAAGAAGACACTGTAATATCAGTTGTGATTATCGCTCAGTAGATGCATTGTGTCTGTTCATCCAAACAGAAAATCGGAATAAGAAAACATTTGTTTTATGGTCTTAGAATTGCCAGCAGTTAAATGCTGCAGTTACCACATCATGTATTGATATAGTTTTGTGATGCACTTGTGTGTTCATAAACCAATTTTAAATGGCTAGAAGGTTGTTGTAGAAATCACATGATAGATAGTGGGTTTACAAGTTGCAGTGACTTAAGCAAATTTTCAGGCTCTGTGATCCTGACTTTCTGCCTTTGATCACTCATTAATCAGATTTTACACAGAGAGCAATTATTAATTAAGTTAATATTTAGGGATTACCATTAATCGACCCACTATTGCAGAAGCAGATGAAAGTGAGTTTTACTCATGACTCAAGCAGTTTTGTCTTTGATTAAAATGAATTCACATAACCTCTCACATCTAACTTCAGACTTCCCCAGTGCAATTCTTAGTTCATCAATATAGAAAAAACAGTTTAGTGCTAGTGGACAAAACGGTTTTTCTAAAGTTATTGTTTTGCCAAGACCATGAAACTACTAGCGTGTATCATGCGCTTAATTTAATCTGTGCTCAAAGAAATAAAAGCTGTAAAAAGTAATTTTATCATTTATTTTCTTTTAAGTACAAACAATTTTCATAAATATTTCCCTTGGGACCTGTTACCAAATGATCAAATAATTGCTTTTAATTTTAAAAATATGCAGGTAAACACCATTTACATAAATACAGACATTTACATATTTTCTGTGCTGTGCTGCCATTTTATTCATTATTTGTACAGTTTTTTCAGTTAATGTATGATAGCTGCAAATCAAAGTGTCAAATGTCATTTATAAAACACAATCACCTAAAATCATTGCACATGACATGATTGCCAACAAAAGCATTTTTTTCTATTATGATATTCATGAAATGTACAGGAAAAAGAGGCAAATCTCAATAAATATAAAAATATTACAGTGTATAGCTGGCTACAATAACCCACCTGACATCACATGTGGTATTTTTGCAGTGGTACAGTGATATGCATATGTAAACATTTTCTTTTTCCAAAAGGTATGCCGTTTTTCTCTTTAGGGACTTATTTGAATAGTGCTTGTAAAAATGAATCATTAATAAATAGTTAAATAAAGATATCAACAGCTGTATGAATCTGGCCTGTCTCTGATGCTAAGTTCATAATTTCATTGTGCTCCACAACTGTAACCTTGTTAAGGCCTTAAATAGGTCTTGAGAATACACAATGTTTCACAACGCACAGCGTTGTTTTAATGCTCTTTTTCCCCCCTAGGTAGTACTCTTCTTATTAGACTAGGAGTAGTGTTTTTTTTTAAAAAACTCTGAGAATGTAATAAATGTGTTCGCTTAACTTATTCTTCCATTACAAATTGCTCAGAGTGGCTAATCATGGTCTGTTCACTACCTTTTGCCACTCATTTTGTCTGAGGAACTGAAGGTTGTAGACGCTGTCGGCTAGCTCAGGATATTGCTCCACCGACAGCACATAGTATCCATCGTAGCCTTGCACTCTTCCAGTGCTGAGAAGCTGCCTCTTCTCTCCCTCAGTCCATAGGCGGGATCCTTCCTCTCCATTTCGCACCCGCTGTTGCTCCTGTGCCCACAAGATAGCAAGAGCCCTCTGTCGGGCCAGCTCTAAAACACGCACTCGTTCCTCATCCAGAGACGCCCCGTAGCGCACATGCAGGGTGAGAGCCCCCCTCTGAAACTCCACATCTGCGAAGCGCCGGGTGCGGCCACCTAGCACAGCTGTGGACTGCGACACCGTCACGTTCACCGCGTTCTCAAGTTCTTTCCGTCCGCTAGTAAGCCGCAACGCTGCCAGGTCCGCTTCAGGAGAATTCATTTTAACAAAGAAGTGCGTGTCTCTGCCATCTATGATAAAGTGCAAGTCTTTCAAGTAAAGTGCGCCATTGAGGATGTTGGCAACCTTGACGCAATCCTCATTAGCTAGGCTTAGTGCGCGGGTTATCGCGATGCCCTTGTAAAGGGCTAGCATGATCCCGCGACCTATCAATGAATCGCTTGAGGCAAACCACAGCCAGGGTTTATCAACCCTTTGGCTATGGCCGAACTCAACCTGTGGCAGATCCCCAAATGTTAGAAATGCTTCAGCTTGTCGAATGACATGCTGCTGGACTGCAAAGCTAGCCTACAAAAGAAGAAAATAAACATTTTAGTGAAACGTTTGGACTCTAGTTCCATTCTAGTCTCATATGGTGAAAAAAAATCTTCAAAGGGATACTACAAGAAAAGAAAAGAGAGAGAGAGAAAAAAAAAGCAACAAAAAGGATTACAAAAAAATAATTATTTTTTACTTTACATTTGTTTTTGGACACAACACATTATTTTATAATAAATTATTATTATTATTATTATTTTTAATAAAAATCCTCATACCTGATATTAACTGAAGATGTTTAATTGAAGATGTAATGATAAGATTAATTGAAGATATAATGATACAAAAAATTACTGTCAGGTTATTAATAATATAATAGAATATAATAATTCAAAACAATTTTCTAATTCTGTTCAAGTATTCACACTCTACAAGTTTTTAGTAATATTTTGATACTAAGGTTTTTATGGTTTAATATTTTTTAACTTAATTTGACTTAGTTTTAGTATTTCTTTGTCATAGTTTTAGTCTATTTATTTATTGTTTCTATAGCTTGTATTATTATTATTTTTTTGTATTATTATTATTTTTGTAGTTATTTTTGTACATCAAGTTAAACTAAACAAATATTAAAAAAGTTGCCTTGGCATCTAGATGAAATAATTTTAACAGAGTGTCTATTCACACTAAGTGCAAATAGCCTATCTACACTAACTCCGCCCACCAACATGTGATTGGGATAGTCAACACTACAAAAGACAGCTGTCAAACATCAGCTCCAGTGGCATAAATGGTAAAGTGTGTACCACAGTTTTTTGATGTGATCTATCCGGGTTCAAAACCCCCCATTTTACCAAACGTTTTTCTCCTCCCTTTTCAAATCTCATATTACATTGGCAAAGGCATTTATTTTCTTTAAAAATAAAGGAAATAATCAAAAAGTTGAAAACAAATATTGGGTAGTATATATTATTTAGGGTAGGTGTAGGGAGGGCTTTATTGTCCCAATAAAGTGGCATCCATTTAATAATTTGAATTAAAATTATAATTTACACTCAATACGTTATATTGCATACTGTTTTATAATGTACTACAATACCGAGGTGCAGATAATTAATTTATTTGAGTTATTTTTGTATAAATAGCAGCATCTATCACTATTTGCTATATTCATTTAGTGTAAATATATACTAAATTAATTTAAATAAAATAAAGAAAATATAATATTTACACTTAGTGTAAGCATCTATTGCTATCTTTTGAGTTATTTTTAAGTTATTTTTAATTTTAGTTTTATTCAACCATAATAACACATTAAGCCAGAAAAAGTTATTTTTAATTTTAGTTTTGGTCAACTATAATAACCCTTTATGCTAGCATGTGAAGATATTCATCCAAAAATTAACTTACTGTCAGGTCATCCCACACTAGACTTTTGGCCAGTTCGTAGGAGGCTTGTGTCATCTCAGAAATAGGGACAGGGAAACCAGGGATACTATTATGGAGATGGAATCCAAATGTGACAAGCCAGCTGTTCACATCTGTAGCAAATATCAGTGAATAAATTTAAAATCATAATTTGCATGGGAGAAAATATGCAATTAATGATTACTTGCAGAACTTGTTTCAATATGCGGATACAGTAGATGCAGTGAATCCATGCCATACCTGTTAAGTAGTCTCTAACTTTCTGTACTTTACTTATAGGGTTGTTGTTTCGGAACATATAGAGATTAAAAGGGCCTGGATTCTTGCTGATTTTCTCCCACTGCATAAAGTCAGGTGCAGTCCAGCGACCCGACATGATGTCGTAATCCCGCACTCCAAAATGAAGCAGTTTTGTTAGAGGGTCATAAAGTCCTCCATGAAACCCAATCACCAACTGGATATCAGGATTGGAGTCTGAGTAGACTTCGCCATAAGCTGTATAATGAACCTGCTTGAGGAGGACACCATCACTGCCAAAGACAGCCAGTGGTGTTCCTATGTTATCACAGGCAATGTAGAACTCCGCTCCACTGCTGATCTCCATTGCAAACAAGTGCCCCTGCAGGTCATAATATAGAGAGGTAATCTGTG
Source organism: Cyprinus carpio (assembly GCF_018340385.1). NCBI lineage: Eukaryota > Metazoa > Chordata > Actinopteri > Cypriniformes > Cyprinidae > Cyprinus > Cyprinus carpio. Next base: position 17,688,919 of record NC_056610.1, read on the forward strand.
AGCTGGAATGGTTGTAGACATGCGTTATCCTGCTTGGGTAGCTCAGATCAGCATAAAAGAACTGCAGATGTTGTCCCATGCTGGACTTTGTGGAGACTCTTCTTCCCAAACCATCATAACGGTACTGGACTGACCAGCCACTGGATTTACTGTAGACACGTTCTAGATGGCCATTGGAGTTGTACTGGAAGATCTCAGAGCCTCTCTGGCGAAGAAACCCATCTTCGTCCAACTCATACTGCAGGTCTCCTAGACGTGTTATACGGTCTCGTAGGTCATAACGTAAGGGCATGATTCGTGCACTGTTTGCTGGACTCAGAAGGTGTATGTTCCCATTTAAGTCATAGCTGTATCGCCATGTCATTTTCTCATTGAGGTAGACGGTCTGCAACTGTCCGTCCACGTCATATTCATAGCTATACTTGGTGGCATTGGCGAACGGGCCAATCTTCATCTCCCGCTTGGTGACTCGGCCCATATCGTCATACTGGACCGTGATCCAGAAGAGCAGAGAACGGAAGAGCTCATACTGAATCTCTCGAACCCGACCATGGCCGTCAAGGTGTTTGGTGTAAGTCATGACAGAGGTAGAGATGATCTGGTTGATGTCATAATAGATGACGCCGAATTTGCCGAACTGCTCCACCTTCCCTGAGATGTCATCATACTGATAAAGGTCAATAGGCAGTGGGGTTTCATTGATGACCCCCTGAATACTCGTCACACGCAGATTACTGTCGTAAGCATAGTCGAAGCGAGCGTTTACCATCCCATCCTCGCTGAACCGGTAGATCTGCCGGTCTACCAGTGGGCCGAGCTGCCTGTATCTAATGGTGCATATAAAACCCTCACTCTGCAGATTGACCGTCTTCAGCACACCTGCCGTCTCGTCGTAAGTGAAGCTGACACGAGTGCTGTCGTACAGAACCTCAGAGAGTTTGTTGTGCCAGCGGTACCGGTAGAGGACTCTCCGTCCCGTGCCCAGCTGTGCCACTCTCAGGAGCCTCCCATCCTCACTGTAGTCTACAGTGACGGAAGCGTTGCTCTCAGGCATATGGTAAAGGTTGCGGTAGTAAGACACCGAGCGTATGGTCTCCATAGTGTATCGGGCCACACTAGGCATAGTGACTGCAGAAAGACCTCCCTGAGGGTCATATTCAAAGACATACTGCCGCTGACTCGCCAGTATCAGGACAGTGGACTAGAACGAGAAGAAAACAACTTGCATAAACCAGGGGGAATTAGAATCAACTAATTTTATGTAAATTATCACACTAGTTGGTTAATCTCGTTAGGATAAAAGAGTTTTTGCTAAATAAAAGGCATAATTCACCAAAAAATTGCAATTCTTCTTCATTTACTGGCCCTCATTTCACCTGTTGACAACCATCTTTTTTTCTTTCCTTTTATCCACCTTATTCCTAAACGCGGAAGTAAGAAACAGCTTGGGTGTAGATGCAAAATGTTTTCTTTTTTGTTCCATGGAAGAAAAAAACATCATGTGTAGGGTGTGTATTTTAAAGGATTCATTGAGCGAAAGTGATTGAGTTAAGTCAAAAAAAGCTTTACATTGGTGGTAAACTGTTTATATGTGGCAGAGTCTACTGACAAAACTCTTGATGGCTACTGCATATCGCATACATCACTAAAAGCAATTTCCACTGGCCTGTACCTTCTCCAGATAAGTGTAGCTCCAGGTCTTCCCATCAGGAAACGTTCTGGAAAGCAGACGGCCTTGTCCATCATACTCGGCCCTCTCTGAGACAGAGCCCCAGTGTATGGCACTCAACTGCCCATTGCTATTGCGGGTGAGGTTGACAGGCAGCAGCTTGCTACTTGGCATCCAGAGAGTAGGCTGACCTGCTGTGTCATAACCAATCTTCAGAAGGAATTTACGGTGATCATCATAGATCTTTTCAATCCTCAGCGCTCGGTCATAATCAACAGACAAAATGTTCCGTCCATTTACTTGAAGTGCAGGCGAAGGAGAGACACAAAATTGGTATGGCAACAGTAAAATGGCAGAAAATCGACTAGCAAATTGACATATTTTTTCATGTCAGAGTTGCCTTGGTTTCCGTCAGAAAGTTTGACTTGAATCTTTCTGTGAAAATGAGTCTCATGATTAATACCTTAACTTTATAAAACTAAATGGCTCAGTGGCACGTTCAGGTTATTAAATCATCTTCCAGTGTAAGCAACATCAATTTTAGAATAAATTTGTTTAACCACTGTAAAACTGATTAATTAAAAATTAATCACTTAATTTATTTAATTTGTAAGAATTTCTATCTAAATAAAAATATAGCAAGAAAGCTTGCATGATTTTTAAACTGCATATTATGCCAAGTGCCATTTTCATGCCAAATTTAATTAGCAAGAATTCACATCTACACAAAAGTATAGCAAGAAATCTTGTGTGATTTTTTTTTAATTGCCTGAGGTCATTTGAACCTCAAGCCAGATGTCAAGTTCTTTGTGTTACAATAAACCTAATAGATTTAAGAACAAAATTGTCCTGTGGTTTCTTTCAATAGGAAATATTTTTAAACCATTTCTTTGTCCTCTATAATTGGGCTTTATTACGTACTCGTAACTTGCGTCCAAACACTGTGACCTTCGTCCTCGTCTGCTCTTTGCGAAAGCGCCATTCCACCAAGTTTTGCCCGCTGTCATCGGGCAGGGTCATGTTTCTTCGTGCCAGCGTAGGGGAAGATGCGCCAGCCAGAATGTGTGGCTCAGTCTGGTAGTGAGTGTTCATCCCATTGGCATACAGAATCCACAAGGAATGGTCATAACCAATCACATAGTTGTTCTTCAGCTGATCTGCAAAATAAAAAAAAGACAACATAAATGACAAGCAGAAAGGCTAGAAAAAAAATAAATAAATAAATAACATGAGAACACGAGGCTTACCTTGGTGTAACGTGAGGACATTTTGAATTGCTGACTGGTTTGTAGTTATGGTTGCAGCTTCATCTCGTTCAAAACTTTCTCTGTCTACTGTAGAGACAGTATCCATGTCATAGGCCAGACTGGTCACCACTCCAGTAGGAAAAGTTACATTGGTCAGTCGTCCCTCTGTGTCATAGCTGAAAGAGATGTTAAAAAGCCTGCATTTAATACAAACCACATGAATATGCATTTTTCTACTGGTCTATCTGTCTTAAAGTCTAGATTACTTCTGTGTTGGTATGTTGTTCCCTAGAAATGGTTCAGATCCTCTTCCAAAAGGATTTTTGCCAATTTATTATCCACCAGCTGTCTGAGTACTTAGAAAAGTAACGGTACACCTATCCATAATAACCAGCATGATTTTAGATATAATTCATGTCTGTAGCCAGAGCTGGGCAGTAACTGATAACATGTAATCTGGATTACGTAATCAGATTCCAAAAATGAAGTACTATTAATTAGATAAAATTACATTTTAAAATACTCTTAATCAGACTACAGTTAAAGTTTTATTGATTACATGATTACATATTATTCACACAATAACAATAAATTCATAATTTATTGATTCTCCCTAATTCCTCTTTTTCATCTTTTAAATGTTTTGTGAACAGTCACAGAGAGGCCAGTCATTAATCAGGTGGCTACATAGCATTTGACCACTGGATTTATAAAAATAATTTCAGATTTAAGAAGTATTTCAACACTGGATCAACTACTGATGAACATATGTTTATGTAACCCTGTTTTATTATGTGTTCGGAAGGCTTTTGTCTTTCAAACATTAAAATGCACAAATACACATTATTTCTTATTTACATGTAATGCAGTAATTCCCAGACACTTTTGTCATCTAAAAATTTCTCCAAATATATTTACATGGAGTACCACTGAGATTTAATCATTTTAATGTTACACTTTTATGATTTAATTAATTAATAGCTTGTAATTAATGATGTAATTTAATGTTTAATGCACTTCATGTTGTTAATTATAGCGAATGGAATATATTTTCTTACTATTTGTGCTTTTACATTGATATGGTAGCAGATTATCCTACTTAAATCAATGTGATAAACGAGTTAGTTTAAAAGTAATCAAAACAGTAGTCAGATTATATTACTTAAATTGTGTAATGTAATGGATTACGTTACTAATCACAATTTTTGTCATGTAATTTGGAATCAGTAACAATTTGTAATTAATCTACCCAGCTCTGTCTGTAGCCCAAATGGTGCTGGATGAATTCGAGCCGATTTAATTCTTGTTCAGATCGCTGACCCTAAATTTGAGCAATAATAGCGATGTTTGCACTGGCAAGCAAAGAGTAGCAAGCACGCTCAAACACTCTTACTCATAGAATGTTGTCCATCCATTGGCAGTGCTCTTGGTTGCCAGGAGACCACTGTTGCCATGGTAAGTTAGCAGCACCTGTTCATGCCCCTGTGTGCCAAGGGTCCAGCCCACCACTCGAGCCTACAGTTAGCCAAATAACCTGGTTGTCAGGTGCAACGATGCGGACAGGAAGGCGGCTGGCGTCCCGGCGAATCCGTAGCGTGTTCCCATGACTGTCGGCCACCGAGGTCAGATCTCCCTCATTGCTATAGCTGAAGTTATATTTGAAGTCTCCAGTGATCAGGTTGGCCGTGTGCTGGTGCGTGCCATTACTGTCAAACATGTACACTTCCTGCTCCGCGGACGATGCCACTTCATACAAACCCATGCTGTTAAGTGCAGGCTTGTTTTTTCCAATCACTCGAATGCGAATGTTTCCCAGGTCGGCTACATACAGGGTTCCATCCGGAGCTGCCACGAGAGAGGACGGTCCGTTCAGCCGGGCATCTTTAGCGAAGCCATCTCCTGTTAGGTAACAATCACAGTTGACGTCGGTCTTGCAGTCGCAGTCTGAAGGCGCACCCGCCAGGTGAGTGATCTCACCATCTGCTGCCACGCTGCGTATGCGGCTCATCTTCCTCTCGTCTGTCTCCGCGATGTGCAGCTCTCCATTGAAGGAGATGGTGATGGCACTTGGGGATTCCAGATGGGTATGCGTGGCTTGCTGTGTTTCTGTCACCAGGATGTCTGTAGAAGGCATGGGGCAGTGAAGGGGTCTGCCCGCTGCCACGCTGACCTGCCCCTCCTCAGTGATCCGCAAAACCACACTGCCATCCAGCACAAACAATGAGTTATCCATCGGACTAACAGCCAGATCTGTTGGCCATTCTAAAGACACCTACAGGCAGATGAATAAGAGAAAAGTTTTGTTGCTGTCATAGTTTATATAACTCCACATCCATTTTGTGATAGACAGATATTAGTAAATGTTAGTTTTTAATCTTACCTGCATACATAATAGTTTTTTTTAATCCAATCTGGATTCAAGCTGTATAAATTATCAATAGATATTTTAACACTTTCCAGCAAGGTTTTATATGTTAATATTAATGCAAAAGCTTTAATGTTAACATTGAGAAACAACAATTAAGAATGTATTTACAGCATTTGAATTTAGATTAATAGTATCTTCTACATAATATTATTTTAATATATTAAAGATTTTTTTAAATAAATTAACATTAGTTAACTTGTCTTGAACAAAGATCACTGAACTATGTTAAATTCACCTGGAATAATAAATTATTTTTTGTTATTTAAAAGGGTCATATGACGTGGCTAAAAAGAACATTATTTTTGTATATTTGGTGTAATGAAGTGTGTTTATGTGGTTTAAGGTTAAAAAGCTAGAAGTGCCAAACTGTCCTTGCAAAGTTGGAATTGCCCCACTTTATAGAAACAGACACCGGTATTGTAGGCTACTGGTTCAAGAAACAGTCCTCGTCCTCCGTTAAATGGGCTGTAAATTTGGGTTGAACTGTTCTGGAACAGTGTAGTAAATACAATTTAACCACTGATTTCTAGTCGTGTCCTCTTTTGGAAGGCCGAACAAAGTAGTTTTGCTTTCACAACGAAAAACACAGCTCTTATTTTGTTAAAATTATTCACATTTTCACAGATTCTGCAAGGGGTTCCCAAACTTTTACATGCCACCGTGTGTGTGTGTGTGTGTGTGTGAGTGTGTGTGTATATATATATATATATATATATATATATATATATATATATATATATATATATATATATGAATATATATATGAATATATATATATGAGACCCTCTGTGAAATCCAGGCTAAAGTCTGAAAATCTAACTATGAAATAACAAGCATCAAAGTTTGATTATCAACCATTAATTTCACTTTAATTTCAATCTTTGACATGGCCTTACTCGGTTTCACTCAACCTTTAATTTTTTTTTCTTTTTTTTTTCCATTTTTACTCATTTCTAATTTTTAATTCCTGTTCATTGTTAGTTTATGATACTGATGCATTTGTGGTTTTGTGTTTACAAAGTTATCTTATTATAAACTGTTATCAGTACAGTATGTATTTTTGTAAATTTTGAGTAAAATATCTGATAAAATAATATATTGTGTATATTAGCATTATATCAACCATTGGCTTTCCCATTCTAGATTTGGACATTAGTATTGTATACTAAAACACACACAACAGCTAATCAGTGTGGCACTGCACTGTATAATTAAATTATAATTAAAAAAGAAATTAAATTTGAAATATGTACTACGACCAAAACTCATGTAGGTCTCTGAATGGGTCATGTTAATTGACTTGAGTGTGTTGATTTGAGCAATTTTCATTTTTCACCTGATGGACATCCATAACTGAGTCGCAGCTCAGGGGTCGAGCAGAGGCAAGGTCATTGGACCCCAGCAGGGTGGAGATGATGCCGTTCTGATCCACCTTCCGGATCACGGTCCCATCCACAAAGTAGATCAGTCCCATCTTGTCAACAGCGATCCCTGGAGAGAAGAGTGGAAGGAACGAAATGTGCGGGTCACACAGCTGTGCTCTTTGCTTGCCTGATCCAGGCAGCGGGTACATGTGTCGTGTTTGGCTTCCCATTATTCAGGTCACTGCAGAAAGCATCGCCCTCAATTATTCACATCTTTCCTCCCACTGCTGAATTATTTCTTAAGGAGAAAGTGGAATAGGATGTATTAGAACATCCCTCCCTCCCTCTAGCATTTCAGCCTGTGTTCGCTCTCTATCACTCCGTCTCAGTCGGTCCTTAAGTCTGCTCAGGGTATTTGACAAAAGCATGGAGTGGGAAAGCATCAAACCCACTTTTAAACCCAAATTATGAAAGTGTGGGTTGCTATAGTAACTGCCGCAAAAAAAATGCGTACCTAACTGATAGCACAGAGAGTAGAGTTTGTGTGCTTGACGAAAACACTGAAGTGGACTGACGTTATAGCAGAAATTTCAGTCCCAACCGAGGAAAATGCATGTATGCATCAATGCCTCTGACTTTTTTATAGTTGCGACAGCCAGAATGTAGATCTCTGTGCACATCCCATCAATTCAACACTTTACGTACCCATCTACACAGGAAATATGATACCTAATGTATCCATCATTCAGTGTGTGAATTCGTGTGTGAATGACATTTCATTGAAAAACAATGAAAACATCTCTTTTTCTGCATGACGAGATTATATCCTGAAATAGGTTGTCTATATTCACCAGACAAGTGTGACGTTTTATAATTTATGTCGGTGAAGTCACAAATCGTTCAAAGCAGCTTCATCAATCCGTTGTGTCTGGCTCAGTCAAATAATTTAGTACCTATCCCGGGGCTGTCAGTTCCCATTTCCCTTGTTGAAGCGCCAATCAAAAACCTCACTACATAATACAGTGTTAAAAGCTCACAGAGCTTTGGGATGAACTTTCATGTCAATCAAAGTGTGTCGTACGCCTCAGAAGATTCATAGCAGCCATTCCAGAAGTTTGAAGAACCCATGTTTCTCAACTCTTTCCTTGAGAAGAATGCATAACCCTTTTGATTGTCAGTTTTAATGATCCTTTAATAATACCTTTGGGTCCTGTGAGGAGAGCCTCAGTGGCTGGTCCTCCGTCTCCACACTGAGTTTCGTCAAAAGGCAGACAGTGATCTCCTGTTCCCACCACCACCTCCACGTTCTGCTGGGACTCCGAGCCGGTCAGGAGCGCCTGTGGGCTGTAGATGCGTCTGGAGTTGGTATCGGACACGTAGAGCCGCCCCGTGACGGGATCCGTGGTCAGGTAGTAGCGGTGAGCGGGATTGTTTTGGGGAAAGACATATAAACAGTGGGAGTTATGTGCGAAGACATTAGTCTGCTGTCAAGCCGAGCCAGTGCGACTCATAAATTATTGTTCTGACATTGCAATTGGAGATGGCAGATGAAATGAGAGACTGATTAGAATATTAATATCATTAAAGACGTTGAGAGAATCGCAGCATGTTTTTTCGCATCTATCAAAAGGGTGTGAGCTCCTGACAGATGGGAAAAAGAAAAAAAGAATGTGTGAAAGGGAAGTAAATGTGATGTGACTGGAACGTATTTGCGGAGGCTGTGATGACGACTTCAAGACTGCCAGATCATTTCAATCATTCCCGTTCCCTTGCGGGGAAAGGTTCTCTGCGATGCAGTGATGATATGCATATCTTAATGACTGTCAACAACTGATGGCTTTTCAGAATGCTACGCTTATTTGCATTCATTAATTCTGTCTCCCAATCAGCCTGCTCCTTTCTGAATGAGTTAGTGTGGCCCCTCCAGACGTGCCATTAGTGGTTAAATGACCAGTCGAGTCGAGACTTTGTGCATGATGGTGTGGAGATCTGTGACCTTCTCCACAGGGATCAGGCAAATCTTTTCACGTTTTATCAAAAGCGGTTTTAGGGCAATTCTTGCACGCTGAGCGTACTCTATTCGATCGATATCCTGCATTCACACCCAGAGGCGCGCTGGCCTGTGTAAAGTGAAAATGTGAAACCGTGGTACTTCTTTCAGCTAAAGGCCCAGAGTGTCTCCCACTGCATCATAATCCAAAGTCATCTTACATAGCTTCAGTAAGTCTTTTAGACAGTCAAAAAAAAAAAAGGTGCTGTGCAAAAATCTCTCATAAAATGTGCCTTGACATCTGGGATTAGTTTTCTATAGACACCCTGTCACAACGAGTGATGTTTGTTAAAAGTTACCTACCTAAAATTTTGTACACAATACATGCATGTCTTTTAAAACACCAGCAGTGTGTGAAATTTATTAAATGTAACTTACCTGTGCCTGAAATCCTTATTTCTTTGGGTAGTTTGAAAAAGGAGGGAAACATATAGTAAGAACATACAGTATGACAAGTTTAGGTAAAATAGTATACACTTATTCTATTTACTTCACACAACCACTTGTCCACCATGTTCTGGTGACTACTGTATGTATTCTCCACAATCCTATAGAGTTTACAATACCTCTAAAATTAGTCCTTAACAGTGTTTTCATTTAATTTATATAGTATTTTAGTATTTATTAATATTTGTAATTGTTTTTAATTAACTATTAGATTAATTATTCATATTTTAATATTTTGAGCTTTGATTATGAGTTTTTATTTAAATTTGATTTTAAGTTTTAGTAATCTTTTATATATATGCATATATTTTTTTTCTATTTACCTTTTTATTTTAGTTTTCATTTGGGATATTTTAGAACTTCAGTTTAAACAAATATTTCAGTTAACTGCCGAAGTGTTTCTTCTGATATATCTTTTTTATTTTATTTCACCTATACTTCAATTAATGAAATGTTTTTACTAAGTGCAACAACATTGATTCTTAACACTGTATCAACTGTAACAACATGCTGAAATAAAATTTGGTAACACTTTATTTTAAGGTGTCCTTGTTACACATTGCATGTACTTACTATTATAATAACAATTAATTATGCATAATTATATGCAAGTAACCCTAAGCCAAACCCTAATCCTAACCCTAACCATATAGTCCACGTAGTTAAGTAATATTACTCTGTACTTAAATGCATAATAACACTGTAACAATGACACATTAAAATAAAGTGTAACCTAAAATATCCTGTGTATTTCAAAGAGAGTAGATTTTAAAAAAAATAACGTCTTTGACAAGAGTTTACCTTTCTAACACTCATCGCCTTTCAACCACTGCTGCTACAGCTATCAAAGCTCTGTTTACAGATTCACAGCATTCAACAATAACTTTCAAGACAATTACTGTCGGACTTCAAAAATCGCATGCTGTGAGAATTGGTGTCGCTATTATGCAGAATTTCATGGCCTTCTTTTTATGAGGACTATAAAGTTTTGTGGATTAAAAATAGTTATGCTTTTAAATGTTTTGTAGAAAGACAATGTCTAGACGCTGCCTCTCAGCATGCTCTGATTTGTCCCAAAATCTTTCCTCAGGTATTCTGCCAGATTTCTGTGCAGCTGAATCACCCATCCAGTTGTGCTCACTCACCTGAGCTCCATGACACTGGTGACATTGCCTGATGGATAGATGCGTCTGATGTAATTGAAGTCGCCAACAAACAGGCTCCCGTCGATACCCCATGCGAGAGCAACAGGAGCCAGCAGTTTGTTTCCCTCCGCCTGCCCATTACAGCTCGGACAGGAGATGCTTCTGCGTCTGCCATTCCCCATTATGGTGCTGATGATGGGAGGAAGCTGGGAGAGGAAGACGTTCTCACCATTTCCCTTATACAGGATCCCTGAGACACCAGAGAGAGTGGGAGAAAAAAAAATATTCTCAAAAATGATTTTCACAAAAACCAAAGTCACATAGACCCAAGAAGAGAAAATTAGTACTACTCCTACTACTCTCTGAAATAATACAACTAATAAAAATAAGGCTAAAATGAAAAATGCTATTGCAATTAAAAAAAAAAAAAAAACATTATACATGAACTTGATTCATTTGTTTTACAGACAAGCAGAGAAATGCTATTCTTATATGACTTCACAACCTCAAATGCTCTTGTAATCTATAAGAGGGATGGAAAAAAATAATAGAGGTTTTTTTTTTTTTTTTCTCTGGCTGTAATGGAAAGGCCTGAGCATATAACTCAACTAAAGATGAAAGTTCCTACCCTGGACATCACTATGAAAAGGGGGCACTTAGCGCTGTGATCTTCCCGAACTTCCGTTAGAAACTCCATTAATGTGGACATTGAAGTAGCACTTTGATGAGGAAGCACCAAAAAGAATTAAGCTGCTAAAGGCATCTGAGCGACCATAATGAACATTTTCATTAATATGGATGATTAGACTTCAACTTTTGAAATAAATTGAGCACTTCTTGAGCAGTAAGTCTAGTTTTAAGCAGAATTTTATCTTTTTTATTTTTATTTTATGTTGTTCTTTATTATTTTGGTTTAACATTGTTTTCATTTCAGTGCAATTTGAAATGGAAATGAGCAGAAGGATAAATATATTTAATCTGGAAAATACAAGGTATATGCTATAGTTTGTGTCAATTCAATAAAAAATTTATTTTCTACATTTAAAATAATCTACTTATTAGTTATATTTTCTTAATTATTTTAGCACATAAATGTATTTGTCTCATTATTGCTCACATCGTTTTCCAGCAACTATTTTATAACATGTTCAGAGAAAAGCTCAATAGCAGTTCTGCTGGCAAAAGTATGACTGAATTTTTTAAGGATTACGTGTTGTTTGTGCTGTTGAATCAGAGAAAATCTGTCTCAAATGTACAATATCCAAAAAAATAAAATAAAAAAGAATACGGTCCTCAGGCATTAAATGTACCAACTGGAGACATTTCGATCACCTGAGAGGTGATTGTATACTCAGCTGTGTGCTATACTTTCCAGTCCCTATAGATCTCAGCTTCTAAAACCTTTGATCGTTTCAATCATTTTAACACCACTTTCAGTCCAAGACTGAGCGAAGAGCTTGGGTCATTACAGATAAATATTTCAGTCCTGTGAAAATTTAACTTGTTTCTTTTTGGGGTTGGCTTCAAAGAGGAACTTCAAAGGGAAGTGCCATGCCCAGGGCCATAAATTATTCATACTGAGCAACATGTTAGACTTCCAACACTTGCTTTGGCCTATTAATCACATCAATAACACTACACTGAACTATACTCCCATTGGCTGGCCACTACAACTCAAGTTCAGTAACTAGCTACCTCAGTGGCTACACACCATTGCCTCTGCTTTGTAATTGGTTCAGAGGCCGAGATTCATTAAGACTATAGGAGTCTGAAAATGTTCCGTTTCAAATGTTTTGTCAAGGCTAAAGCTCTTCGGCCCAGTTTCTTTGAGATTTCTTTAATTTGTTTTGTTTTTTCTTTCTTGTGCAAGACAAACCAAAGTGTCAGAAGCAGAGCAGAGAGACCTTTTTGACTGTCTTCTAATGGAGGGTGGTCTACTCCACGCCGATCATGGAAATACAGAAAAGTTTTCTTTTTGTTTGTTTTTTCTAGGTAGTTGTGACATTTTTAGCAGAGGAGCTTTAATTATCAAACATTCAGCATAGTGTGCTTTAGCTGTTGGTCAGATTTATTTGTATAGCACTTCATACATTCATACTTTTATGTACTGTATATAATTCCTTAACATAGAGTGGTTTTAGGGCTGGGCGATATATAACAAAGGTATAAATTATCTCAGCATTTAGATCTAGCCATAGTGTATTTATTTTGTGAAGCAGATATATCAGGCAACTGAATGCAATTAAAGTCACAAAACTGAAATAGCATCCATTATTTCCACTGAAAGATCGAGGTGTGGCATTTTAATTAAACAATATGAGACTGAATAAAAAATAAGAATAAAAAAGTTGCATCTTCAGCTACATCCCCTGTTAAAGCACCAGCCATTAAAAAACAGTCATACACATTCAGACAGAAATCTTCTGCTGTTGCATTGCATCTTGCGCTGTTTTGAGCGCCCTGCCACGAGCACTGTGTTTATAAAATGGTGTCATGCTAAAAAAAGTCTTTGAAAAACATGTCAAAAGCATATAATTCAGCTGCACTCTGTATAGCAGGTTTTGAACAAAAGAAAGCTGAAGAAATGTGAACCTGAAAACAGCCTAATAATACAAGCCAACTAGCTGATTTTCAAAATATGTAGATTTGTGCCTATCCTGAATGCACTGTCAACGAGGAGACAAATCAAGTGCATCCAGTGCCAAGTCTCATCGGGCATTCCTCTTTAGTGTGATGACTGTCACTTCAGCAGCAAGCGTGGTAAACTGTCATTGGCTGATATCAGCTGTTAATTCACAGAGTGCTTAAATGACCCAAAACCCTCTGCAATTCTGAACTGCATGCGAATCATGGCTAATGTCTTCCCATGTGCAGCTAAGCAGGGTGCATAGCAATTTGTTCCTGCTTGATTAGGCCCTGCCATTGATTAATTGATTGAGAGGAGGACTGGAATGAAGACACAGTCAGAGGGGATCTCGAGAACACCCGGCCCAATAGAAGCTGCTGTTCTTATTCAGAGGTCTCCAATGTACCATTAAGTAAGATGAATTGGTCTGGGTGGCTGCTTTTAAGTGTGACTCAACAAAGTCACTGACCTTGACAGCAAGACAAACCAATGACACTTCTCACTTACTCAAACTGTGCGATTGCTGCATTGCATTGCCCTAATCTTATTATGCACTGCTCACACAACTTATGAACCACTGTTCAAATTCTAGGAAGAAAATAATGAACTACTATATCTACAAAGATCTGACTGTAAGTCCTGTGCAAACTCTGTGCTACAAGAACAACATTAACAATATACTGATTGTAATAATCGACATCGCTGCCACGAAGGCATTGTGGGTGGTTGCCAGGACACAGTGTTCTGTATGGTTTCTTACTAACAATGTTCAATATCTTTATGATACTTTATTTCAAGGTTGTGGTTCAATAGATGTGGTTCAGCTCAGCTCCCTCAGCACAGGTCTATGCTATTTTTATTTTATTTTTTATTTTTTTGCTTTTCCATCATCCTCAAGGAACAATAAAACCAGCTGCTGTCCTCAACAAGCCACACAATTTAAGATATCCATAGCACAAATTGTGTCCAAGCATTGCAAGAACTTCTAATTACATTCTAAAAATATGCTTGGTTAAATATGGACAAACCCAGCGATTGGGTTGTTTTCAACCAACAGTTGGGTTTAATGTTTAACCCAATCTTCTGGGCAGTAACCCAACCGCTGGGTTTGTCCATATTTAACCCAGCATTTTTTAGAGTATACATGCAGCATCACAAAATAATTACATTTAAAGTGCATGTTTTTCATTAGTGTTTGTCATTAGCATGCAGCATGGAGACTGTAAATTGTGTCCTGCTTAACTTGTGACTTTATGGCTAGACCTTCAGGTGAAAAGCAGTCGATTTGTTTTGGCCACTCTCAGCTACATGTTAATGTCTATGAAGTACAACAAACTCTATAAATGAAAATTTCATTCAATGTCATCTACAGTAATGCAATGCTTATGCTTATTGATTATTCACTGAGCAAATATGCTGATCAAATAGCAATGGGATAAATAAAACTATGCTGTAAATGTCAAGCAAACAAGATGAATATCAAATATTCTAGGTGTTCTGCAGCATTCATAAAGAGGCGTCAGACTAAGCAGTCTGCCATATCGGAAAAATTCACCAAAAAGGTTAAGGATTGACACCTATAGTGGGGTCCAAAAGTCTGAGACAACAATTTAACACGAAAACGAAAAAAAAAAAAAACGAAAAAAAAAAAAAAAAGTATATATATAATATATATATATATACAGTCAGGTCCATAATATTGGGACATCGACACAATTCTAATCTTTTTGCCGCTATACACCACCACAATGGATTTAAAATGAAACGAACAAGATGTGCTTTAACTGCAGACTTTCAGCTTTAATTTGAGGGGTATTTACATCCAAATCAGGTGAACGGTGTAGGAATTACAACAGTTTGTACATGTGCCTCCCACTTTTTAAGGGACCAAAAGTAATGGGACAATTGGCTCCTCAGCTGTTCCAATGCCAGGTGTGTGTTATTCCCCTCATTATCCCATTTACAAGGAGCAGGTAAAAGGTCCAGAGTTCATTTCAAATGTGCTATTTGCATTTGGAATCTGTTGCTGTCAACTCTCAATATGAGATCCAAAGAGCTGTTACTATCAGTGAAGCAAGCCATCATTAGGCTGAAAAAACAAAAAATAAACCCATCAGAGAGATAGCAAAAACATTAGGTGTGGCCAAATCAACTGTTTGGAAACATTCTTAAAAAGAAAGAACGCACCGGTGAGCTCAGCAACACCAAAAGATCCGGAAGACCACGGAAAACAACTGTGGTGGATGACCGAAGAATTCTTTCCCTGGTGAAGAAAACACCCTTCACAAACAGTTGGCCAGATCAAGAACACTCTCCAGGAGGTAGGTGTATGTGTGGTCAAAGTCAACAATCAGGAGAAGACTTCACAAGAGTGAATACAGAGGGTTCACCACAAGATGTAAAACAAAAAAACAGGAAGGCCAGATTAGAGTTTGCCAAACAACATCTAAAAAAGCCTTCAGAGTTCTGGAACAACATATATGGACAGATGAGACAAAGATCATTGTACCAGAGTGATGGAAAGAGAAGAGTATATATATCCAAAGCATACCATATATATGGTGGTGGTAGTGTCATATATATATATCTATGTATTTATATATATTATATGCTTCAGAACTCATTGGACGGCGCTTCACATGCATATATTCCCGAATATAAAGCAACCAAAGAGTTTTTTAAGGGATAAGAAGTGGATATATATCACCTGACCTATATATATATATATATATCACCAGGGATGATCTGGTGATATGATATATATATATTTGCAACCAAGTATTAAAAAGTGATATATACTATATCCCTTAAAAAGTGGGAGGCACATATTGTAATTCCTATTCACCACCTGATTTGGATGTAAATATATATATTGTTATTTCATATTGTGGTGGTGTATATAGAATTGTGTCAATATATATACGTATATATATATATATATATATAGCCTATATATATATATATTTCTAAGGAACAAATACAATGACAAAATTTTAAACGTTTTTTATTTTTCTTCTTCACTAAACATATTACTATCTAAAACTAGTTAAATCATTAGAAATGTTAAAATATTTATAATGAAGTTGAGACAAAAAGAAGAATCAATTGCATAAGCAACTTAGTAACACTGATCATGTGAACTCATTTGTACTGATGGTTAGTTATTCTTGCTTTGTTAAAAAGTACAATATGCTCTTTGGCTCATTCTCAAATCATGCTGCATGATCAGGTTTTACACAAACTAACAAAATATTTATTTCTCAATTTCAACAAAATGTTTCAGTTCAACATTTTCATTTAAACTGTTTTACTTTTGTAATATGTTTTGTTTGGATTCAAAATAGCTTTTTGAACGATGTGATACATTTTGAAGATAAAGATTGTGATTAAATATTTAAAATTAACAAGAGTATGCTTGTGTTATAAGGAAAAGCTCAGCAATGGGATGTAACTCTTGCTCAAACACATACACATATGCCCAGGCACCCAGTTTGCACAGCCGCTGACTGCTGATCAGACCTGTAAGCCATAGATATGAGAGGCTCTGCATTATCAATCAGTGAGACAAATGGGACTGTCAAAGAGAAGATCTCCCTTTGGCAAATTGATTACATTTGTGACATGTACTTCAGGACAAAATGTTTTCCCATTTCCATCACTTCTGATGTACAGAAACTCACTAATCGAAAAGATTGTAAAGGTGACATGCCCAAATGTTCAAAGCTTTCATCTAATTTACAAAACTCAGATTAAACAGGGTGAGTCAGATTTATGTGTTAAGCTCTTTTAAGCACTATTCTTCTCAGAGTTAACTTATAAGTCGATGCCTAAGAAGATTATGAGTGTGTAGATAAATAATGAGTAACCCCGTGTAAAACTCATCTAACCACAAACCTGCTAACCGAGTTATGAAGAACAGGTGATCATGTTATGGATTTATATATAACAGAGCTGAGAGCTCTAGGACAGATGCTCTATGCCTCAGCGCTTTCCATCAGAATATGCAGTTCCCAGGCTTTTTGTTCCATTGCTTTCAACTGTGTCTGTGAGGTTTTTGACAGATTTAGTTCACAAAAACAGCAAAAACAATGCAGTTAATCTTCAATTCAAAGTCTATGAACTTCAGCAGCTAGCAAAAAATAAAAAATAAATCTAAGCGGTATAAAAATCTCCTAATATTTCCCATAACAGATAAAAATATGCCATGATATCATCTGCATGCATTGAGAATAATTATAAAAAGGCAAATCAATTAAATGCACTATTAACTAATCAGTGTTAACTATGAAATGATAAAATTCGAACACCAAAGCATTTCTATAATAATGGTCTAATCTAAATAAGATAATGATATAAGCTATCTCCGAAAATCTGCAATTGCTTTAATCCACTCTGGCGCTTGAGGTGTAAAATGAGAATTTAAGACTTATTGGCAGAAAGACTGCTTAAACTAGATAAACTGTGTAGAGGTGCAAAAATAAGGCTTGAGCGGACGGCCATGACCATTTGTTCGGCAGGTCGTCGGATTAAAGGATGTGGAAATCCCAAGGCCAACTGGGCATTTAGCCAGCAATCAAAAAGTGGCTTAAAATCTTTGGTTCAAGCGAGGAACAATCAGATGTTGTCACATTAACTAACTCTAGAGAAACAACCTGAGACAACCGCACCTGAAAAGTGTCAGTCTAATCTTGTTTTCATTTAGGGCATCGGGATGTGCTGCACAGCTGACTTCTTCCAAAATGCGCCATTAAATACGACTGCTGGATCTGGTTCAAACTGTGCACACATCGTCATTTACAAAGAACAAAAAGATGCCATTATGTGTGTGAATATGGAGATTTAAGCTGACAGAATGAGCTTCCCTGTCACCCTGTTTCATTATGAAGACAAAGGAACAGGGAATGTCTGGTGGAATAATGCCACATTTCCATATTCACGCTTGTGTTTTAATGGCACTTTTATTGAATTAAGCTATAAGTATGCATTCTGCGCCTGAAAACTGGATAAAGTTCATTCAGCCAAATCATGTCCCCCATAATGTTGGAGAGCACTGTTCTGACTTGGCACGCTGTGTTAATGATTCCGATTTAATCTGTCATCACTGTGAGCGATTAGCCCTTTCAAACTCTGCTTTATTATGTGCAAATGAGGCAATGAACCATATTTCATGTTAAGATGAATATTTATGACAATGAGTCCAGGTAGAGGCACTGACCCCTGAATTGGTGAGGGGACATATCCCGTGAGGTGGTTCCGGTGACGTTTAATAAGCGATTCCTACCGTTTGGCACATCCAAGATGTGATGCTTATCCAGGGTCCATCCGCCCATGCTGGAGGCTTCCAGCTCATATCCTTGCAGCGTGGCTGTCCGCTTTTCCCATAGGATCACATTCAGGCATGATTCATACTCAAAGCCCACGGATACTAAAGTATAGAGGAGGAAACAGGGCAAAAGAAATCTATTAATCCTTACATTTTTTTCTACCTAATTTAATATAGGTTAGATTAATCAATTGAAGCTAATATTTTGCATGCAAATATTTTAGGTATATATAATTTTAAGCATTTTTTGTTCTGTAGGTGACTCACTTGTGTATTGAATGTAATACCAGCAAAATATGTGGTATTGACAATTTACTTTTTATGCACTTGGAAAACTGGTACAGTAACTACAGGTGCATCTCTATATAAATCAGAATCTCGTGGAAAAGTTCGTTTATTTCAGTAATTCAACTCAAATTTTGAAACTCGTGTATTAAATAAATTCAGTGCACACAGACTGAAGTAGTTTAAGTCTTTGGTTATTTTAATTGTGATGATTTTGGCTCACATTTAACAAAAACCCACCAATTCACTATCTCAACAAGTTAGAATATGGTGACATGCCAATCAGCTAATCAACTCAAAACACCTGCAAAGGTTTCCTAAGCCTTCAAAATGGTCTCTCAGTTTGGATCACTAGGCTACACAATCATGGGGAAGACTGCTGATCTGACAGTTGTCCAGAAGACAATCATTGACACCCTTCACAAGGAGGGTAAGCCACAAACATTCATTGCCAAAGAAGCTGGCTGTTCACAGAGTGCTGTATCCAAGCATGTTAACAGAAAGTTGAGTGAAAGGAAAAAGCATGGAAGAAAAAGATGCACAACCAACCAAGAAAACCGCAGTCTTATGAGGATTGTCAAGCAAAAAACGATTCAAGAATTTGAGTGAACTTTACAAAGAATGGACTGAGCCTGGGGTCAAGGCATCAAGAGCCACCACACACACGTGTCAAGGAATATGGCTACAGTTGTCATATTCCTTTTGCTAAGCCACTCCTGAGGCGTCTTATCTGGGCTAAGGAGAAGAAGAACTGGGCTGTTGCCCAGTGGTCCAAAGTCCTAGAGTCTGGAGGAAGGGTGGAGAAGCTCATAGCCCAAGTTATTTGAAGTCCAGTGTTAAGTTTCCACAGTCTGTGATGATTTGGGGTGCAAGGTCATCTGCTGGTGTTGGTCCATTGTGTTTTTTGAAAACCAAAGTCACTGCCCCCGTTTACAAAGAAATTTTGAAGCACTTCATGCTTCCTTCTGCTGACGAGCTTTTTGAAGATGCTGATTTCATTTTCCAGCAGGATTTGGCACTTGCCCACACTGCCAAAAGCACCAAAAGTTGGTTAAATGACCATGGTGTTGGTGTGCTTGGCTGGCCAGCAAACTCACCAGACCTGAACTCCATAGAGAATCTATGGGGTATTGGCAAGAGGAAAATGAGAAACAAGAGACCAAAAAAATGCAGATGAGCTGAAGGCCACTGTCAAAGAAACCTGAGCTTCCATACCACCTCAGCAGTGCCACAAACTGATCACCTCCATGCAGCGCCGAATTGAGGCAGTAATTAAAGTGAAAGCCCCTACCAAGTATTGAGAACATGTACAGTAAAAGAACATACTTTCCAGAAGGCCAACAATTCACTAAAAATGTTTTTTATTGGTCTTATGAAGTATTCTAATTTGTTGAGTTTTTGTTAAATGTGAGCCAAAATCATCACAATTAAAAGAACCAAAGACTTAAACTACTTCAGTCTGTGTGTAATGAATTTATTTAAAACACAAGTTTCACAATTTGAGTTGAATTACTGAAATAAATGAGCTTTTCCATGACATTCTAATTTATTGAGATGCACCTGTATTTCAGAGCAGCTACAACCTTGTTAAGGAAAAAATACTTCAGCAAATAGCATGATTACAACGAGTCCAGTCATAGCAACATTTTCCAAATGGGCCTGTGACCTTCTGAAAGCTGGTGTTTCTCAGTCCGCTTCATTTGCAGACTAATTATACATGCAAAGAGAAAGTCAGCAATATATAGATGGGCTAGAAAAATGCAGCTGCTTATACCTTTTATTTATTGCTAGAACACAACCCAGTGTCAGTTTAGCAAAAGATGGTTAGGATAACGATTAAGCATGTGCTGCAAATTCAACAAAATGAGATTGGCTTTTGAACTGTGTATTTTCAGCAAGGTTTAAATCATACATTTTGTGCCGGCATTAGAATGAAACCATATTATTGTCCTGTATTCTCTGTCCTAAATCACTTTAACAACCATTCGTTTAGGTTTCAGAGAATATTAAGTTCAACCTTCTGGTCTGTTTAATAATCAGTTTGACTTGTACTATCAGTTTAGGGAGATTCATCTCACCACTGAAATATCTGGGTGAAAAAAGATTAATTTGCTCTTGGTTTAAATCAGTTCAAGTTAATAATATATTCATACACAGAGGGCTTTATATAGATCTGTTTCCTCCCATTGTTCCACTACCTACCTACAGCTTCTGCGAGTCCATAGACTCTTTGGCTGTACGCATCTGTCTTGTCCCAGATAAAGCTGTAAGAGAGCCGGGGTGAAGCTGGAAACTGCTTCTGAAACATTCTGCCCTCCACAGCCACCATGAGGTGGACCCGAGCCAAGCCGAAGGGCACGCTGGACTGGGTCAAGATGACCTTCAGAACAGGTTTGTAGGCTGAAGCACGTGAACTCAAGTAAATCAAGCCTAAATCACTCCCGGGAATGGCCGTGTGCTCGTGAAGAACCTGTGATTAAAAATGTGCATGAGAGAGGAAGTTAATTGCCTGGAGTGTAAATTTCCTTGTGGCCTGTTATCATTTATATTAAAATTGTCAGATATTTCAAACAAAATACACTGCTTCATAAATTCACACTATGAATTCATTCCTCGTGAACATGGGAGTGTTTGGTGTCAGTAAGATTTTTTTGGAAAATATATTTTTTAGATCAAATAAAGGCAGCCTTGGTGAGCATAAGAGACTTATTTTAAAAATATAAAAAAAATCTTACTGACCCAAAAACTTTGAACGGTAGTGTATGACAACCCTGATGTCAAGATAAAAAAAATAAAAATGAAGACGCTTTATACACGTTCAGATTGAAGCTTTTTGAAGGGTTAAAAAGAAAACCTAAGCAATTTTTAAGCTGTATCATATGAACATCTTCAGAATGACAGTCATATAAAATAATGCATTCCCACAAAAAATATCTATTTCAATTATGTCTGATCCCTGCTGACTTCCACTTATAGGCTTAAAATTGATTTATGTTACAAGCATAAAATGTGAAAAATTTCTGTCACAGGAACAAGATATAGTACACCACTGTCATTATTAATTCAGTAGCAATATCTGCGTGCCGATCTTAAGAATATCTGGTTTTCCTGACCGTACAGTATGTTCTGTAAGTAAAAATCACCTGGTTCTCTCATATTTTGTAGTGTCATTAAATCATACAGCTCAGATGAGCTTGAGGCACATAGACAAATGTATTTAGATTTTAAGGAAAAATGAACTGAGACTCATTTTACTCCCAGATGTGATGCGGTATGACTCACCTGTGTCTCAGGAATGATGGGGCTGGCCTCGGGGCTGGAGCGGTAGAAGGTGGAGAGTGGTGACGCCGTGATTCGGGGCGAGGGTCTGTCAAGGCCACTAAATTCACACGTTGGCGTGTCTCTTTCCTCTTTTCTCATCACCAGTGTGTCCATCACATGGAAAACTCTCCATGACAACCACACCGTGCGATACACAGCGGAGAATGGAGCACGCACAAATCGCAACGTCAATGCTGTGCCTCCGTTCACCAATAAATCAAACCTGCAGGTGGATAAACAACACAGTCTTCAGAACAGTGATCATGCATGCTTGACAAATTTGACTCTCCTGAGAAAGTACTATGGTGGTACCATGGTACACTGATATTAAGACAGTAAAAAATAATAATATTAATAATATGGTATTGCTACAGTACATGTACGAAAACATGGTATTCCCATGGTTCATGTCATTATCATTATTAACCATGGCAATACAAGACTGTACTTTTTTGTGAAACTGAAGACCGGAGTAATGGCTGCTAAAATTCAGCTTTGTCATCACAGAAATAAATTACATTTTAAATTACATTAACATTTAAATTGTAATAATATTTCACAATATTACTATTTTACAGTTTTGTTTGATCAAGTACAGAATGTAGCCCTGGTGAGCATAAGAGACTCATTTCAGAAACATCTCCAAACTGTTGAACAGTAGTGTATATTTATATAATATTTCACTATACAGTTTGTGCCAGAATCTCGCATTGTTTTTGTGGGGGCAGAGGGCATATGAAGGCTAAGTGTGATTCATAATTTCCTGTTATCAAACTCATAAGTACATGGGTCCTCTCCAAATTACATGGTTTGTTAGCCTCATCAAAGCGCTTAGTTATTGATGTCTTCCACGTTTCATATCCTCGTCTAAAAATGAATCTGATTCATAAATCCAATGAAAACAGCTAAATAACATGGCAGACTTCACTGTCTTTTATCAGTAGTTCACTGGCACGCTTAAAATGTTCTATTAGTTGATGAGAGTAGGGGTAGAGATGTGATGTAACTTTTTTTCATTTTTTTGGGGATTTGGATGAGAGATCTGGAGGTAGCAGTTAGAGCAGGACCTATTTTAATTAGCGTGCTATAGCGAGGAGGTAGGCGCAGATTTGGAAATGAAGGGGCGTCTCTTTGAAGTCGTGCTCTATATGAGCTGCTGACTCCCCTGCCCGGAAGGGGAGAGATGAACGGTGCGGTGACTTTACACAAAAACATACACATCCTTGCAGTGTCACTGCCCTGAAATTCCCCCTAACTGCTCCTGTCCCTTTTTTCAGTCCTGGCATGGCTGGGCCACTGTTCCAGACCATCGGCCTTTAAAGCTCTTTCTTTGCCTCTGTTTCCCTTTGGACACGCTTGCTAACCAAGAGCAGACACCAGCACTGAACAAGCATGATTATCTAATGCCCGTTCCCCTGTGTGCAGGTTTTTAGGAGGGATCTGGATATATCGGATAATCCCCAACATCAGCCTTCCTTTTTTAGAGACGACGATCCATCCCTTGAGTATTTTTTCTTTCATTAAACTCTATTGAAGAGAAATAAAGTTTTTAATGCATTGCGGTCATGCCTCAGTTAAAGGCATGCGGTCGCCACAAATACACATGCAAACTCCCACGCATATGACCCTTGAGTAGATGACTCACATTAACTGCTGTTCTGAGTGATTCTTGATAATGATGGATAATGACTAAAGGGATTATTATAAAGGTACAAGAAGGTCAGATAGCCCCAGAATCAGCTCAGAACTGAAAGTTAAACTCTGCAGACTGCTTTAATCTCGTATAACTACAGTTAAAATAGGGCTTGACGCAATGTTTCAAATATTTCTTATTTAAATCATGAAGGCAAGCCAATGGATATCACTCAAGCAATGTGCAAACTTTGCGCAAGATTTATGCCGGTGAACGTCTTAATCTCAATCAATTCACTATGCAGAAAGTGAAAGTAAAAACAGAATGATGGAGTAATGATGGAGCGTTCGGCATCTGACACCGCATATCTCTCAGAGATGATGAGAGACGAACCTACTTTAGCATAATTATGTGGATAACGGTATATAGCTAACACTCAAAATCTATTCACATTGTTGATATTGCAAGACTATCTACTTTCAACACAACACAACCGTAAAGGACAACACACCCTGAGGCCTAAACAAAGTTATTGCCCTGCATTCCACACTGCTACGCCACTGTAACGCAGTATGCTACGCAAATATGCATTACGTTGCCTGTTACGTTGTTTGGGCTGTATATATATATATATATATATATATATATATATATATATATATATATATATATACCCACACAGTTTATGTATATATAGGTTATATATATATATATATAAAAATTAGTGTTAAAAATAGCTTTTCTTGTAAATTTAGTGTGTTAATGCAGGCAATTAATTTTTTCAGTTTAACGCGTTAAAAATATTTAACGCAGTTAGCGTAGGGGTAGGGCTACAGTTGGCCACCCCACTCAAAACTGCTGTTTCTATCTCATTTTTCTTCACATGAACCATTGTTTATTTAAATGCAGAACGTCTTTATGACCACACCTGTGCTCCAACCTTACCTCAAACAAGTCAAACGAGTGCAAAAAACGGTACTGAGCTCAGAGCACGTGCTCTTCAATTGCCAGCGCACATTTCAGCCAGTATCATTTTATATCAAATCAGGAAAGAAACTGCGAGCATGCAATGGCGTATTGGTATGTCATCAGTTAAGCCATGAAGTCACCAAAAAGGCAAATAAAGCTGCCTTAAACTGTGCGTGTATGTATTTGTTATATGAGTCACATTTAAGAACATGTCTCTGAAATGCAGTGGTTTTTTTGAAACTGTCCTGGAACAGCTCAGCACTGTCTCTCTCATCTAACACACCCAATTAAACTCATTATTAGAGACTTTAAGATCTGATGTGGGTCAGAATAGGCAAAGAGATGCATTGTGTCATGTTCTGCAGCGGCAGCTCTTAAAGGGATAGCAGCCAAAAAAAAAAAAAAAAAAAAGTAATAACCAGTTGCTGTATTGTCTATTAATCAAAGATCAAAAGTAGCTTTAAGGATTAATCTATATTTAATTTAGAATTTAGAGTTTGATAACTTCAAAATTAAATTTTTGTATGTTTCCTACTTGCTGAAGGTCACATAAATATGTCATTTATTTTAATGGGTTTATGTGAAAATTGTTTTAAGTTTGCTTAAATTCTAAGTTAATTTAAGTACTCTAATAAATGTTAAAATTGATAGCTCTTGTAATGTTGAATGGCTAGTCAATGGTTAAATATTAGGGGGGAAATGTCCTAGAGACATCAGTGGTATCAGTGATACTCTTTAAGTTGTTTCTACATTAATTTGAAGATGGAATGTGAAATTATTGCAACGTAAAAGTATTTTAAAATACTTTAATGTTAGGTGGGATTAATTGCGATTAATTTCAGAAAAAAAAGTGTGATTAATTAGTGATTTTTATGCTATATATGCTATATATATATAAAATATTATAATTTTAATAATTTGTTTAATTATACAACTCTAATTTGTGGAGATTTTGTGTTATGCAAAAAACAATATATGCAAATGTGATCTGTAAATTGAACTTTCTGGTTCATAAAAGGATCATAGAAGGACATTCATGGGTCAAATTGTAATGTGTGGCCTTTGAATGACAGTATCACTGACATAGGGTTGGGAATGTGCCTGTTTGTGTTGATTTGACTTGACTTGTGTGGGAAGCAGCGAGATGTAAATATGAATTTGCATAAAAATATGCAAAATGGTTTTTCACCGACTATCTTAAGGATAGGTATTAGCATAATTATGTGTTTATGAATATGCTTGTCTGTATCTGAGTAAAACATATTTGTACGTACATGCCGTCCTGTCTGGTGATGGTATAACCCTGCTGGGGGTAATGCAGAAGGGACACATTCACCCCAATCAGTGGAGTGCCATCACTGGTCACCACCTGTCCTCTCACGACGGACACCGGGCTATTAAATAAACACACGTGATATGGCTCTGAGTGAAAACAAAGGTAAATTAACCAGCTGTTCACAGCGTCGAAATTCAAGGTCAGCAGGCTGTTAAAAAACAAGCAGCATTAAAAAGCAGCATTCAATTTGGTATTGTATATATATACAATTCATAGATTTTATTAATAAAATGTCCATATCTACTATAAAATGTCTCAATCCATTGCACCTGACCTTCCTCTGCCATTCTGTTTTGATAATCTTAGCAGACGTAATTACTGCACAAATTATTTTACCAAGCACCATTTAGTGGCTGACCTGCAATCTCGCATCTTCACACTAATTGTGTGATAATTTCTCACTGCGCGAACAAAAGAAACCTCAGGGCAGATGGGCGGGATGAGAACTTTCCTCATCAAGGCATAATCAAAAGCTTGATCAGCCAAATATCAAGTTTTTCTTGACTGCTCCTATTTTAAGGCAGTGAAGACAAGCAGCAATGTTCATATTGTTAACTTTGTCCAAAAACACCAAAGGGCAAATAACATATTCGCTCAAGTTTCTAAATTGAAGAGGTGCAAAGGTGAGGCACTCAATTTTTTCACTGGAAAAAGTAATCATTTCCTAATGTACATGGTACGTTAGCTTATGGTACAAATCATACCAACGGTGGATAGCTTTTCTATCTGCAATATGAAAGCAGCAGAAATTAGATATGACAACATGGAGGCTCAAAAAAGGGAAACTGAAGTTATGAATTCCTATCAAAAAGGAAAACCCTTTTGTTTATTCTGTATGAGTGTGGCTTGCTCTATTTTCCCATGCTGTTAGATCTACAACCGCAAAACATTACAAACACTTTAAGATTGTGGGAAATTTTGTGCAACACATCAAACGGCATCACAATTACTTGAATAGCCAGAAGGACTTTCTATGCATATACATTTTAATATGTTATGCCACTGATAAATAAAACATAAAATAGAGGTGTTATTGGAATAATAAGCCATGTGTCAGTGAGAATCTTAGAATAATATATATATATGTTATAACATTATTAAAAAAGTCATAAAATACAGCTTTCTAAGCTAGATTGTAAGTATTTAAGGGATAATCCAATCACAAATGGAAATTCTGAGATCATTTACTCAAACCTCTTTTGAAACATAAAAGAAGATATTTTGAAGATACATGATTTTTCCTATAATAAAAGTCCAACAAGAAAAAAAAAAAATTATTTTGTGGTAATATCCATTTTTGGGTGAAGTATCCCTTCAAGCAACATAGTTCACTGTAGAATAGGCCCCAATACTCTTACTAAATCCAAACCTAGTTGGCTGTTCTTCAGCAGTTCAAGATCTCCTAACCTGCTGTTGAATGTGTTTTCCCCTGGTAGGGTATGTGTGCCCCCCGGAGCTACCAGAAAGCTGACGCGCTGATAGAAGCCCTGAGCGTCTGGAGAAGGTGAGCTGAGGTGTTGCATTGTGCTGGGATCTGGAGCCCCGCGGCAATACATCTGACCCTGACAGGTGCTATGAATGCAACAGTCTGGGTCCATACAGTCCACCAAACCATCTAAAATAACAGCAAAGGACTACATATTAGACTACATATTCAGTGCTTTTAAAGTTATGTAGACATTTTTAGTACAGAAGTGGGAGCACCAATTGTTTAGCCCCCAACTTCTCATCCTTTTCTCACCTCCCTCGTTGTCCTTGCTGTCAGAGCAAAGGGTTTCCATGGCGACATCGCACCCCACCCCTCTCCATCCCGACTGGCAGAGGCAGTGCCATCCGTTCTGGTCCAAAATGCACCTGCCGTTGTTGTTACACAGCCCTGGACAACTATCTACCGGGACAAATTCATCAGTTATACATACCAACCAATCAGCAGCCTACGATGTGTCAAAGGGGTGAAGAACTCACCATAAAGAACTGCATAAACATACAGGGGAAAACACGGTGAATGTGTTTTAGTCAGTCAAACGTTTGGAACTTGACATTTTCAAGACATCGGACAGTACTCAGGGACAGCTGTAATTTCACATGAAACAGCTGGACAAAATATGTGCTGCTTTAGTACTGTAGAAAATCAAAAAGGATTTTTATTACTTATTATTTTCTGTTCTCCATGTCTAGGAGACTAGATTAATAAATTCAGCTAAATACCAGCTAGGCAAAATGATTTGCCAAAAAAAAAAAAAAAGGAAAAAATACATAACATATTTTTTATGAGAAATCTGAGCAGCTTATAAAGTTAAAATTACACATCTAGCAGTGTCCATGTGAATTAACAGCATGCTGAGCTGAACAGCACAAGTGCAGAGATACTTTATCAGACAGTATACTGAAGTGCTCCATCATATCCTTTGTCACAGAAAAGTGTGAAGTCAAAGGAAATTACAGAGGAAATGCTAAATTAAGGAGCTTAGCAGCTGCTAAATATTACATTAAGAGACAGTGAGATGTACAACAATGGGGATTTGGGTAATGCAAATGTGTATATGTGCATGGACTGACTGATGATTGTGTGTGTGTCTTTGTATGCCTACAGTTACACTGTATAAAACAGGGAACCTGAAACCGAACACATGTGGGGACACATTAATACACGGTACATAGACATAATGAAAGTCATGCTTGAGAGACAGAGGGGTCAGAGCCACATGCTCTCTTCAGGGCAGCATGACCTTTACCTCTATATCCTATCCAGTCTGCTATCATGAAGAGACATTCAGGGAAAAGAATTAAACATGGGGTGTTATACTGCGGTATGCAGTGATTTAGTGTCATTTCTACAGACAGCCCAGGCAGCTTCCGCTGGTTACACACACCTAATATGCTGCGGCTTACCCTCTCCTCAGTAAATATGACATTTCATGATATTTGCATTGTACTGTTGAAGAGCTCGATTAGAGGAAGACTTGAATGCTTTTGAAATTTGCTTTTTTTCCTTTTTCTTTTTTTTATGAAGCAAGGTCTACATCTGTGAATCTGCTTTTCGATTTCATAAACGTTTGCATTCAAAGAAAATATGAGGAATTAAAGAAAACAATAATTTAAAAAGAGATACATATTTATTCCGGACTTCACACAGAAAGCAGAACGTGGTTGATGAAAGAAAGCACTGTACCTTTTATTTTGCTGTCCAAAAAGTGAGCTGCAGTGATAAAATGAATAAAAGGGAAAGAGTGAAAAAAGTAATTCAGATGCAAAATATACATTTTTGTGCAATGCAAACTATGCTATAAATGTACCTATTCAGCCAACTGGCAAACTGTAATCTCTCATAAGTAGAATTTGAATATGCTACAGTATACTGATGTGCTGACAATGTTTTTGATTTTTACTCTCAAGAACTGCATGAATAATTTGTAATTTTTCAATACGCTGGGCTACTGCACTCCAAACAATACATTTCCATGACCTTATCAGTCACTTTTGATTCCTGAATAAGGATGCTTTCAAAATCAAATGAATTTTTCAGATTTATGAACCAGTTGTTAAAAAATATCTGACTAAAAATATGTTTTTGTTCACAAAATGAACTTGTGAGCTTTTGTTCTACACAATTTGTAACCAAGAGCAACATTTAGCTTTTGAAATATTTTAGTGCAAAAAAAAAAAATCATACTACCATCCAAAAGTTTGAGATGGGTAAGATTTCTTAATGTTCTTGAAAAAAGCCTCACAAAGACTGCATTTATTGGATCAAAAATATAGTAAAAAAAAAAGTACTGTGAGTACTTGTGAATATTAATAGAATTTAAAATAGATGTTATTTTACAATTTAATTTATTCCTATGATTGCAAAGCTGTATTTTCAGTCTTCAATGTTCCATGATCCTTCAGAAACCATTCTAATATGTTGATTTGCTAATCAAGAAACATTTCACGTTATCAATGATGAAAATATTTTTGTGGAAACCGTAATACATTTAGATCCTGAATGAAAAGATTTAATGCATTCTTGCTGAATAATAATAATAAAAAAATCATTTAAAAGAGAAAAAATTCTTACTGGCCCCAGATTTTTGAACACTACTGTATATTCAGTATAGAAATCTGGACTTTTCCATTTTACTTATTTCCATTACTTTTTACTGACCTGTAAAACACAATTTTATTTGTGATATTTCTAAGTTTTTACTGTGGGAACACTGAATAGGATACTTTTTCAAGCTAATATAACAAAATATAAGGTTCACTACATGGTGAACTCACCGATATTGCAGTTTTCTCCTGTCCAACCTTGGTGACACTCACAATTCCCCTTTCGACACACGCCGTGCTCCCCACAGTGTGCCTGACACTCCTCCTGTTCACACCCTGCCCCCGACCAGCCGTCCGCACACCGACACACACCTCCAACACACACTCCGTGAGGAGTGCAAGCCGTTGCACACATTTCTGAAACAAACAGCATTGTGTTTGAGTCATGAAATACAAGCAATACAAGAATACAAAGTCATAAAAATGCAGTTTCTAAAAACAACTATAAAAATTAAGCATATTTTTGTATAAAGTCACATAGCTTGCATTAATGTAATAATGTATGCCATTAAAATAACCATTATGCATATACAGTGTCAGATACTTGTACATTTTAATTTTACTGTGGGACCGACAATGAATCATTTATTTGAATTTTAGCTTCTTAAAAGGATAGTTCATCCAAAAATAAAAATTCTGTCATCAGTTACTCACCCTTAACCTGTATAAGTTTCTTTCTTCTGTTGAACAAGTAAGAACATATTTTGAAGGGCATTGGTAACCCAACAATTGCCGGTAGCCATTGTATTTTCCCCATACTATGGAAGTCAATGGTCATCAGCGACTGTTTGGATCTCAAAAATCTTTAAAATATATTATTTTATGTTCAACAGAAGAAAGAAATACATACATGTTTGGAAAAACGTAAGGGTAAGTAATGACAGAATATTCTGGGTGAACTATCCCTTTAACTTGAGCTTTAGTTGAATTTAACTTAAATTTTGTTTAACATATTTATTTATTTATTTTCAACCAAAATTATTTTGAGATCAATAATTTGGGGGATCCCCTGTTGAAGAACCCTGATCTACAGGTTGTCTCATCTGCTTTGGCAAAACAAATAAGAAATTTCATCTCCTTTACAACAGCACCATGCTGAATTATAACTGCTATGACTGAATGCATCTTTGGCACTCTTAATTCTCACTGCTGGATTGTATTTGAATGTTGGGGAACAAAATTGGAAGTAATCCTTTGATAGTTTTGTGCTAAAGCCAATGCACAATGGCTCTGAACTTGTCATCCTGCAAGCTG
The DNA here is from genome assembly GCF_018340385.1 of Cyprinus carpio. Classification (NCBI taxonomy): domain Eukaryota; kingdom Metazoa; phylum Chordata; class Actinopteri; order Cypriniformes; family Cyprinidae; genus Cyprinus; species Cyprinus carpio. The sequence continues at coordinate 17,720,108 of NC_056610.1, forward strand.
TGACTGCTAACATTTCTGGAGCTCTCCAGAGCATCCATCAACAAATACATTCACACACGCATACATTCACACAAGACTGTCTTATGCACATTTTCAAGGACAAATGTCTCTTTTAAAGAACAACACTGTTGTGTTTCTGTGTTTATTGTAACATTTTAGTGCCTTTGAAAACAAAATCCACCATTACATTACTGTATATATAATAGAATTATGTCTATTTTATCTAGAAGAAAATGTAGCCAAAAAAAGTGATTTGGTTTAAAGGTTAAAGTTCAAGGCAACATGGGATTTTTTTTATTTTTTTTATATAATTTGAATTTAAAAATATGGCTACATGCCAAAGCCACTTTTTGGGGGGTATATTTAATAGATAATTACTTCCATAAGGCATAACCATATTCTGCAAGTGTCAGCAAACATTGCGCACTGTTATTCTAGGGAGACATCTCAAATTAGTAAGACTTGGGTCCAATGATGGTGCTATAGCAACTTCATTACTCAGTTTATATTATACATTCAATTTACCGTCACCTTAAAATTTCCCAGTGGGCTGTAAACTATTAATCTAAATGAATTAATATGCACACTGCAGAATTACATCTGCATGTCTGTTTCCAGCCCAACACTAATGTGCATGTATTAAAACAACCTACAAGATCGTAAGATTACATCCGTATGCGTCAGACAGCACAAGGCATTTAAATTTTCAGTATGTATTTTCTATCCAAAAATTTTCTGCATATAAATCAGGCATTGTCAGCATTAAGCTAGAGTTTCAGATATAAAAGTATTCAGGCCAGAGACTCGGTTTTCAGATGTGCTGCAACCAGACAGCAATGTGTAAGACAATATAAATGTGTCTGATGATAGATAATGAGAGAAGCTTAGACTTGGATTGCCCCCATCCACCTTCATTTCAACTAATCATTATGTTCTAATGTCGATACAGTAAAGTGAAGTAAAATACGGGCAATAGCTTGAAATCTCAAGTTTTTCTTCACCTCCATTTCAAATGCATTAACATTTTTAGTACGCATGTTAACTCAATTCAGATGTTGTCTGTCTTGAGTTAGAGATCCAGCTATTGAAAGAGAATTCAAGGCTGAAACCAGGCAGCACTGTGCATCTAAACACCCCGATGCTAAATAACAAGGTCAACTTAGACCTGGCTTGGCCCCATCCACCTTCATTTCAACTAATCATTATGTCCTTAGAATTATCACCTCAACGACTCCAAAAAACCCACCGAATAATACCGCCATGGGCAATTTTGATTTTATAAGGCCATGCTAGAGCCAATTTATCATTGCAGAGAAATTACACCGGTGACTTTTTCAAAGTTCTCCAACGCTGCCCAAGGCAACCACTCAGGCAAGTGCAGAATTGGTCTTCCATTAAGCCATTACTTTGTCAAGCAACTTTTAGAGTGGGAAGAAAGTCCACCTGACAAATAAATAACACATAAAACCTAAAATTGAGTGTAACGTAAGTAAAGTCTCTCTGATGTTTGTACAGGGAAGCCCTTTTGCTGTCCCTCTCAAGAGTTTTTTCTTCAAGCGGAAGACCTTGGAGGGTCTGATTAGGTCGTGCTGGCTCTCTGGAATATTAAATTGCTCTAAAAAGGTGAAGGGTTGGTTGATTCATTCAATCTTTTTTTTTAGCCTTCTTTTCCACACCAGTCGATGTAATCAATTTTTCATTAGCGGCAAGGTGTTTATCTGTTTTTAGCACTTCCAGGTTCCTGCGGGAGGCGGGTCGATCCACGCCACACACCCGTTAATTAAAGTTTATTTAATTGAGGTGGAACAGTGGAGGTAATGAAGAGACAAAACCCCAACTGTGCAAGCAAGTGGACTCCCATTGCTCCCATGGTCAGAGCTGCAGCTAGAAGTGGCCTGACGTTAAGCTTATAAACACTCATATGAAAGTAATGGTTTAGTGGATTTACTACATCTACAAATTTCTAAAATCCTACAATTTGTACAGGAATATATAATCTAAAGTATAGAATAAAAGTACACAAATATACACTAGCATTTAAAAGTTTGGGTCAGTATTTTAACCTTATTTCATTTATTTAGAAATAAATTAATATTTTTATTCAGCAGCAACATATTACTGTATATTGGTCAAAATTGACAGTAAAGACACTGATAATGTCACAAAAGATTTCTACTTCAAATAAGTACTGTTCTTTTGAACTATTATTCAAAGAATCCTGAAAAAAAAAATGATCACAGTTTCCACAAAAGTAATAAATAACTATTTTCAACATTGAGAATAATGCGAAATGTTTTTTAAGCACCAAATCAGCATATTAGAATGATTTATGAATGACCGTATGGTACTGAAGGAGTAATGAAAATTCAGCTTTGACGTCACAGGAATAAATTATGTTTTAAAATATATTAAAATAAAAAAGCTATTTAAAACTGTAACAATATGTCACTGTCACATCATTATTGATTTGATTTAAAAAAAAAAATACTCTTGGTAAGCATAAAACATTCAAAAATCCCCAAATATTTGAAAAGTAGTCTAAGTGTTAATCTAACTTTAGTTCACATATGAACAGAATATTTTTTCATTCATATTGTAACAGAGCACATAAAAATGAATCTGGGGTGATCTCAGTTTTACTATAACACTTTTTGATAACTGCAGCAGCACATTTATTGTTTTTTTTTATCACATTTACATTTCAAAAATTCCCTTATTACAAAAACACAGGCACTTATGATGGCATAATTCCCACAACATTCTCTAAAGAAACAGCCTGACAGCTAGATTTCTCTTTCCTTTCACCAATTATTTACAGGCATCACAAGGGGAAAGTAAGGTATAGCTACATACGCAGTATGTGCGTCATGGCCACAGGAAATACTGACGTGATCAAAAGGTTACTCACAACAGGCTAATCAAACTAGAAACATAAACATTAGTGTACCTAACAGCACCCAGTGTGGGCAGCATGTCAGAGCACAGACCATTTCCTAAAGTAATGATTCAGTTACCTACAGTGGGGTGCAAAAGTCAGAGACCACACTGATAATTTCAAAATTGAATATAAACCTGGAAAGAAAATTTTTTTGGGGGTTTTCATATAAGCCTCCCAATGCCAAATCAAGCCATATACTGCATCACATAATCAGTGAATAAGTAGTACCTGTAGAGCAGTCCGGACCGGTCCAGTTTTCGTCACAAATGCAGGAGCTGGTCTCACTCTGGAATGTACCGTGGCCAGAGCAGTGTTCTGGACACAGAGAGACCTGTGTCTCACAGTTTGATCCGGTCCAGCCTGAGGTACAGCGGCACTGACCATGGAGACAGGTGCCATGGCTTGAACAGGATGGGTCCACACAGTCCACTGTGGAAAACAGACAATTGTTTCCAGACAATTTTCATAGAATTACATTAAAATTTTTTCAATGTGGCTGTATAAATTCAATTACCCAGTTCCCCTCAAAGGCTGGTAAGATTTTTTACAAATATTTTGTTCACCAAGGCTTCTTTAATCAAAAACGGTGATATTGTGAAATGCTATTACAGTTTAAAATTTGAAAAGTTTTCAATTTGAAAATATTTTAAAATGTAATTTATTCCTGTGATGGCGAAGCTGAAATTTCATCAGCCAGTACTCCAGTCTTCAATGTCACATGATCCTTAAGAAATCATTATATATGCTGATTTGTCGCTTATTATTATCAATGTTGAAAGCAATTGTGCTGCTTAGTATTTTTGTGCAAACCGTGATAAATTTTTTTGTATCAATCACAATGGATTTTATTACTTTAATGCATCCTTGCTGAATAAAATTATTAATTTCTTCAAAAAAAAAAAACTGACCACAATCTTTGGATTGATATTTTACTTATTATATATATATATATATATATATATATATATATATATATATATATATATATTATACAGTTTTATATATAATACAGGCCACTGTGTCATCAATTCATATGCCTTCTTTACAGTTTTTTTTCCCCTCAAACAATCCTTCTGATAATGATATCACACCTTAACATTTTTTAAAAGAAAAGTCTATTTCTTTGACAATTACAAGACTGCACTCCAGAACATCCTACTGTATAAAGATTCAATGATGCTTAGATATGCTATTTTAGTTTCCTGCGGCTATTCAAAAAATCACTCTTGAATTTGAGGTATTACCATCATGGAATATAAAAACATCATGAGGGAACAATGTCTGCACCATGGAATATGTCTGATCTAGTAAAATGGCTTTTATATTCATGCCATGCAGTTCTATTATCATGCAACACAATCTCTGAACCAAATGATGCACATGAGAAGGAAGCACATACCATGACAAATCCATCATCATGTTTTACAGCAACAGACAATGTGGGTTTAAGGTATAATTTGGCTTTCCCAAAACGTAAACCCATGCAGGTATCAGAAAAAGGTTTAACAAGTTGACTTCTCTGATCCCATGAGTTTTTTTGTTTTTTTCTCAAGGCTCTGTGCACTGACCATAAATTACTGCAGAAGGAAGCATGATGTACAGTTCTTGTTGAGACTGGGACAGAGGTACTAATTTAATTCTGCGCTACTTCTTGAGGTTGCAGTTTTGGGGAATTTGACAGCTATCTAGTCTGTGTGTCACAGAAGGTGTCAAATTGGAAACGCTGATGCTAAAGTCTGAAAATTTGGTCATCATTTACTCAATGTCATTTCAAATCTTTTTGATTGCAAAACAAGATATTTCAAAGATTTTTTTTTTAACTATCTCTTTAATCTCTGACAAAAGTCATCAGTTCATATAAAAGTTTCAAGCTGTTTTGAAAAACACATATCAAAAGGGTAACAAAGGGCAAATCTCAGATCTCTTTGTAGGTTTTAATTGGCAATCAACTTAATGTGACCACTGCCGCTATTATTAATTGTAATTTGGTTCGTTCCAGAGTCAAGCATTTTATCAAAAGGTGTTTATTGTTTTGTGCAACTTCATAAAAAACTGTAGCATAAAACAAATGTGTTTGCATTTGATTTTTAAACAATCTATTGCTAGCAAGTCTCTCTTTTTAGGCTTCTCACTAGATCCCTCTCTTCTTGACCTCAAGGTGAGTTACTCATTCAATTCATTGACAATTATAACATTGTTCAAGTGACCCGAACATAGACATCTAAAGAGTTCATTCCCAAGCCTATTGAATGTGGATCAATAGACTCAATTGGTTTTACCCAGAGAGAACAGGAGGAAAAAAAAAATCAAAAGACAGGAAATATTTTGTGTGCAAGTAAGGGGTATTTTCTTGGCTCTCTGCCTTATCTCAATCCCATATGTGGAATCCATTTCAGTCAGTGGATGCTGCTAAATGGTGTGGCTAATTTATCACAACAAAAACCAGTCTTTAAGTCAGTACACTCATCCATGTAATTAGCTACTCGGTGGTGTTGAAAAAGTGCTCTCCTCCACTACAATGAGCTACATGTGTTGTGTTTTCTTTGCATAGCTGCTGAAATCCATCCAGTTACCTTGGTCACAGTTGTCACCTTTGAAGCCAGGGTTACATATGCAGGAGCCTGTAACACACAGGCCACGACCCCCACACTGGGCATCCACACACTGACCACTGGGCACGTCACATTCAATCCCTTTCCATCCGCTGTAGCACTGACAGCGCCCACCGTTGTACTGCCCATTGCCGCTGCACAGCACTGGACACGCCGCTAAAAGAAGGAAATAAATTAAAGCTAGGAGGATAAAGGTGGACCACAGATGGGAGAATCTCACAAAACATGTCCAGGTTGTTATCATTAGATTGTCATGACTGCAATATAGTACTAAAAGTCATCCTTTTTAAAACAGTTATTTTTCCAGACACAGGCCCACAAATTAAATACATGGTTCATATATAGTGTGGACAGGTTCTTCACATGTGTTTTGTGAGATTCATCCTGACAGCGAAAACTATATCATTAGAACACCACACACACCTCTCGAGCAATATGGTCCAAGGAATCCTGGGAAGCAATTACATGTGCCTGAGACACATTCTCCATTGCCATAGCAATTGTGTGGGCATTCCATCACCGACTCTGCACAAAGAAGGTCAGATAATGAAATAATTTTTTTTTGTGGCATATTAACTGCATTTTTACACTGCTTCATATTTGTGGCCTAACGAGGCATAAAACAAAGAAAGAGGGTTAAAAACACTACTAGAGTGTCTTTACATTAAAAATTATAAGGAGTCCCTATGGAAACTATGGCAAATACTGAATTCCCACTTCATAAATAAATGCATAAATAATTGAAAAAGCAAGTAGTTTTCTTTTTTGCTCTAAATAAAAGCAGATCCTCCTCATGGTCGCATAAAAATCATATTTGAAAATAAAAACAAACAGCTCAGCAGCTCAAGGCTTAGAGATTTAGTCTTTTGGCCTCCATATTCCCTGGCCTGACAGAAGGAGATAGCGGCAGAATCAAACTTATTGATTAGCCAACAACTCAGGGCATGCTTCTGCACGCCTCATTATCACTGCTGAGCTATCTCAGGCACTTGGGTGCAAGACAGAAATATAAAAAGGCCATCTGAAGGCACGTATAAAAGCTTGTTACAACAGCCCAGTTGCTCTGTCAAGCGTCACATTACCTAATGTTGGGTATGAAATTACATTTTCATCTTTGATGCATAAATAAGCAAGAAACACAAAATAAACAAAGACAAACGCGTATCCACTCAATCAAATGACGTTACATGGTTGTATTACATGTGCTAGCTCACCTAGTACTATGGTGCTGTATGAGACAGGCTCTACAGTGCGGCCATCATTGTAAAAGGCCAGATGCCACACACCGGTGTGCAGGTACTGGATGAAGCCTGCCTGCTGAACGCTGACCGGATTCTCCAGTCGGTCCCTGAGCTCCGGATCCAACTGAACGCGCTCTCGTGAGATGAGCCTACTGCCATCTAGAAGCTCCACAAAGTCATACTGAAACACACACAATTACATTGACCGCTATTACTCAGCTGTTGTCAAATGTGTCACAACAAAATAAAAGGCAAATTTAATATCCAGACACTATGACATTTAGGCTGCCATTACCCTGTCTGGTCCCAAAATATCATGCCAAGAAATCTTTTACAGCACAAAGGAAAACATCACACAGAGTGTGTTATTCACTAGAACTTCCCCTTCTTCAAGCAGAACATTAAAATAAATAGATAGACCCACTAACTGAAGACTCTAAATTAAAGTTTCTCCAATTGATTTCCTCCTGGTCAGCTACGAAAAGCAATAAGAAGACACATGGCAAATTGGAAGCAGCACTCAATAAGCTTGCTTTAGTTTATTGTGATGGCTTTGGGGACACATTGATTGAACATCTACAATAAGTTGGACAGTTTTCCTCAGCACTTACGAAAGATGCTACTTTTATTGACAGCTGTGAGTGTTAAAAACTCAGCCAATCACTGAGACAGAGAGAAGATGTCTTTCTGTTGGAGCAGTTTGTTTTGTTTTGTTATGATTAAAGAAGGATTTGTTCTTTCTGGTGAATAACCTTGGACGTCTGATTCCTTCAACTCTTTGTTTTTTTTATATTGAATAGCTTCTGTCAACAGGAGTATCGGATACTAGACAGACAACAGTTTTATCCATGGTTTAAGAAATGCAAAATAATGCAGCGAATCTTCTTTTCAAACAACTTAATGATTAACTCATTTTAGCCACTTATGAATTATTTGAGACAATTAAACTAGAAGACTTTGATATTGTATTACCTGGGTGTGTGAGGGTGGAAGTCCCCTTCTCCCATAGACTCCAATCAGGGCATTTTTCTGAATGGAAATATTAAACTTGAGAAAGTGGGGTTGTTCAATGAGAAGTCTAGACCTCCAGAAAACTCCTGGTGGAACGGCATGTGCTGTCTGCTGACCCAAATCCACCTGTCCTGTGTCCAGCGTGGAGTTATACTGCAGCATCACCCCTACCCTTCCTGTGAGCAGACACGTATTAAAATAATATTATTCCATAACTGAATCCATAAGCCCAGAAAACTGTCACAGTTGCATTGTTATAACATTTGAAGTTTATTCACAATTCACATACAATACTTAAATTTACAGTGTGATATTAAATAAGGGTCTTTATTGTTGGGCACTCATGCTTACTTCATTTTCTTTGTATTATTTGTTTGCCCAAAGTTTATTCACTGTAGTAAACCCAGTCAAATACTAATTGGTATCAATCCAGTCAAGACAGCTTAATTTTTGGATAAATCTAAGGGTTTGGTCTTATTTCAAGCTTTAAATTTCAAAAGAGAATTAAATTAAAAGATTTTTTTTATATTTCTCTACAGTATGCTCAGAGATAAATGGTCTCTTCAATCATTTTCCTGATGAGAGCCTCTAAATGTTAAACATTACCCTAAAACTTGCAGTAGGCATTTGCCATGCTCTTTCATACTCTCCAAAGGCTATCATTCAGATGACAGATGACACAGGCAAACATCTTTATATTGCACTTCAGAAAGAGGCAGTAAGTCAATTAAAAGAAAACAAGGTCCGCACTCAGAATGAGGAAATCATCTTTTATTGACTTGCTTCAAAATGATGCTTTCTAAACATAGGAAATAGGAATTGTTGCCACATTTCTTGTTAACATCTTTAATTTATCGCTGTCTCGTTTGTATCTGGCCAGTTTGGAGAAAGCCTCACCAAACCTGACCAGCCAGGCGTTTGCGATCACGGGAACTTGAAGACACGTGTACAAATGAATGGAGACATGAATGGAGATGGCTCAAGATCGGCGATGTATTATTTGGTTTCCCAACAAGGTCCATGGCCCAACCCAAAATCAATTTGCTGAATCCATAAACTGTATTTTCCTGCGCTCAAACCTGCCAATCTAAAGGAAACAAATTAAACCTATTTCAACTCAAACTATAAACAAACATATACACAAAACCTACAAAAAAATGCTTGCAATTATTGCTGTTATTACACTTGTATACAAAACAAGTGTGCGTAGATTGCGTGACGTCACGTGTACTACTGCCGGTGGCAGTAGACAACCGCGGTGGTGACGCGGTTCTCACGGCGACCGTCACAGCCCTACTCCATAGAGAAATATACTATCACTAATGTTTCTCTGTAGTACTTTAGCAGTCTTTAAAGTCAACAAGAAATGACATTCAGGACTCATTTCACTTATTTTTTTAATTGGGAATTGACTGGATTGAGAAAAATTACTGTTGCATACCAGAATATACCAATGTGGTTAGCTGTCCTTTATATCTCACAATACAACCTTCCATCTCTCCATTGCAGCATTGTTTCTTTGTTCCTTGTGACTTTATATGTTACAAAGTGACTATGTCTTTAAATTACAACAGTTTCTTGTAATCTTTTTGCAATTGGGTACTATACTGCACTAAGAACAAGAAAGAAACTGAAAACACTGCTCTACAAATGAATATGCAGCTTGACAGAAATTACTGCAATCTATATAAAATAACGTATCTAAAATATCTCATTGAGATATGAAAATGCAGTCCTCTGTGACTGAAAGGTCATTGATTTCGGCCTTGAAATGTTACCATCTGCAGAAATTGCAGTCACAGTGTTGGTCGGGAACGTCACTGGTTTGGCTCCTCCATTCTCAAAGGCATGATTATCCACATCCTTCAGTTTCCAGTTCAGGCCAAGTACATGCATGGCTGCGAGAGAAGGCAATTAAGATCATGAAACGGAACAGCAAGCACATATCATGTCATGAGACATTCTCATTTGCAAAAGGATATAGTTTAAAAGCTGTTGAAAGCCACTCTGGAAGGTGATTTGCAGTCTCCTTTATGCATGTGTTGGACACAAGCGCAGTGCATATAAAAAGAAAACCTCTCCCTCATTAGACTCTCTAAATAGTGCACAAATGTCTTCTTTTTTTATTATTTGAAAACATGTTCTTTCAATTATCGCTGCATGGGGCCTTGACACAAACTGTTTTGAATATACTACAGATTAGTCTGAAAACATTTATGGCAGAGAAAATGGAATTAGATTCCAGTGATTAAAAAGAAAAAAGCGAAAAAGGAAAATGCGAAAATCAAAAGCCTGAAGATCAAAACATGTCTGTGTTATATAATACAGGAGTTTCTCCCATTCTCTCTTCCCCCTTGCTGTCTCTCCTCTTTCCCCATTCTCTCTTCAAAACATTCTCTTCTTCATGCACTGCCGTTAAATCTTAGGCAAACACTTTCTAGTTGTTTTTTTTACCGTTCGATCTGTGTAAAAACAGCTTGGGAAAAGTCTCCTTCAAAGTTCACAGCGAGGGAGCTTGCTGAGGAGGCTGCGCTTCACACACCTCTCTTCCTCTCGGTTTGATCTTTGGAGGGATGAATGTTTCTAACAGGCCTTCAGCAGGGGAGGAGGAGTCTCCAACTGCGGCAAATAACTCACAGTGGGGAAACAATGTTCAAAAATCGGAGAGAATAAAAAAAGGAGGTTATAATGTTTTTGTGGGCTAACGGAGTGAATATAGATTGCTGCGGACAATAGGATCATGCAGCTTTTGATTCGCTCCAGATATTAATCACTAAACTGATGTCTTTTTTCCAGTATATCTGTGTGTATGTGACTTCCTAGAGATAGGGCGACTGTTTAGAGCAGAGCACCAGGTGTTTTGGCCACAGATGAAGGCAGAGGAAAGAAAAACTCCACCTGATGAGCTATTTCGCTATCTCTTGTGGGGGCAGACTGGATAAAACAGCTCGCACCTGAGTATCTCATGGTCACATAAGGACCCACAAACACACACATACACACACACACACACACACTCACACAAAGAGTTACCTATACAGTAGCAGAGCAGAACTGACAGCAGGGTGGCCACGCCTACAGCACTAAGAGCGGTGCATTTCCACGAACACCGCTTAGGCGACTTGTTAAATTTGAATGCACCTCTTGATAGCGTGTTGCGGGTTAAGGGACGAGCTGGTGGAGAGTAGACAGCTCCAGTCGCCATAGTATAACCGGGATTAGGAGTTGTGAAGAGAGATGTGGTGCCGGTTCCAGTCTTAAGCAGGAAGTGCCTAGGGAAAGGGAGATAAGATATGAGATGATGAAATATAAAAACAATAACCTTACTGAAAACTTTCCTAGTGAGCTGTGAACAAAACCTCAGGTTAAAAAAAAGAAAGAAAAGAAATGTAGCAATGTCTTTGTTAAAAGTTATTAAAATTTCTGACCTATTGAGAATTTTAAAGTTTCACCTTTTTCATTGATGCATTACTATTTTAATAACCATGGAAAATGCAATTATAGTTTTGCTATTTCTTTGTTGTAGATACAAGATTTTGTACTGTATGTAACAAAAGCTGTAATTTAATAAGCTGCCATTAAAATCCTAATAGCTTCATTGATTTAGAGGGCTGTCATTGGATCAGTGCCTGTACTTGTATGAAATGAATGTCTATAACGATGGACTATGATGGAAAGAACTACACAATGTCAAGTCAAAGTGAACTGCGGTTAACTGAACTCTAGGCTTTATGATGACAAACATAACCCATAATGATGTGTATGCATCAGCATCTGATGGCAGTGTTTTCTGCTCTGCTTTTCATCAGTGGCGCTCCAACGCTGCCGAAACTTCAACGCCACAGCAAGATAAATTTTACCTGAGTTGTTAATGTTAAGTTTGCTGTCTGATTTAAATGTGATGAGAAAAACACGAACCACAAAATAATAACAAGAAAAGTTTTGAGCTCATAAAAGCTTACTATCTTTACAGTTTGAATCAGTCTGATGTATCCCACACTAAATGAACACTGAATGACTTTTGCTGATTTCCTTCCAACAATAGCCACATTTTGTGAAGTGGAAAGTTCAAAAGTCTGGAGTCAGAGATTTTTTTTTTCTTTTAATACTTCTAAAACAAAAAGCAGCACAAGTGTTTTTAACACTGATAATAATAAAAAATGTTTATTGGGCACATGATTATTAGAATGATTTTTTTACGAATCATGTGACAATGAAGACTGGAGTAACGGCTGCTGAGAATTCAAAGTTTGCCATAACAGGAATAGATTACAATTTAAAATATATTAAGATAGAAAGCAGCTGCAATATTTTACATGTTTTCAGTGCATTTTTGATCATATAAATGAATCCTTGGTGAGTCTTCTTTCAAAAACTGCCCCCAAAATGTTGAATGTAGTTTTTATATACATAAAATAAACATTTTATTAAAATATCACTTTATTTTTATTTTTTGGCAAATTCTAATTTAATCACAGTAATGTGCCTATTAATGTATTATAAACACAAACACACCACATATGTGCATATATGTATATAAAACACGTTACAGTATACAGAAAATGAGGAGCTTCTAAAACAACATTTTAAAATTGAATTTAGGATATTTTGTTTGTTTTGCTGGCTGTGATTCTGCTTCAAAACAGGGCAGTTTGCTTATATTTTGATTTGTTCCCTTTTGTTGTTTATCTGATTCATTCGTACTACACGCATCAATAAAACAATAAAGACATTCTCAGATTCATTTCCAGCAAATTTCCATGTGTTGTTGGTGGTTCTTGTTCACTCTGGCTGGCTGTTACATTGCCGTTCTGCTGCAAGCTCTCTCCCTGCCTGCCTCACACTGGCTGCTGCGTACAGTCTTGTGTCCTGGAGGCATTTTAAAGTTGGTGTGCCGTCAGTCCTCCTCATGGCTCTGGATGTAGGGCTTGTTTACTTGGCCATTTTATTTTTTCATTTAAGTTTACTGTCTGATTTAAATGTGATTAGGAAAAGAAAAATGAAATGAAAAAAAAAGACAAAAAAAATGGTTTGAGCTCATAAACTGCACAAATTATAATCAATTATTTGCTCCTTGGCAGATCAATTTGAATGAGGGTTCAAATTAAGTTTCATTATTTTATTTATTTATCTATTTATGTTTTCTTTTTCGCTGGACTAGAGTGCTGCCTTTCTATTTTTGACCAAATTGCTTGCTTGTCTTTTTTCCAGTTGTACAAAAATATATGCTGCACACACACACAAACATACTGTTTAGATACACTTATACTTTATTTTATTTTTTTGGAAAGTAACAACATAAAAATTATTTTATTTTTTTGGAAAGTAACACTAGAAAAAGCATTATAACATACTGTTTAGATACACTTATACTTTATTTTATTTTTTTGGAAAGTAACACTAGAAAAAGCATTATACAAAACAAAAATTTTCAAACACAACTGATGTCTCGTGGTGGCCCCTACGATAATAAAACAGTTATTATTAGACTAGTCTGCATCTCATCGGTACGTTATTTTATCATGTTTGTCAAACATGCCATTCATTTTTTATGTGATTTTTTTTTAGAAGAAGAAGAAGAAAGTTACTTGATTCCACCTTCTACACAAACAATCCTTGACTGTGTAAAATTTCAGATGAGGAAACATTTAAAACTTGCCAGCTACCAAAAGCATTACTCTTTAAAAGTTCAAACTTCAACGGTCAAGCAGCACTCAGACACTTGTTCTTTTGTGCAAATTTCAATACAGGCCTGGTTTAAGATGCCTGCTTTTCATTCAGAAGGACTCCATTGTAAAACTTCTGCTTTATAATCTGCACAGTTATGAGCTGCTGCCACGACTCCAAACACACAGACACACACACATTTTTCACAAGGGCTCAGATAGGTTCCGGGCCACTGCGCACTGAATGAGGCACATTTAAAAGACTTCACAAACGATTAACAAATACACTGACAGTGTGCCGTTTTGAGGCCAAACAATCCATAATTGATTAGCGGGAGTGTGACGCCAGGCAGAGAAAATGACTAAGCTAATCCTCATTGCCCCTTTTTGTAGGGTGTGAGAGTGTTGTTAGCATTAGGACGACTAAGAAGTAACTTCACCCCAAAGAGGTTTTTTTTTTTTTTTTTTGCTCTTGTATAATGTGATTCTCTGTCAGCGTCCCACCTTTCCTTGTCATTGGCTTGACGCTTGGAATGCTGCGGTGCGAAAGAAGAGGCCCTACAGAAGAAAAAAGGAGGATTTGGAGGTTGAAAGAGAAATTGCAAACAAAGGAATAAAAGTCCTTTCCTGGCATAATCTGATATATAATGACTACCGCATTAGCTAGGCTAAAGAAAAGAGTGGGCTTTTCAAAGGACTACTTGTTGACTTAAAGAGTTAAAACGATGGAGTCTGTATGCGAAAAGAGTATGAGACTGGTGACGCGAGTTTAACACGAAGACAAGGCCTCTTTCCGACAAATGCACACGTGAGACTTAAGTTAAATGAGAGGGGGGAAAAACTGTGAAAAACAAGGAGGACTTGCACGTATCCTCTCAACTCCAGCTAGGATTCAAGCATCCTCTTTGAGGCGGAAGCATCTGCCACCTCAGTAGGGGTCTCGGAGCAGCAGGTGCCTCTCCAGCACTCGGCAGAGTGGCGGTATTTTAAGACGCTCCCTGGAGGTTTCTGCGCCACTGCCATTTTAGGACAGTCCCTTTCTGTTGACATGTAAAGATCAGAGTCTTTGTGACAGACAGCGGAGTGGAAAGTTTTCAAGATAAAGCTCTTAGAAAGGAAGAGTAGTGCGAAAAGGAGATGGTGATGGATTGGTGTACTGTGAGGAGGAAAGCGAGGAAGCTGAAGAGAGAGAGAGTTAGTAGAGGAATTCTACTGGGATCATTAATAACAGGAAAAGCCTGTGTTATCTGCCTAGATCTAGACACACAACAAAGATTCTTCACTTGATGTGATTACAAAACATCTTCCCTTCTCATATCCATAAGAAGTACGCTCTCACTAGAGTCCTTTGTTTTCTTTCTTTTTGTTGGTTTTTCCTCTCCACAATGGAGCACAACAGCTGTGGCCCGCAAAAGATCAAAAACCTGACGCGCAGCATTGGCAACACTTCTGTTGATAATGAATGTGTACAGTGCGACTGCAGGGTGGATTATACATTAAATGGCATTTCATGAAAAAAAAAAAAAAACAAGACGAAAAAAAAAAACAATTTAGTGACCAGTTTACCAAGATTTACGAAATATTAAAATGTACAATCCCTCCTATTCTACATATATTCTTGTACTGATAAAAAAAAATAGACAGTAGGCTATTTCATGTTTAGTAGTCTTTTCCAGATTTTTTTTTTTAAGTTGATGAAAAGCGTAAAAGAAAAAAAAAAAACATGGGCATTATGTTGAAATATCAAGGAAAGAAAAGCCACACTAAATTGCAGGCCAGGCTGATTGTTGACTGAAATTAAATTTGATTCATTCAAGATGATCCACTCCACACATTTTTTTATAATGGCATCCCATTCCTCTGTATATGCTAAACACACACACACGGCTACTTTATTCATAGGTTATAACTTAATGGATTAATTCTGTGTATTCTACCTTACACTCATTGCAATCTTTATATGACAGAAATTAACAGTGAATACATTGCTTTAGATACAATGGTGGATATGGCAATTTGAAATAATGTTTGAAATTGCTTTATGATTGTTGGAAATATTTCAGCTGCACAGATAACTGTTAGTATTAAGACTTTTTCTTCCTTCAGGTGGCATAACATCTAGCCTTCAACCGTTTTTAAATGTTATATAAATATAAAAAAAAGTTTCAATATATCATCCATCATGATTTACATTTAAATTAGATTTAATGGAACCTGTATTATTTCACAACGCATACAGCTTTTTGTTCATGTCAAAGATAAAATAACACATTGTTTTTTCTTTTGGTTGAAAAGTGAAAATGACATTTTTGGACAAAAATGACGGCAATCTAGTAGCTATTTTTCAGTACATTAAGTCACAATCTTGAGATGAGCATTTAATGGCACACATGTTTTTTTGTTGTGGAATGATACTGTGAACAGTTTAAATCTGTTATTCATCTTGTTTAACCTTTTGAGTGGGTGGCAGCTCAGGTTCCTCAGGGTACATGCAGCAATTCAGGGTTATATAAACTGTGCCATTTTATGACATTGTGTGCAATGTATCATCCAGGAAGAATTTAACTCCTTCATGCTGTAAAAAAAAAAAAAAAAAAAGTTGGCAGATTCCAGCTTCACTCTCTCTAAATATATACACTATATATGAGTAACACTGAACAGGCATCTGATGTGTGACCCTAAAGCACAAAACCAGTCTTAAGTCGCTGGGGTATATTTGTAGAAATAGCCAAAAATACATTGGATGGTTCAAAATTATTGATTTTTCTTTTATGCCAAAAAAGCATTAGGATATTAAGCAAAGATCATGTTCCATGAAGATATTTTGTACATTTCCTACTGTAAATATATCAAAACTTAATTTTTGATTAGTAATATGCATTGCTAAGAACTTTATATTCAAAAATTTAAAATTTTCTCAATATTTTGATGTTTTTGCACCCTCAGATTCCAGATTTTCAAATAGTTGTATCTCAGCCAAATATTGTCCTATCACAACAAACCATACATCAATGGAAAGCTTATTTATTCATTCTTTCAGATTATTTATGAAAATGGACACTTAAGACTGGTTTTGTGATCCAAGGGACACATATATCAATCATGTGCTTTTTTGGGGTTTCTATGTCAAAAATCCAATTATTTTTAAATGAGCCATTTTTCCATCTTAGTTTCAGTAAGATCTTTTTTCTTTTCTGTGAAAGAAGTTTTCAGATCTGAAACTGACAGTATGTTTTTACAATTCAAAAAGTCTTTTATTTCAAAAGATCAAGGAAAATTTGTTATGATCCCTTTAAGCTAAAAATAAGCATATTCTTTTTGATGTTTCATCCACTTAGTCTAAATATAGGCCAAACGAATTTCATGAACTGATTGATTTCAATTCAGCTACTAATATTATCTTATGAGGAACAGCATCTTTCTTTGCTCTCTGTGTCCACTACTTGGTCATTTAATTATGTGTTTGCATAAAATTGCACATATACATAATAGAAATGTTTGTTTGCACATGGTGACTTCTGTTTTGGTTAATTTACTCTATTTCCAATGCTTTGCATTCATATTCATCCTCTGCAGGACCCAGTCTACCGGGACCCTTCCCTTCAGCCTTTTGAAGTGAAAATGCTGATTGTAGTGTTTAGAAATCTGCATATGGGTGTGGAAAATCTATGATGCAGTACATTACTATTTACTCTGTGAGTCTGTTATGAACAAAGGCTGAATTTTGTAAAGCAAGAGATCCTTTTATAAAGACTTGTATTGCACTTTTATTCTTTAATTCAAAAACGCTGTCTTATAATTAAACAATAAATAGGTTAAGGGACAGTGTGCACTATTACAATATATATATATTTTTTTGTATTATTATAATAAGAAAAAATGTGTTTATACAAATGCTTTTGGGATCCAAATAATATGTGTATATGAAGAGGGCGAGACTAACATGACGTGTATTTATTTATGCTTGATATGATACTCATGTGATGCATTCATAAATTCATTCTGTCAGGTGGATGCTGGGTAGGCAGCCCTCAGCTTGAGTAGCACACTTCAAGATATCTGTAGTGACAGCAAGGTGCATTTTTTAAAGGCTTGTCTTTGTGGCTTTTACCACAATATTTGCTCAAAAATGAGTAGTGATAAATAACTGATGGAAACTCAATGGGAAAAGAATGACTATATAGAGTATGATTTTTGACACAAAACAAACTGATTAAGTGGAATTTTATTATGTATACAGAAAACAGCGATTCATGATACACAATGTTCATACAATGTTCAAAAGATTGTAAAAGTGACATAAGTGTACTATATCAGGTGTTAGCCATTTTGTAGTGTGTCTGAATCCCCATATAGTGAATTTCCTAGTTCACTCCTTTACCCATAATGCACTCTGATTTAACTGATGTACACTCACCAAATCTGACACAAACACAAACAAACACACACACACACACACACACACACACACACACACACACACACACACACACACACACACACACACACAAAGTCAAAACTAAAGTTGATTGTATTTCTATAATATTGCCTTGGTACATCTCTTTTAATTTTTTGATAAGTCATAATTTGACTTTAAAAATTATTTTAAAGAATGGTAGCAAATAATTCAGTTTACCAACAATTATGAAAACAAACATTGTATGTTTCTTCACTTCTTACACTCAGAAGACAATACAGAGAGGAACTGAAAATTTGGTGGATGATTTAAATATACTCATATAACCAAAATAAAACAAAATAAAATAAAAAAAAAAAAAAAAAAATAAAATAAAATAAAATAAATAAAATAAAATAAAATAAAATAATCTTTATAAATTTAATCAATCTTTTTGTCCTCTTTTTTCACTGTGCAAAACCCCCTAGTTTTATACAATTGTGAACACTGTTATCATGTTTATTTTCAATAACTACTCTGTAAAACCAAAAAAGTTAAAACCATAAAGAAAATAATTAAAATAGACTTAAGATAAAATGCATACAGTATAATGTTTTTTGTTTTTAAATCAGCATTAGGATTCACTCGCTTATTTTCTTTCACTCCTTCTCCATATAGTCATTGACTACATAAAGAACACTTAAAACAGTAAGTGAATGAGTGAGCAAATTTATGACTGTAAATAAAACATGTACCTGTTCTCCAAGCCCACGTTGCCACCCAGTACCCAGTTTTCTTGCAGCTGCACGCATTCAGATGTGCTCTGAAGCTCTGTCGGCTGATTGGCCAGTGACTGGTTGAGGGAGGTGACTGACGGATGCTGCTTGTGTTGATGTGGAGCAGGTGGCAGAGGAGGCGGTCCTGCTTGGCTGGGAAGCTGGTCTATTGGAAGAGGAGAGGCAGAGGTATTAGTGGAGCTTGTTACAGAATTCTGCTTTACACAAAGCGCAGGCGGATTGTTTGCCTGTTCCAGATTGCTTTGATTTAAATGGGATTCTTTACAGGATGATTTGGTCCTAAGAACCCCTTCAAATCTTCACTTCACTCCGTCCAGCTACATTTAAGAGACAGGAGAAGCTAAACACTACATTATGAGAATCACACGGTTTATTGCAATGTGATTTCATTTGTGAATTAAAATTAGTGTTGGCCGATATGGTCTTTTTTCAAATCGTCATATTGGCAGCCCATGAGATTGACAATACACGATACAATCATACATAGATCAAGAAAGAGACACACTTCACTTTACATATCATAACAATACAATTTATTAAATCAAACCGCGCAGGAGTGCGAGAGTGAGCCCATGGAATCACCAATAATCGAAAAAATATACTTTCAAACATACTGATAGACTAACGTTAAATATAAAAATACCATATTTAAAACAGCTAGTTCATATATAGTCAGACACAACTATCATACCGCGTGTCCTGTGACAAATTTGCTGCATTTGCTATTTACATAAACTTTAATGTATTTAAGAGAAGTTTAACAGAAGTTTAGGGGAAAAAATCTTAAATTACAAAATGTAGAAAATGCATTTACAGTTTATTAAAATTTTATAAATAATTAACAATAGAAAAGCATATATAACATATATATATATATATATATATATATATATATATATATATATATATATATGAATGCTCTACATCATAGCTCTGCATCATTTTTCATCCATGTTTTTGGATATATCAGTATTATTAACAAAGAATTAGTGGTAGTATTTGCCTAGTCAAAAGACAGCAGATATGGCCAGAAAAGGTGAACATGACTCGAAGAATGATTCGCAAAAATGTGTAACTGTACAACTTACAAAGACTTGAAATTGAGTAGCAATAGTGACATGGTGCTCACCGACTTTTACGACTGAGCAAACGTAAGTCTCCGCAGGCCGTTGCTGGGGAGCAGATGTTTTATAATGGGCTCTTAAACTGAACGCTTCACGTTTGATTACAGCCAGAGACAGACTCTCGTTTAACTAATGACCGGAACTTCCATTAGGACAGCAGGAAAAAAACAGGTTTTCTCATTTCACTCCAAGCTGGGTAATTGCCCCCCAAAATGACACTGTGTGATTATCTCACTGCCCCATCCTGCCGCCGTGCTGACAGGTCTGTTTCCATCTGACTACGGGTGTCCAAACATATGCTGTCACACACTAGACTGTGACAGGGACGTACTGCGTAGCCAAGCCACAAAAATTCAATATTTGCCTTTATTCTCACACGAAAGCACCACGACGAATAAAGTGTGCATGGTGGAATAATTTGTTATGAGCTTTGCCTTAGGTCTCTTTTTTTCTCTTCTTTTAAGTTCAGTCATTTAAATGTCAAAATGCTCAAATCGTACTTTATAACCTATTATTAACATTTCAAATGCATCAGTTACAAAATGATAAGGCAGGTTTCTTTTTTCCACATAGTTTTTTATGTATCATACAGAATGTTGTAATATACAGTGGCTTCAAAAATATTAGGACACTTAAGCCACCTTTAAAATGTATAATTTATTAGCCTAGATAAAAACGTAATAAATATCAAAATAACTATGGACATTGCTGATCAGATCACAATCAGATAGTAACTGGTCATGATAAAATTACTTTTATTATAAAGTGTGATTCGATGCAAGGACATTCTGAGCACATTCAATGAAGTGTGAACACTAATGTGTTTTCATGATCAACTATACAAGTGATTTGTGATACAGATGCTGCATAATTTTCCATCATGCTTTACTTTATCCATAAATAAAATATTATAACTCTTGGCATTTTTAATGTGACATTTATATCTCAAGAGCTTCTGTAAAAAGAGCTTCTTTAGTCTTACCAAGTGCTCTGTACTTGGGGATAGATTGTGCAGGTTCTTCTTTTATTCTCTCTCTCGTTTATCTCCCCAGATCCTCACTCACGTGTCTCTCCTAGGCTGTTTTCACGGGGCCTTTTAAAACTTTATTTTCTTCCCTTTTTTTGCTTCTAATCCTTATTAGCATCCTTTACTGTGGGAATGTTTATAAAGTAGGGAAACGCAGTAGACCAGACATATTATTTTTATCTGTCAAAAGGACGGAAAGCATTTGGAATTACCCCTTAATGTTTTTCAAATTCAGTAAATAATGGAAAATGTTTGATTAACACAACCTCAGTTGCAATGTAAGTGGCCTTTTCCGTTTTGTGCAGATGACAGTGATCTCTATACAGTCACACTGGAGAATGCAAAGTGCAAATGCAATTCAGCTAAAGAATATCAAAATACTATCCTGATACAAAATGCAGGTTAATGGCAAGGGAATAGCAACCATGACTAGACAGTGTCCGTTTTTTCTTCCTTTTTTGTCTTCAATTAATAGGGATGCGTTAATTAGGACATTTTGTTTCTTTTATTATTTATTTACAAGCAGGAAGCCATATGCTTTAGCAAAATGCACCATTCTGTACAGACAGCAATTTGGCTATTCATTTTCTCAAATGTCAACCTTTATGGGAATATTAATTTAAACAGTTCTGTTGTCAGTGTCAAAGATGTAAAAATAATACACAGCGACACACTGTGAGATTTCAGCATCACACACACCAAGGATGTGTTTAAAAACAAGACATTTTGAGTACTAAAACTACTCAAGTAAATAATCATTAGAGTCACCTATTTTACTACATTATTTTACGTTTTGTTCAGGTTGAGTAACACAAATAACTAATAACTAAGCATTTGCGAGAAGCAACTCAGTACAGTTACTGCAGGATAAACTGTTATTGCTGTTATTATGGCGATCATACATCTCTGGCGAGCTCTTAAAATGGGCCTGTCACAGACTAGCACTGTGACAAGTGACTCTGAAGTCAGTGAGTGCGACTGAGAACGTGCATGTGTGCACAAACTACTGTAACAAAACACGTGCAGTATGACTGCTGGTGCCCATGTCACATCAATTATACTCAGCTTTGAATCTGCATCTATGTTCGTTGTTTAAATAACTGCTGTTTATTATTGCAACAAAGCGATGTTTTAAATCATACACATTTAATATTTCATTTTACAACAATTGCATGCAGTAATACTGACTCTGATGTAAAGCATGATCATTCAGTTGCGGATAATAACAATAACTCTAAACAAATAAACTAAAAACAAAAGTTCATATGCGCCACTGGAGCACCAGTCATGTCAAGAACTATGAAACACCAACTAATTCCAAACGGACAGAGGCTGAAGTGAGGAAAGAACAGGAATCTTTATGACAGGTGTCTTGCCACATTCATGACAGGGTTAAAATAGGCCTCTGTGACATTGTGCATTAGACAAAGTGTTGGAGAGGAAATACGGTACACACTCCACTCTGTGCGCCTGACACAAAGAGGTCACCCGGTGTAAAGGCGGTGATGTTGTGTCATGCCCAGACATGGCGAACACCATTACACTTTCATGTTGTTTGCATTCACAAATACATCAAACGGCCCAAGACAGTGGTTGGAAATGAAACAGCCAGCAATCTTAAGAGACAGTGAACTTCTGGGGAGGCACAATTTGCCTTAAATGTGCCCTTAAGGTAACTCATGCCTTTTTGAATGCGACTTAATGGAAAATTGTAACAAATTATTTCCTTCAATCTAGATAAGGAGGCGGCGCTCTGATTCAATCTGAGCACTGCTAGACTCCACATACTAACAAATGATTACACACAGCATGAGCAGAATGTTAAGGCATTCAGAAGGCTTTCCATCCAGATCTGAGGCAATCAGCTTCTTTTAATCAAACTCCCTGAGCAATAAAATACAATTCTCTCTCTCTTGATTGGACGTACACATGCTGTACACAGATTTCTATTGAATGTGCATTTCTGTCCTTTGAACGTTTATGTTTACCTTTAGGTTGTCTTCCTCTGGCACATCCTGAAAAAAAAATGAAGTGGCTAAGAAAGGAAATTCCTTTATGTTTTTTTTTATATGTTGTTTTTTTTCATATAAGTTTTCATTTGCTATCTGGGAAAGACAGATACAGCTGGCAAGAAATTTCTCAAAGTCAAGTTGTTCTATTATGATTTAACAAGATGCTTTAGTGGGCCGTTTTGATTAATATTGGATGGAGCGACTGAAATGACATCCCATTTTACTGTTAATGCTACTGCTAATGTCTGCATAAAACACTGCTGAGGGGTCATCTACATTTTCCTCTCTCATGACGGAGAGCTAAGGAAGACACAAACATGAAAATATTTCATGAACCTGCACTGATACAAATACATGCTGACAAACATAAATATATTCTTTAGTTTGGACAAATAAAACAGATCAAAACAAACCATTACCTTTCCTGGTTGCCAGATATCAAACTATGTTTTCCATTAATAGTAAGACAAATAAATAATTTATGTAGGCTATTGTTTTCTTTCAACAGAGAATGCAAACAATTAGTGTTTTCAAAACCCTTTGCGTAAATAGCTGTTCTCAAAACAACATCTATCATTTATCAAAAAAGAAATAAAAAATACATCCCCCTGCCTATGACAAGAGTATAACATAAACTGTCATATTTGATAAATGAGACTAAATAGTACCAGAAAAGGGGGTTTGGTATTGCATTTCTGTAAATAATGAAAAGAAAATTGCATTCATGAATTCTGTGGTAAACAGAGGGCCATTTGAGACACCATGAGCATGTTAAGGTAACAGATGAATGTCAGATACACATAATAAGTCTGTGCATGCCTGAAAGGAGCTATTAAAATATTATTCAATCTCAACACAAAAAAACAGAACATAAAATATCTTTAAAACAAACTCTGAACTTTTTCCTTTAAGTAGTAAGAACAAAGGCACATTTGAAGGCAATGAAAATGCTGCATTAACATTGAATACACATTATTTGAGCATGTAATTTTTGCTGAATAATTTTGCTGTCTTGAAGAGCTTTTGCACTTACTTCCGCTCCCGCTCCTAAAACAGATTATAACACCATTCTTGATTATTCTGTGCCGAGCACTACCCTATATTTAGACATCCCTCCTTAGCTCTCCTTCCATTGACTTTGCCAGTCGGTATCACATCCAATCACTTGAGAGAAAATGTCACAGTTGGAATAACCCTCCGGAGCATGGAATAACCCAGCAGTTACCAGTGGACTATAATTGTATTTCACTTCAAGTTCAGTCTTCATGAGCCACTGCTACATCCTCCAAAACAACCCTAAAATTTTATGTAAAATATTAAAGAATTTCTTAAACCTCTAATTTTCAAAATCAAACTTAATAGAAACGTTTAAACAAGCTCTCCAATCAAAATAAGAAAGATAAACACACGTGTGTTTGTTCGTTATTCAGTTTTAGTATGAAATACTACCTTCATGCCTTATTTACCCCCCAAAAGGGTGCATATTAGTATCTAAAAGCTACATATTACCTAAAGTGTACATATTAACAACTAAATGGTACACCTTTAAAATGGGCACCGCCCCAGACACAGCCTTGTGCATTTTTTTCTAAGAGTGCATCAGGCATCTCTAAACTGAATTACCATATAGGTTGCGATCAAAAAAACAAAAAAAACAAAAACAAATGGTTATCCATGCCTTCCAAGCTTTTAGTCTGAGCTCACTTTATAGGAAGTATTGAAGAGATGTAGCAGTGGGGCAGAGCCCACCCATGATGAGAGTAAGAGTTGTGGAGGAGTTGGCAGTATAAGACTATAAATCTAGCATAATAGTGAAACTTGTCTACCTGGCATGACAGGCTATTCAGGAGGCATTCAGAGTCCAGCTTAAAGCAGAGCACAAGCATTTAATCAAAGTCACACCGCCGCAGAGCTGAAAGTGTTCCCTGGGACTAAAACCTAACAGAGAAAGATTTCAGTCCCTCTTGGTGTTTTTCCTTCAGTCTGATTTCTATTTCTTAATATCTGAATATGTTCTATAGGTAGAATTCTCTCAGATTTGAATGGTAGTTATTTGTCATTAACATGGTGACATAACTTTGTCAGAATTTTCTGTCAGACAGGAACTTTTGACTAAAAGGAGATACGTTTCCTGTGACACGATCACCCTCAAGCCACTCTATCTGAAACTGACATCTGCAATCTGTTTTCAAATGTAAAGCTTCACCAAGACCCCAGTAAAGACAAATCATACCTACACCACATCCGTCACGATGCTACCGAGAGCTAGAGTTCAGCTTTTGTCAATCATCGATTTTTATTTTCTTCTTCAAAGAGAACAATCACCAAAATCATTCACAATATGTAATTCAATTTTAATGTTAAATAATGTGAAGGTATTTCTTTATTTTATCTGTCGCATGGCAACTGCACTACATTGCATCTTGCACTGAGCAAATATCATTAACCTTCTTCCAAACAATACTGCCAAAAAAATGTCCACATATATTTGTAGGGTTATGGCAAAGGAAAAAAAGTGTGCTGATATCGTTGTGCAACATCTGTTGAGTGATTTTTAATTTCCTCTAACTCAATTTAAAAAAATGATCTAAATTCATGCCTGGTTGAATAATGATTAAGGAAAAATTGGCATTCAACAAGAAATATATATATATATATATATATATATATATATATATATATATATATATATATATATATATATATATATATATATATATATATATAATAATAATTTTTATTCAGATTTAATTATTATTATATGAATTTAGAATTAAATATACAAAAAAAAAAAAAAAAAAAAAAAAAAAAAAACAAACAAAAATACCAAGCACAATAATCAATACATCCCAGGATTTAATAAAAAAAAAAATTATGAATTAATAAAACATGCTATCTTATTAAGCTGAATCCTTAATTCTTGTCCGCAATATATTTTTCCTGCATGTCACGGGCAGGGTTCCATGCATAATATTATATAAATAATAATTTGTTTTATTTATAACTCAAAATTAAACAATCACTACAAAGGTCTTAAAAAATGGTATGTGGAAACTTTCCTCTAGATCTCTCTCTTTTTTTTTTTTTTTGAATTTCACTGATAGATCTGTGGTGAGGTTTTATTTTTGTGTAAAAATAATTTGTGATGTTTCGTCACACTAAGTATCAAAGTTTTACAAAACAGTATAAACGAAAGAAGAATGTCAGCAAAAACAAGCTCTTCAGACACTGTCTGCTATTCAGGCGGGGAAAGGTCATGCATTTGAACGTTACCTTTGATTTTTCATCAGCATGATGATTCAAAAACAGCTGTGGTAAAATGTGCTTGGATCAACCAATTTAAATGCTAAACTTCTCCGGGAGAGATTGAAGCTTCTTCTTAAATACACACTGAAAACAAATCACTTGGCCCACTTTGAAGAGCGGAGTGGGAAATTGAATGACCCTAATGTTAAGGTGTATTGTGTCTGGGCTGGAGTAATGGAGATTCTGCTGTCTGTCTGGCCTTAAGAAACAGTTTCATCCTTAAACGTTGTTAGCCCATTTAGTTTTACTGACTCAGAGTCTTTAAATTGAGTTAGTATTGATAGAGCTTTTTGCACTCCAATGGACCTAATTCATTATTCTCTTTGCTTCATAAGGTATGCATTCATCCATCTAATATTCCTGTTCAAACAAATTAAGATGCCACAAATAAAACCCAATAAAATAAATGCAGTGTTTACTGCACTTATCACATTCGCTGACATCTATATTAACCTGTAAGGAAATAAAAAGGCATGCTTTTGCCGTATGAGGAAACGGCAGATAAATGTGGCCACAGGCCCACAGTCACAAGACCCAGCTTCAACATGCATGCCTTAAAAGATCATCTGATCCTTTTTTAATGTAAAACATACCCAACATTCTCTACGATCACTTGTAATCTAAGCCTGCGCTCGGTGTTCTCGCACTTTACAACTCCTCAGACTACCTGATAACTTTCAGACGGCCTGTACAACCCTACTTTCAGTCAGGTTGGTTTCACGCCTCGGGGTAGAGACTCAAACCTTAAGCTCTCCTCGCATGTCGGAGGAATGCACAAAGGTAATCTTGGCCTGACAGACTGTGCCGCTGTGTACTACTCCGCTGCCTTCTGAATAATGAATCCAGTGCTTCTTCTAGTCATCCTCCAGCAGAGCAGTCTGGAAATAGCTCCACAGCCGTCCAATCTAAAAAACCTCACTGCTGAGCTAGCCTTTAACCCTCTCTCTAATCCCAGAAAACACACAAGCACTGCGCCACACTCCAACAAGCATGCAGATTTCCACTCAATCGCGTCAGCCATCAGGTTATATGCAGAAGGTTTTAGGTGTTCTTATCCTTAAAGAAAGAGAAAAAACAGGATCAAAGTAGGGTAGCAGACTTTCTTTGAATGCTGTCGTGCAAAGCGAGCAGACATAGTAATGACCAATGGCAGCTCTGAGCGCTGAATGATGGATGACAGTAAAAGAAGGAAGCAGGACGGAGGAGGAGACTGAGATTTTGAAAAGTAAGGCCTAATTATTCAAACTGCTTCCCCCTATTCCAGGAATTCCTTGGTGAGAGCTCACAGACACACCAAAGTGAGCAGACAACCTCAGAACAGAAATATCGGGATGAGTGTCCCTTCATTAGAAGATCAAAGCGGCTCTTTTTTCCCCCAACTATAGCTGGGATTAATTCAAAGGAAATGGGTCAGGGTGAGCAAACATTCAGTCACTGCAGAGGCTGACACATCCTAGATTAGCCTGATCGTGTTGAGTGGCTAATCATTCAAAGTATTACCCTCAAAACACTTCAATTATACACGAGTTATTTAACAGATTAAGAAAATTCCACTGTTAGAGCAATAAATTGATTTTATTCATTCTTTGTCAGCTACGAAAAACCTCATATTGAAAGACAGAGAATTTTCATTATTGAAACATCATTTTCATAATAGTTTAGCTTTCTTGAACAGATAGACAAACCTTCTGATTTGCATTGATGTATAAATGTATGCTAAAGGTTTATAAGTAATTGCAGTGATATTAGCAGAATCAAACAACATTGCAAAAACACTGTGCTCTAAACAGGTGAACTCATGCCAGCCTTAACTTGTTATCAGTAAATTCTTGAATGTAATGGAGTAACGGCTGCTGAAAATCCAGGTTTGCTGTTATAAGAATAAATTATACTCTAACAATATATTAAAACAGAAAAAAAGATATTTAAAATTATTTTAAAATAACCATTGTAAATGTACAATGTACTGTGTTTATAATAAATCGCAAAACACTTTTGCAATAAGTGGGATACAGGTAAGGTTAAGGACAGGTTTGATGGTATGGGTAGGTTTAAGGTTGGGTTAAGGTGTAAGGATAGGGTCAAGAGTGTAACTATAAATGTAATTACAGAAATCAATTAGATGTAATTACATGAAGGAAATATAAGTACAACGTATGCACAGAATAAGTGCATTGTATCAAATGATTAATTTAAATACCACATATTATAAAGTGGGTCTTTTTTTCCACTTGTAGTTAGCATTGTTTTAGCACTTAGTGCAGTAATGCACCCAAAAATGTGCTCATTTTTTTTACCACTTTCAACTAGTGAATAAAGCTAAAATCAATAATAACCCTAATTTACATTGTAAGGAGGCATTTTAGACTAAAAAAAAATTAAATATTCAAACATCGCTATTTAAGTGCATTTAGTGCCAGGTTAGGATGGATTGCAGATGGTTCTCAAATATGGTGAATATATGACACTAAAATATTCAGTGAATTCACCCCATTGTTTATACTCAGTCTACCAACAAATGGCTTGTCTTTGCACATTAAACTAAAATAGGAGAAGGTATTCACGTTCATGCTTCACTTTGAAAAACCAAGTTAACATTTTCCAAACTACACTACAAAGTTGTGTAATGGCTCTTTAGTTATTACTTGGCAGCCTCATTCATACTTTAGCATTCTGTAGCTTTACGGGACGCTTCAAACTCATTGGTGCTGTTGTAGTGAAAACACCATAAACAACATTATAGGCTTTCAAGATGAGGACTTCTGTCTCTCCCCCCTCTCTCCGCATTAATGTGCCATCCATTTTGATGCAACTTGAGCATTGTCTGAAAAGCACAAAAAATCAGTTGGATGCACTAAAAAAAATTGTCAAAAGCTGGGAGCCATGCCCAACTCTCCTTTTCTCCCCATCACATCTTGTCCTCTCCCTAGTGCCTAGAAATAAAAGTGCAAATCAGCGTATAATAAATGAGCTGAGATATTAAAGGAGCACAATAGAAATGCCTACTTAAGGAAATCATGCAAATTACAATGCTTTAACATGCAATAAATTAATGAACACAATTGTGCAAACAGGTGCAGACTGTACATACATGTAGTCATCGTATCCTACAAAAAACAATGCTGCACACCTCACCTTGTGGTCCGAGCCATAAATCAAATAATAGCCCTGTGCAGGCAACAGAACATTATATAACACTTGGAGCAAGACGATTATGTTACCTTTGTGTTATTGCTTGAGTATGGAGACCTCTGTCATCTGTAAATATATGTGGATTTGCGTGCACGTGACCCCGCTCGACTCTGCTGTGCATTCGGCTTGATGTATCTGTTCTGCTTACTCTGGCCAGCTCTCTGTACACACCAATTACTCTCTGTCCTGGCTGCTAGTGCTCTACTAAGCACTTCAATCCATCATTGCCACACCTGCCCTGATGCAGCCCCCTTGTTAAATCATAGTCTTCCATACCTAGACCTACAGGACAGGGCAGGGCAGGGCAGCTGCAAACTACAGCAGTGCAATGCTGCATTTACCAGTTCCTAGAGTGTGAGGGCTGGATGCTATATGAAAATGTGTCAGTTGGAACTGATCCTGCTATATCATTTATACCATGCTATACGAGTGGCATCAAGCATTAAATCCGACACTAATAGGGTGAATTCAGGTAAAGTGGGACACTTTTGGCTATTGGGATGACTGGGGAAAAAACAGCTTCATTATGCAAACTGTGTTGTGGCATGAACAGCTCCAACGTTTACAATGGAAACGGATTAGGTTTGATGCACCGTACCGCTCAAAGTGTAAAAGCAGTTTGTTTATGGTTACCAAATAACGTCATTGCTTAGAATTCAACTTATGTATCAGGGCTTCAGACTGCTACCAAATGGTTGCATTTTGCGACAATTTTTTCTGCCTGTGCGCGACCACCACGATGTTCAATTTATAAGCGCTGCCATTTCTGTTGCATATGTGAAACATCAAATGGCAAACTAAACTGAAAGCATAACAAAACCATGCTACTTGTTTGAGCTGTGCAGCGCTTTGAGTGTAGAACCTGGTTTATACTCGCCACGTCAGCAGGAGCGCTAAGGTACGCGCAGCAAAAATGACACAAATACTGAGGAAACGATTGATGGTTTTCATGCTAAAGTAAAGTAAAAGACCGCTTCTTAAAACAGAGAAGGTGAACATGTCGGTATTCTTGTGGAGAAAAAACATGCAAGCACTGTCACTGACAAGTTTAGTTTAACTTTTCTTTTTCTTTTCATTTTGAAAACTTGTTATCTTTGCTGTTTACCTCAAGTTACACTATAGAGGCTCTCTTTTATTTAGGCCTATTTTTTTTTTTATTTTTTTTTTGGATTCCTCAGTGTTTGCTAAACATTCTGTAATTTATTAATTGGTATAAAATACAGCATGTGGTGTATGTATGCCATGCCTCATCTTACTCGTTTGTGTTAATAAACATTTGGTAAGCTAGTTTGTCATTGTATCTTACCGTTTTATTGTTGTTGTGCTTTAATTAAGAATAACAATGAATCCATCTTTTGTTTTAGTCTTAAAAAGTGAAATGTTGTACATGTAAGCAAAACAGAAAATTATCTTTTCTTCTAAAACGGGACAACAAGATTGCAAATTTGAAAGTGAAAGCATCCATAACCCAACTTATAACATAGCAAAAGGGGAAGTCCCGTTCACAAAATTCAAATCACAAATAATGCTACTGATGAAAAAGAACTGGTTGAATGTCAACCACTTTAATTTCCATAAACCATGATAAAAATTAATCAGCATGCATTGATTAATCCCATGTTGTAGTGCAAAAAAAAAAAAAAATTTAGTTGCAAAAAGCGACCAGTGGGAAGAATGAGTCTGGAGTGCTATGTATGGTCCCAGGTGTTCATATATTTTACAAGGGCTGCAAATGAGGCTTATTCAATCTTTCTAATGTAATATTGTTTTGAGCCTTTTGATTTTAACTCAAATGTTATACAAGGTGAAGCACCTGCTGCTGAAGTTTTGATTTGGTTGTTAGTTTTGGTTGTTAATCTCATATTTTGTTTGTGTCCATCAGGTTACAATTAAAAAAGAAGTTAATCGAATACAGTGGGGTTTTTTATTTATTTATTTATTTTTTATTAAGTATTAATAGAAAATTGATACTTTTATTCAGCAAAGATGCATTAAATTGGTCAAAAGCAACAGTGAAGTTGTTTACAAAAAAAAAATTAATAAATGTTTTTTTTCTATTCATCAAGGAATTCTGTAAAATAATCAAATTATCATTTATCAAATATAAAACAGTTTACACATAAATATAAAACATACATACAAACCATTATTTTAAATTAGAATAAAATGTCATATTTATGATCAAATCAGTGCAGCCGTAGTGAGCATAAGAGACTTATTTCAGAAACATTAAAACACATTGAAAAAAAAAGGGAATAAAATAAACCTAAAAACAAAAGAACAAAAAAATTGCATGACCACAAACTTTGAACAGTAGTGTACACTGAATTAAAGAAAAAAAATTGTAGACATGACTACACTGTGTGTGTATATACTGTATGTATATATATATATATATATATATATATATATATATATATATATATATATATATATATACCTAAATAAAAACACATATTGGTGCCATGATACAAAGATTTAAATCAGATTGCCTAGCCTGTATGTTTGGTATATCCCTATATGTGTAACACAAATAAAGACATATACTGATAATTATCATATAATCTGAATCTGTAACATTAAAAATTTCATTGCATTTCAATTGTTAAGCACATATATAGACATAACCTCAATGTGTCAAGCTGCAAAAACTGTGAATATCTAACAGCAGGAATTCTGCAATACACATTTCCCTCCCGCCGTCTACCCTTAGATATTCGTGCTTAATGTGAGGGTGTCACATTTAATTTGGCTCTCAGCTAATGCAAACACAGCGACGCCTAATTGAAATCTATTGGAGTTATAACCACTGATTTACTGTGCAGTGTTGGTCATTTAATACAGCACTGTGATCTATAAAAGCATGTATTAGATATGCAGGGACATTTATTTGACATTAAGTAGTGGGTAATCTGAAGTACATTTTTCTTTCCGGTGCTATGAAATAAAATCTTATAAAACATCCTAGCATTAACATTTTTTAAATAATGCAGCATGCTTTTGAAAGTACTGAGCAATTCTCCCTACCACTGGGAATTTCACAATATAAACTGAACAGTGTGTTTCGTTCTTTGCTGAATTTCACCTTTTAATGGCAAATGTGCATTGAAAATCCTATTCATGTGCGCATGCGCATGTGTGTGTGTGTGTGTGTGTGTGTGTGTGTGTGCACCCTTGGCTAATCTATAACCAGGAAAACTGCTGATGTGTTACAACCAAGAACTACAAAATATTTACTTCATAATAGTTTTATAAGACCACTGTAGTTATACATGCAGCTTTCATTTAACACACTTTCCTCTCAGTTTAGCAGCACCTCTTTTTAAGATTCAAAATGAAATAAATAATAAAATTTGACCTTTTGGTGGAAAAATAACAAGTGCTCTCTGGCAAATATTATGTTTTATGATAACAGAAATGCTTTGTAATACAAAATCACATCAGGTTGTTTGTCATTAGCTTGCAAAATTGTAAACTGAATGTGCTGTTTGTTAATACTGATTTAAAAATATAAAGCTAAAATATTATTAATGTAATAAAGGATTAAATATTAATAGCAACACAAATAAGGCTTTCCATTGGGCTTCATGCAAAATGAACCAACAATGAATAATTATAATAACCAATTATGTATCTCAAAGCAACCATCTGACTACAGAGCACTGAAAAAAAAATTAAGCAAAGAAATAAATTCATAATGATAATCCCAGTGCTTCAAAGAGTGTGTCTAGCGACAATGCACACTTGAGACGAACAAGACTGAAATGGGTGCTTTTTTTAACGTTAAGAACTGAGCACTGGAGAAAAGATCTGACATTATCACTCTCGAGTGCCAAGTATCTAGGGCATAGTTGCCATTTGAATATGATAAATGCCTTGCTAAGAACTCTCCTATCGTAACAATCCAGAGATGAATTGGGAATACAATAAACAAAGCGGACATATGTTTCATAGCACACGAACCCCAGGAGACAGTCTATATGGCATTAATCACTCCACTGAAGAGCACTAAAAACTCTCAAAGCACAACATTACAAACAGCCCTGTTTTTATATAGCATTAAGATGTTCCAAAAGTTACTGCATCAATCAAACAATGCATGAGCGCTGCATGTCCAGAGGTCTGTAATTGGAGCTGCGGTCCTGGAGATGGATTGGGGTCGGGCTGTCAGGCGGATAAGCATCAGATCAGAGGCATGGTCCGGCAGCATGATGTCTTTGCCTCCGCTGATCCTCTCTCAGCCAGGTCAGGCTTTTCCTGAAAGCCCACTGTGACAGCCAACCACACACATATCGACACACACCTCATTACAAGCACAGTTGATTTAAGCGAAGGGAATTGTGTGGTGAAAGACAGACGTTGGGAATTTTGCATCTACTTCATGTTGTTAGAGTAAACAAACATCTTTATAGGGCTTTTGTGGATATACTTATAGTGTAGCTCAGAGGCAGGGTGGATCTTTGGCTAGTGTACATTGATCTATCTGCAATAAAACAAACCAAACAAGGGCCGTTCACACGGGACATGTTCTTGCATTATAAAAAAAGCAAAGCTTAGTGTGAGATCAGTGTTCATTTCAATTAAATGACTTTAATTAAAGTAGACTGACTATGTAAATATGACAAGATAAAAATGCAAGCAGTTAACTATTCTTTTTTTTAATATATTGGGGACGATTTTGTCTTTCTTAAAGGTGCTTTGAAATAAATTCCATTGTAGAAAAACCACATATGAATTAAACTGACTTGGCTTGACTTGACTTGACAATGCAAAACAGTGTTATTTTAAGAAGAAAAATGCAGAACTATTAAGATTTTCAAATAATCCAATTATAGTAGACAATACTGGGGACTGACACGCTGTAGTATTTTACATATTACAATCATGTAGTCATTCCTGATTATTTTATTTATTTATTTATTTATTCTCATTAGATTCTTTACTTCAAGGTACACTACTGTTTAAAGTTTCGGGTCAGTAAGATGTTTTTAATGTTTTTTTTTTAAATATATTCACCAAGATTGCATTTATTAGATCAAAAATACAGTAAAAATACTAATATTGTAAAATATTATTATTATTACAATTTATATAAAAAAGTCTGTTTTATATTTAAATATTATAAAATATACTCATGAACTTTCAGCAGCCATTATGCCAGTCTTCAGTGTTACGTGAGCCATCAGAAATCATTATAATATGCTGATTTGCTGCAAAAAAGAGAAAATGTTAAAAACAGCTCAGAAATACTGAATACATTTAAAGTATATTTTAAAATATATAATAATAACAAACTCTGTATATCATAATAATAACAACAAAGAAATACATTTAAAAAAAAACACTGAAAAGACACATCACAAGCGTCTATCTGTTTATGTCTACTTAGAAAACTATTTTAAAAAGTGCAGGAACGTGTCCTGTGTGAACTGCCCCTTGAAGGTGTCTCCTCATCCTCACATTCCCTTATTCAGCGTTCACATTTTAGGCATGTTTGTCCTTGCCTCTTTTCTGAGGGCGCACGTAATCAAATCTGCAAGATGCCTTCCCGCCATTAAAGGAGGCAGTTGTTTTGAGAGATGCACATATAATGAAGGGAGCTCAAGATGAGCTATGCTGTTTGAGATGCAACAACTTCAGGGTGGATGTCAGGATGAAGGGTTTGCATTTAGGTTTGGCAGGGAGGAATATAGCCTCAGTTAGAAGCACAGGCGCATTATGCATCCATTAACTTTAGAAAGAACAGCATATAGCTCGGAACCAGAGTGCAACGTACATCTATATTAAATGCAAGGAAGAACACAAGTGTCGATTTGGGCTCTTTTTCAAGTGCCTTGCACACCTGTGTGCCAGTATCGGTGTTTGAGGGACCGAGTCTGTCTTGTTGATCTGATCTACATTATAAGTCACAGCAGGCGTTCCTGTGCAAGAATAATCCGGATTGAAGCAAGTAGTTGACAAGGATGGGAACGGCAGAGATGAAACCCCCTGCAGCGAGGCATGTCAGAATCTACCCAGGGGGTCTTTTACATTGCACCTGGTTTTCACGCCCACCGAAGCAACTGCAACTGGACATATGTAATGGAAAAGAAGGGGGGCTGCCATTTTGGTCCGAGCACCACCTGCATCTATACATGACAAAAATGACATGTTTAAGAAGTCAGAATGATTTTGAATAAATGCCACCTGTAGAGCAACATGTTTCACAACACAGTCCACAAATTATCGTCACAGCAGTGGGGAGTTTAGGTCTAGCTGACTCATTATTCAGCACCTGTTAGACTCAGACACAGTGCAGCTATGGGACCGACTTTCATCGGTGGCAAAATGGATCTTTTCAAATATAGATGAGGCTGCGATTGCAATTTATTACACATCTTGTGATTTATTTTCTGGGTGCTCTCTCAGGAAAACCAATTCAAGCTGGCAGGGGGATACAAGCAAAACCAAATCACAAGCAGTAATTCTATCGTTCAAATTGAATGTTACATTCTCTAATAAACAGGTCATGGCCAGGAAATAAAGCCTGGGCACAACAAATATCTCTCCTCAAGTTGTGGAACATGACAAAGAATCTAGGGAACAATCTATAGCTACAAATTACATAGAGAGCATTTTAAGCACCCTCAATTTCTTCTATTATAGATTCATCCAGAAGCAGACTCATCTGAAACTAGTCAAACAACAAAATCACTAGGTTATCTGTCTGTGGCGAGATTTTGAGCTAAGATTAAGGGTTTTATCTGATACAGGTGGCAGCTATTAATGCACTTTTACTTAACAACATGGCAAAAAAAGAAAGAAATGCTTTCCACATGTTTGTTAGACCTTGAGAATGAATGTAAACATAAATTGTTCACAATGAAACCTTTTAATTTAGGGCCCCGTGAAATCCATTTTATTTTTCAGCAGTTTTCAGTTTTTTTGATGTAATGCAAATTTATCATTTAAAAGTCTGTGTAATGAAAATAATTAATACAACTTTACCAATTTAATCAATCTTTTATCAAATATAACAATTAATTTACAACAAAACTTTACATAAAGTTTACATTTTATTTTTTGCCAAATAAGATGCTGCACAACAGAACTGTATAAATTAAAACAATCTTGGTTTAAATTAAAACAATATCTTGGTTGTATGATATTCCTTCAAAATAATAATATTATTATGATTACATTAAGAAGTACATTTTAGTATACAGTACAATAGTGATATACTGTATTTCTGTGAAGTTAAACCATACTTTTATTTTGGCGGTTTGTCGTAAAGCTATTTTTTCAGTTTTTTTTTTTTTTTTTTTTGTTTTGTTTTTTCAAATTAAACTCTTGTGGAGTGACTCAGAGCAGCTCTAGAGTCTTGTGACTGTCCCATAGACTGCCAAGTAAATTGCACTGTCAAGGTCCAGAAAAGTATGAAAGACATCGTCAGAGTACTCCATCTGCCATCAGTGGTTCAATCTGAATTTTATGAAGCGACGAGAATACTTTTTGTATGCAAATAAAACAAAAATAACAACTTTATTCAACAATTCATCTTCTCTGTGTCTCTCTGCATTACCGTAGCCCCATTGTGGAGAACATCTGCTGAAGACAAGCAGCATATGCTCTTCTGTGTCAGCCACACCACACGGATGCACTGTTTTTGTTCAAATCAAAGCGTAAATACACGTAGAAAACATATCCTTGTGTCGCGGCTGACACAGAATAGCGTATGCAGTTTGCTTTCAGCGGATGTTCTCCAAAATGGAGGAGACAAATTGATAAAGTCGTTATTTTTGTTTTTTCCACATACAAAAAGTATTCTCGTCATCGTCGACTACTCTGATGAGGTCTTTCATACGTTTCTGGACCTTGACAGTGTAATTTACTTGGCAGTCAATGGGACAGTCACAAGTCTCCCAGTTTTCATCCAAAATATCTTAAATTGTGTTCTGAAGATGAACAAAGCTTGTACGGGTTTGGAACGACATGGGGGTAAGTGATTAATGAAATTTTTTTCACTTTGGGGTGGAGTATCCCCTAATTTGTTCATGTCCTCATCCAGCAAGACAGCAGACGCTAAAAAAGTATCCTTTCAAATATAATAATAATAATAATAATAATAATAATAATAACATTGAGAGTAGACATGTGCCGGTATTCAGTAATGCGATATATCACGGTAATGAATATGCACAATATTGTTATAGTGGGCACTTCTAAATCCCGTGAATAATTACATATAACAAATTATTCTGAATTTTTAATGCATTTTAACAATACTTTCCCATCAACTGGTCAAAATGCACAACACTGCTGTATGCTGCGTGAAAGATGCGTGCACACTCTGATGTAAACAAGCACGCATGAGAAGCACATGGTGGAGCGCGTGAGAGACACGCTGAATGAAAGCATATTCACTATCTGACAGAAGATGCCACTAAACTGCAGAAATGCAGCCATTACCCCGGAAACAAAGCAGCTGCACTACTTTCCATTTAGATTTTTGTATTTAATACTAAAATAATCAAACCAAAAAATACATAAATATTTAAACCTAATATTACATTTAAATCTTTAACCACTACATTACATTATAATCCGGACAAACACAAGAACATTCATTAATCTTAGATATCCCATTCTTTATTGTTCGGTCACACTTTACATCAGGGCTTCATTGGTTAACATTAGTTAATTAATTAGTTAACATAAACTTCCAATGAAAAATTCTTCTGAACATTCATTAATATTTATTAGGTATCCCAATATTTATTAACACGTTGTTAAAATCAAAAGTTGCAACTGTGTTATTTAATGAGCTAACATGAACTAAGATTTTTTAACAGATTTTTTTTAACAAAGATTAATAACTTCTGTAGCAAATGAAGCTATTGCTCATTGTGAATGTTAATGCATTAACTAAGGTTAACTAAAGTGATACCTATTGGTTTTTATACTTCTCTTGCACTTTAATCTGTGCAAAACTTTTTTTTTCTGTATTGCTTTGTTGTATTTAAATGTTCAGTTATTTTTGTTATAAGAAAAAAGTTATTAAAACCGTAATACTGTATTATGACAACACTTTTTTGCAACTAAATTTCAATACCCTGATAATACCATATACCGTGATAAAAGCATTAGCAATTAATCGCAACATGAAAATTTGATACCGGCATATCCTTAATTGAGAGCATTGGAATCACCTCCAATTTCTTCTGTCAAAGATTCATCCAGAACCAGACTCATCTGAAACCATTTAAACAGAAATATAAACCTAAATATAAGTCTAAATCACCGCATCACTAAATTAGCTGATGCAGGTGACAGCTATTGTTGCACATTTCAAATATTCCTTTCTTCGTTTGCGCAGTGTGGTCGATCTCAGTATGCAGAGATGTGAAGCCATTACATGTTGACTTCTAAGCCCTTGCCATTTTCGTGATCGACCTATGTTCAATATCCTGATTGAGGCTAATCATTACACCAGCTTGCTGAGACAATAACTTTCTCTCAGACAGCGGGCTTTGCCAAGGACTCTGGGGATCTAACGTTTTTCCTGTGGCACATGGCCTCATGGCTTAAGGCATTAAGAGATTTCACTACACGCTACAATCTGCACCTTGGAGATATCGATATCAGAGGACGCAGAAATATTTTTACGTGCAAACCAGTGTTTTTCTATTTTTAAATGCTCATTTTGAAACCACTACAAGCACAGTGCTTGAATTGTTGGGACTAGTCAAAAGCCATATCACATTTTACCTAATTTATTGGTTCGGTTGAATTCCAGAACATTTTCATTTTAGCAGGGGGCCGTGAAATGAGAATATTCCCACATTGTCATAATAACATTGTGCAGCAGAGGTAGACAGTGTAAAGAAAGGACATTGAGAGAGCAGAAGATAGTGAATAATGGTTTGTCCCACTCAGCACTTAAAGGTTGGATCTCTATTACCAGCTGAGATAAAATGTCATTCGCGTCCCCAGGAAGAGTGGATTGTGATATTTAATGGTGGGTCCTGGGACTTGACTTTCTTTCCCAGAGCTCTCTATCTTCCTGCTACATTATTCACAGGGCTGTCAGCAAGCACCTGGCCAACATACAGCAGCACCTACGTCTACAGATGCACTGAAGGGTAGAAAATGGACTCATCCCCAGCAAAGCAAAGCTTTTATTGAGAATGATGGTTCTGCCATGATGGCTTCACAGATGCATAGCACTGTCTTCAAAACACCAGTGCCATAAAAAGATTTGCAAGATTCTTCTTCCATTTTGGATACTTTTTTCCTGTTTTTATTGATTGCCATTGCAAGTTTTCTCCACATGATCTCAAGAAGGCTTGTTGGACTGTTGAGCAACATAATTGGGCGAATGCTGACAAAATACCCATAATCTGTACGGATGTTATGGCTGCACACTGTCTAAAACTGATGTTCTCTAATGTATCAAAACTTTTGCACAACATCTGTTTATCAGGCTGTTTTAGAGTATGCATCTAACAGCATGCTAGTTTCTAAATAAGAACATCACCTGTGCATTCTCCCTACTAATAAGTGAACAATCATATAGTATGGTTTAAAAATCAAAACATCTCTATATGATATACAAAAGAACACTGATGCAGAAAAAAAATATATTTCCAGATGCTCCAGAAAACTTTGATGACTTATTTTGGTTTTGTGTTTGTCTGAAAATAGCTTCTATATTTAATGTTCAAAGGTTTATTCCCCATCAACCATTTGCCACATGTAGTGGATGAAATGCACTAAAAGTAGTACACAAGAATAAAAGCACCCCCTTTAAGTGGCTGATGGACTATGCCATATAATTACAGTTATTTCACCCCATGGAAACCTGTTCAATATCTATTTTTAACTGATTCATTGTAACCAGAAAACAGCGGCTTTTAAAGCCTTTAAGAAGCTAGACGTGTTAGACAATCTGTCAGTATTTGAAAGTCCTGCTTTTTGACAGTTTTGTTTTGGTGCACTGTTTGTTTATTGTGAATTTGCATAGTCTATAAAACAGAAAAACTCATCACTTGCTGAAATAGATTAACGTAGTGTGCTCCTATATTTGTGAACAAAGCTTAGCCATGGCAAAATCTGTATGTCACACAACAGAGAGAGGAAAACAAATCCACCTTAAAGCAAATTTAATGAAGTCCCAAACGGCAATAGCACTGAGTATATCTCTCTGGTTTAAAGACAAGAAACATCCCACAACACCACAAACTGTCCTTCACGTGTTTCTAAAGTAATGCAGAAAGTGAACAGTCCAACTAGCAGTAGGGGTGCGTGGTATACCATTCATTCTGCACAGTTTGGTACATGACCCGGACAGCAATGTTCCAAAATCAGTCAAAACAAAAATTACAAAATTTAATAAATTAATAATAAATTCACTCCAATTGAACCAACTGTTTTCAACATTAATAATATTAA
This sequence comes from Cyprinus carpio, assembly GCF_018340385.1. Classification (NCBI taxonomy): domain Eukaryota; kingdom Metazoa; phylum Chordata; class Actinopteri; order Cypriniformes; family Cyprinidae; genus Cyprinus; species Cyprinus carpio. The sequence goes on from NC_056610.1 coordinate 17,760,860, forward strand.
GAAATGTTTCTTGAGCATATTAAAGTGATTTCCCTTTAAGCTGGGGAGAGAAAACTACATTGACATTGACTAAATGACTTTTAAAATCTCTTTAGTCGAAAAGTTTCTGCTAAGAATATAAATGCAGATGCAAATGTAAATGAATATGGATTTTGATACATGGCCTTGTTATACTTCAGACTGTTGATATTTTGCTGCATTTGTTCAAAACCATCTGTTATATTATGGTGGCAGAATTCTGAAGAGATTCGTGCTTCAGAATAGAGCGTGCCACCAAGCAAAACAAAAGCATGTCACTCTGAATGTTGCTCAACACAGCATCAAAAAAATGTGATTTGTGGTTTTCTGGTGTTTGCACTGCCAAGTTGGGCCTGAGCCCATCATTAGTGCCAAAGATCTGGCAGATACTGTTCCCAATTTCCAGACAACTGTACAGCTGCCTGATTGTTTAACAGACGAAAGAATTTATTTGAAGTCTCTAAACAAAGTTGCAAGACCATCTTCACGGAATTAGACTGACACAATTTGGAAAGAAACCAAAGGCACCTGCTCTAATATCCATTTTACACAGGATTAACCTTATTTGCTTCAAAGCATCAACTACTTTTAACAGTCTGAAGGATAAGTGAAGAAATAATTAGTTTGGGTAAATGAAACAGCTCTGGGTAAAATTAAACTTAAAGTGAACCTTTCTTAAACAAGAAGCGTAGCCATATCCAATCAGGCGGCACTGAAAGCCACATTGCAATCAAACAACATCCAGATGGCATTGTGAGCCACACGCTGGCAAGGATCAAGAATAGGCTGCGGCTAGAGCAGGAAGATAACACCACCATCATTAGTTTGTTATCCAACAGTGTCGTCTCGAGATAATGGACATTTATGGATTCGAAATGATGGATGAAAAGAGCCTTTTCTGAGAGTCGCCTTGCTGCAGTGAACCCAAATTACATTGTGAATGACGTGAAAATAATGTAATGCTGGTGCCTTCAACATTTAATGTGATTTAAGGGACTGTTCTGAAGTCGATTCGCTGTAGAGTCTTGAAATTGTCTTGCTTTTTTAATCCAGGATGAAAGATCCAATGGCCTGAGTCCGAGACGGGTGACGAGTGCCACCAAAGACCTATGACCTCTATATCCAATTCCACTATGAGGGGCGCAATAAAAGGATATGGAGAGGGTGAATGAGTTGTGACCCCCAACTTCCTCAATTTATCTCGGCGTCCTATGAAGTGGGCAGCAGAGGTCCTGACCTGCATACGTTCACCTCACACACAGAGTCACAAATCAATACCTTACAGGAAGAAAAGTGCCCAATAGACCGAAACATGGTTGGGTAGGGACATTTTTAAAGTCTGCTGTGTTGTTGGTGGTTTAAAATAAATAAATAAATAAAAAAATAGAAAGGAGACCAAGTCTCAAAAGAATGGAAAAGTGGATGAATATTATAATTAGCATGCAATCAAATATGAATAAATAAACTCTGGCCCTACTATAACATAGAAGGTTATTAATAGATCTAGACTGTTTATACAAAGGAATAAACAAATTCCTCTCCCCATAAATGAGAGTTTGGATGATTGGTATTGGCAGGCTGGTTTGTACACTCTACGTATTCAAGTGGTGAGTGCCAGATTTCACAAACCCGAGTGAGAGTGGGAAGCTTTTATTCGTAAGACAAAAGAGAAAAAATGATAGATTTTGTATAACACCATCAGACGAGTCCGAATTCTTTTTCTCACAACTTTGACTGTGATGGGAGATTTAAAACTTGAGTCTTGACTTTTTTGGTGAGGAAGAATGTTTGCACTTGGCAAGTGAGAGACGATTATTGACATGCTGGATAGAGAGTGATGTAGTGGGCTACCAAAATATTAATCTGCCCTAAGAACAAAGCTGATGTTCTCACTCTGCAATCACATGCAATCTCATGCAATTCTTAAGGGGGAAAATATATAGAATATATTAGACAAATAGGAATCACACAAGCAATTAGTGCGTGCTTGAGTAAAAGTGTGATTGACTGAGCATCTGAACATTCAGACATGTTTTTTAACTGACCTTGGCTGGGTTTTCCCAAACAGCAGCAGAACATTAACTGAATGTAAAGTGTACTTAATCTCAATGACATGTTTCCCAAAAGCATTGTTATCTAAGTCGTAAGTAAAAACGCTAAAGCTTCAGACTAACTTAAATGGATATTTCTGCTGGCTTTTACAGTTTATCAGAGACAACAGGCACAAAATAAAGAATATTAATGCACTTTGGTTATCACAAAGCCCTTGTAGACTACATTCAAGAACATAACATACAATCTCAACAACATTTTTCCATGTGTAGTATTTTGCCAAATGTATATGCTGTGGAGACTCGCCACTGAATAAAGTTTGGTCTTATTTCAGCACCTTTTGGGGCCCAATTCCTGTAATGATGCCCTTAAATTCTACTTCATATTGAGTGTGCTAATTTGAAGGGGGGGGGGTGCTGCTTCATCATAAAATAACATACAGTACACAGTAAGTTACAATTAGTTTAAAAGTATTAGTAACGTTATCAGGAAACAGTCTTTATACTTTACAATGATCTGAATTTTTTTTTCAATATCTGACTCCATGCTAACAGTGGGAGAGGAGAATTTATATTAAGGCTACAGTAAATATGCTATCTAATTTTGTTCCTATTCAAACTAATGCTCTTGAAGACAAATACAAATGCCAAAGCATGCTGTATGCAATTTTTATGCAATCACTCTGTATGCTTACTTGATTTATGTTCAAGCAAATGTAATGCAAAATTTATCTGAACATTATCCTTATTTGTGCCTGAAATTTGTGCAATTGTGCAATGGAACACAAGAAAATGTTGCTTGTGTTTTATAATACATGCCATTTTTGTTTTCTTTCCACTACCCCACCCCATTTCATCCTTATACTTTTTTTCTTTCTACAAACAAAACAAAAAAAAAAAAAAAAAAAATCTTTCATTTTCATGGCGACGTTTGAAGATTTTAACCCTCATCACAAAACACAGCCATCTAGGCTCACAGTTGGACAATTAGAAATACCAAAAAAGGTCCAAGTCAATTTCTCAAATTGATTCCAAAACAATATTGTATTTATAATTGAGAGCAACACTTTCCAAAAACCCTAAAGCCCAGATAAAGACACCCTCCATCTGTGCTGTGGGATACAGAAAAAGCCTTTTTAAGAATCGCACAAGCGCGTCATCTTTTTTAGGCCATCAAAACCTAATCCTGCTATAAGCCGATCAATTGCATTATATATAGCTATAGACTGTAACCTTTAAGGCGAAGCCCTCTTGCTGAACTGTAATAGAAAAAGCAGAACAGACAAAAAGACAATTTGACACATAGTAATTATCTCTATCAGTCCTCATGCTGCTTATGAAGCTAAAGCTGCACTGGCACTCCGTGTGACCTGTTTCGTTCATATCACTCTGTACTTAGACCATCAGACCAAACTCTTCTGCCACCCAGAGTAATGAGAATGCATCAAACACAGGGCTCATCAGCCTTTCCGTTTGAAGTTTGCCTACAGAAAAAAAAGAGAAAAAAAAGAAAGAAAAACCCTGTGAAAACTACACTTGAATGGTTTGCTGGCCATGTTTAGATTGTATCCAATTTTTTTTACATTGGGAGAGAGACTCACTCTCTTAGCTGCCACAGATGGTTGTACACTCCTGGACATTCTGGGCATTGTTGTGGAAAAGTGGAAATGCATATGGAAAACAAGCTGGCCTTGGTGTCTGCAATGATCAATGGAGCAAACACCTTGATGTCATAAAGAAAGGCGGGGAAATTTTCGCAGACGTGACAGATGGTTGGTTAAGCATCCTGCTGACGGATGAGGGACGGCCTACATGGACGCACATACCCAAACCTGCTTCTGGCTGCCCCTCTGGGAGAGCGAAGAAGTTTTTCCTGGTAGTCTGTTATGATATGCATTTCAATAGAGCGATTTCCCACCATTCCAAATCGCTATAGTTGATATAGATAACGTGCATTAGCAACGGGTTTTCCATCAGTGTGCTAAATGGAAATGTGGAGCAGATATTACTGTGCACAAGGGAAATGCGGTCTCAGTTCTTAAACATCATTATGAGATCAGAGATTCCTCTCTGATCTTAAAATGATGTTTAAGAACTGAGACCGCATCCCTCATTGGCCTTAGGGGTGTGAGAACGTATACACACACGGAGCCTATATATACACTCCTCTCATGTGAAAACAGTGCAAACAGCCACATGCACAAGTGAGAGAGAAAGAAAGACAGAGAGAAAGCTTCACAGGCACTGAAGATCCTGATAGGGGTCATTTATCCTCTGATAATAGCGACCAGGCCAGACAAAAGCAGGGGGCAGCTGGGTTTCCAGGCTATTTCCTGGCCAAACGAAGAGCTTCTCTAACTTTTGTTCACAGTGATGACTTTTGTCACGATGTCTTTCTTGGCCAGACTGTAGAGGTTTCTAACATGCCTTACAGGAATACAAATTAGCTAAAGTTCCTTTAAGGGAAAAAAGTTCTTCTAACTTTGAAACCAAAGCTGGCTCATATGTTGGATCTGTTGTTTTGACGACTATTTTTTGTATGTGGGAGGTCTTGATTGAAGGTTCACTTAATAAGTAAGTCTCCAACCTTAATTAATTCCCTTTATAGCTCCCTTAAATATGCACACATGTTCACTTAGTCATGAATATAATCTTTCAACTCACTGACTGGCCTTGTCTGATAATAAAGTGTTTTATTCAGAACAAGAACTTCTTACTTTTTCACTTTATGTTCCTAAATGAAAATATAATTTTTCCTCTGTCATAAGAGTTTGTATGAAGTAGAAGATCCAAATGAATATCAGAGAGAAACACTTTCACATGAACATCCAGTTGAAGCTTAGAGAAAGCAAACATTTTTACGTATTTACAGCAGCAGCACAGCTGAAATATTGTTTTATTGCCTATTTTGAAAGAAGCCTTGTTTGGATGTTCCCTGGGCCACTAGATCTCAGACTGTGCAATATATCTTCAAGCGCTTCATTAAAAATGGATCATCTTAAATGATACCAGCAATGAATATGGTTTATAGCTAAAACAGATTCTGATATATGACGCTCTACAGGGGTTATATTTATGTCGAAAGAGAGGTGGATTTCCTACTTAAAGGGATAATTCACCCAAAAATGAAAATTCTCAGTATTTACACACCCTCAAGTCATTCCAAACCTGTGCATTGAATGTGCATTGTTCAAAATATCTTCTTCTGCTATAAAGATCTGACTGAAGATACAGTTTCTGAGAAAAAGAGAGATTTTTCAAAATACCTTCTTTTATGTTCTTCAGAGGAAATAAAGTCATACAGGTTTGGAACAACATGAGGGGAGTAAATGATAACGCTTTTCATTTTAGGGTGAGTTATCCATTTAAATGGCTAATATAAGGATGGATTTGTTCACTGTTAACAGGAGAAGTACCCATAAGGGAGTATTTATACTTGGTCACTTCATGCGTCTTGATCAATTAATATCCAATTGGGCATGTGCACATTTCACTTATATACTAGCAACATACTTATGTGCAAATCAGATCTAAATCCAAACTACTATTCTTCTGCTATATGCAATGATAATGTGGGGCAGCAAAATTCTGTTAAATGCTCTCTTGTTCAATGCATGGATTACAAGGCTCCCAAATCTCAAAATAAAAAATATAAAATTCAATAAATTGATATATTGAAGTTTACATACAAACTGCCAAAATGCATTTAGTTTTCATAATTAGATCTGTAAATAAATAATTTATAATACAGAATAATTTATAATAAATATGTTAATATGCAATAAAAGCTGTCTTACATTTATATATTTGACCCTGTATATACAAATTGACTTTTAATAATTGCTTACACAGGTAGTAAAGGGCAATCAAAATGTCAGAAGCTGACAGAATGCACTGAAAATCATAGCAGATAAATAAATCTGAGAAAGGGGTCATTGCTGCTAAATGAGTTATCTAGATAGATAATGACTGATCACATATGAATCTGTATATGGCCTATTTATTTAACTTATACCAAACAAAGGCAGAACTACTGGATACACAAGACAGAGAAATATGATTAAATATTATTTTAGAGAGAGATGGAGATGGAAGTCTAACAGTTGTGCTATAAGGATGATGTTTTAAGCAGTGCTTTTCACCCTGCAGCTGAGCAGCTCTGAGAGCATTAACCACAGCATTTTTACTGCTGCTGCGTTCTTTTCAAAGGTACCATGCAACACAGTGTATACACCGCAAGCAAACGGTGCAATGCAATGCAACAAAACCGAAAGAAAACCAAAGAAAACCGGCATGCAGTGCAGTCAACGTTGTTGAGGCACAATCAGTTTTGTTATATATTATAATGACAGTGACTGGTTTTATGTTGTCAAGGGGAAAACCCAAGAATGTGGTATTGTTGATTCATCCACAGTGATTCTATAATTACAGTATGACAGATTTTAATCTGAAATTGCTCATCTATGTGGATAAATCTGCTAATTTTCACTTCTATGTTAGTGCATAATTTGCACAAACAAACAAAGAAACTGCTTCAATAGGAAAAGATATACGCTGAAATTCAGACCTTGCTTTATATGGGTTGCCAAAGATCCGTCTCAGAACAATTTACAGTCACCCTCGATGAGGTCTCTGTGGAAACTCATCCCACACCTTTAAAAGTGCAGCTTAATGGTTACAATAAATCGCACAGTGTGTCACATTTGCATGAATTCATCACAGAGAGAGTCCTACTGTAAGAGATTCTGGAATACAGACAAATAAATCTGTTTGCATCATATTTATAAAGCCATTTTTATCATTTCATTTATATTAAAATATTTGTAGCATTATGTACCACTAAAATTTTAAAGAGTTGCTCTACCCTAAGACCACATACTGTGAAACCCTAAAAAATACATCAAACATTGACTGTACAAAATGTAGACTAATCATTGATGAAAAATGCCCTTTTTACATTTTAACACCCGACAGACTAACAAATAAGCATAGTCAATCTCCAGAGTCGTTTATAACTTTATATAATAATGACTAGTCCCTCTGGAGGAGACTGGATACATAGAGCACAGTGCTATAATACAGCTTTAGCGTATTTTGCATAGCAGACTGGAGAGATTTCGGGAAAGATGGGGAGAGATACAGAAGCTGAACGACTGTGCAGAGAAATTTGACCTCATTCTCTTAATGGAGTGCTGTGAAGCAGACAGCCCGCTCTCAGCTACATCATTATATTTTGACTCAAACGGACCAAGTCCCAGACCTAATCCACAGCAAAGAAAAAGAAGAAAAATGGCTTTGAATATGCTGGTCAAATACTACTGTTCACCTGCATGTCTGAATCAAACAACATTTCAACTTTTGCCATGGTATTTTTGAAAAAAACACAAGGCTATTTTTTTAGCCTTATATACAAGGAACACATTTCACACACAGTGGGTTCCAGTGAGACTACCAGTGACATTTTTTTGTCATTTTTATAATAATTTTTTTTTTTTCCCCATTGCAAAGTATACATATAATAACATATAATTTCCACTGTTCCATTTTATATCCCAGATTTTTAAAGTGTACTCAGACTTTTGCATCCCTCTGCTTAAATCTAAATATTAAATGTTAGTGAACTTAGCGCTTTATTACTTGGTTTATTCTTTAGTGTACATATTCTAAACTATAATCTGACAAGAGCTTCTCAAGAGTGAATTACTGCATTATATTAAACATTATATCACACCAAACGAGGAGGCAGCAGCAGTAAATAGTGTCTAATGTGACATGTAAATTGAGCGTGTGCATTTCAGATGTGGTTTCCTTTGATCAATGCAGTGAACGCTAAACATGAGACACTACAGATCCTCCATTAGAAATGTTTAGCCTACAATGAGCAGGATTACATTCCCCTATTTTTCCCTTTTCTCTTTTAAAACAACATTTCTGCAACAAATGCCCATATTGTCAAAAATATCCACTGCATGGCAGAACAAACAATTTTAAAATCTTTACTTTCTTTTTTTCCCCTACTTATCTTGCATATGCTGCAATAACTCAGTAGTGAACGTATGAATGTGAATAATAAAAAAAGAGCTTGGCACAGACTATTCTGTTTTTTCCTTTGAAAGAAAAACCAACTAGACACATCACAACAACAGCAAATAAACTTCGTCCAAAACAGTCCGCCATGCTCACTGCAGGAAAAAAGCTATTTATGCTTCCTCAGAAAAAAAAATCAAATTAAAATACAGATGTATGTGCTTTGACATGCATGTATTTCATATATAGACAATTTGTTTTTTTAAACGCACTCCCTAGGAAAAAAATTAGGCATTAAGGATTCCAACGCACACCAATTTGCACTTCAAACCAGTGGGTCCCTCTTCATCCACCGTAGCGTTTGTTCGCAGGCCCAGCAACACCCTGTGGATCTGCACACGAATATGAGTGACTTTAACAAAGCCATCTACGATTCGGCACAGACCCAGAGGAAGTGTCTAGCAGTTCCCTGCATCGTTTGCTCATATGCTTCAGGAAATTATGTTATTTTCTCTGCAATGCCTATAACTCCCACCATCCCCCTTGGGCTGCAAACGTAACCAGTCGATCCATTACTGTCACCTCAACCAGTCATTGGCTACCGATTGTTAGCTCTAACCAATTACATCCTTGCCCTTTAGTGACTCAAGGTGACTTTGTCTTGATTTGCTCAGGGTTATTTTCCCATTTTTGCAGTTTTTACATCACCAATATTTACTATCGGGGAATTTCGCTCAATGTGAATGTTACTATTGAGAATAAAACACAGGTGGACTTACCATTCTCCTGATCCGATTTGTTGTCCTGCTCTGTGTCTGTGAGTGTTAAAACAGAGTTGGACCGGCTGGACAGCTGCGAGTCCCGTCCGTGTGCCTTAACCCATAGCATGGCGCAGTCGGGAGAAATGCCCCCTGTGTTCTGGATATGGTCTGCTCCGCTGAGCTGTGTATGATGACTGAGTCCGGTCTCAGCGCAGAAGCTCAGACCACGGCGAGGAGCAGGGCCGCATATCCCAAGCTGCCTCAGTGACAGACTCTGGCCTGCAAGATTCAAAGTGCATACTTAATACAGAGAGTGTATGCATAAAAAGTAGTAAACAAAGTAACTGTGAACTCCCTGAAAACACTTGCATGCACTATTTAATTATTTAAATTTGCATTCAAACTCTTGCAGTATATCCACTTTTATATTAAAATATTTAAAGCATTTAAATAAAGACAACAGCAGTTTTATGTTCCCAAGTTCACGTTTGTCATTTCTGTGGTGACTATTCTTTCTAACCAGGGAATGAATATATATAATTTTTTAATTTAAATATAAGATCTTTACATTACATTTTTTTTTCTCCCCACCAAACCAAAGAAAAAATTGATTTCAAAAACAAAACAATAAAACAAAAAACAAAAAAACTAAAAAAAAAAAAATAAAAAAATGAAAAGTGGAAAAGAGAAAACTATTAAAAGAACCTTTTTTGCGTGTTGCACATTTTCTTTGATATTTTTTATTGCTACCTTTTCATAGAGAAAAAATTAATTTAGATAACAGTGAATACTCAATTCAAAGTGGCCTTTGTTTAAAAGAATAATGTCACATAAACAGAATAAACCTTATCAATACATTTTAACTCAGTATACAAAATGACAAACCAAGCGAAACTAATAAGTAACAGTAACATTCAGACAGTTTTGGCAGAACAAAATATAATATTGATTAACTAATTATGGGCACATTTTGAGATTAAAAATAATGTTTAGTTGGACTCGGGGAGTCTCTTTTACGTGTTTGTTTTTACACACCATCAGAAATATACTATAATTTTTTTCATTAACATTTCTGTTATACTACTTTCATGTTTTCATTTACGTTCATTAAAAAATATTTAGAAATAAAATCATACCTACTAAAATAAAAAAGTCTAGGATTTTATAATTCATTTATATTTTATTCTTAACATTGTGCATTATTTGTTGTAAAGGTTTATTTCACTTTTTATGATTTACCGGTTCTTTTCTGTTTCAGCAGGTGAATATCTGTTCAGCTGAATCTGAATGAGTGTAAGCTCTACCTCTTTCAACACAAGAAAATCTGAGGATTTACTACACAGTACAAAATAGAAACTGTTCCACTTCAGATTGAAATTCACCTTGAGACTCACCACCCCTCTACTTCCTTCAGCTCTGCTTTTAAAACCATATTCCTGTACCTGCTAGCATATGCTGAGTGCTTTATGACTAAAAGCCCACAGAGTAGGTGACACATGAAAATTAATACACCAGAATTTAAATTATGAGTACACTCATAGATACGAAACAAAATAACTCAACACTAGTGCTGACATTAATTACCACATGAGGGCATTATCCGAAATACACATTTTGAAATACTGCAAACTGTGGAAGCCAATGCAGGGCAAACTGCCACGATTTAACCAGGCTGTGATTATTAAAATAAAATGATGGAACATTTGTATCATGAATACAGGCAAGATCTCTCTCCTCCGGCTTTTGTGCCGATCAGGCACAAACACGGCTGCTAATTAAAGACGTCCCCCTAAGTGTAACAGCCTAAGGTTTTGGAGTGCACTATAAAGCACAATTAACCAACTAAGTGTATTTCTAATGAAATTAAATTTGAATGAGCAGTATCCTATCCTTCCACTTAAAAGTGTTTTATCATGATAAACCATCAAATATTCATAAAATAGTTTGAATAGTTTGTGAATAATCAGCAAATGAGTGTCTGGTGGGCTTTATAAAATATCAAAATGAAATGAAAAATGAAGGTGACCAACCTGAATACAGCTACATCTAACAAAAGTGTTTTGACTAACGGTTCTGTACTGATTGAATATACTTTCACTTAGACTGCCTCAGTGACAGGCTGAAATAATACATGTAACTTAGTCAATTAATCTAATTAAAATTTCATTAAAGTGATTACATTCTAGACATTCAGTTCTTTGCAAGAAAAAAAAAACTTCTACTGCTTTTTGTGGCTTGGGTAACAGTATATAAAAGGTATTCAAGATATTGAAGAAATAAAAAGTAGGTGTTGGATCACAGTGCAGTCACAGCTGTTAAATTGCTGTTTGCAACCCATATGAGCAGACGTTTATTGATTTGGAAAAAGGTGTTCATTGAACAGTAAATGGTCTGCAATGTAGTTTTTTTAAGAGTTATAAAGAATTAGCTGCCCATGTTATATTGTATGTAGTTGCTGTTAATAAGAAAATTAGAGGGAGAATACAAAAAACAAATCTAAAAAAAGAATAATAAAAAAATTATATCCAGGACTGAAAGCATACATATCTGGTAACAATTTTGCAACCATCATGATATTAAACATTTATTTTGTTCTTTTTTTTTTATTATTTGTTTTATTGTATAAATAATGCATGTATGTTATTGTATGTGTTTTATTGATCAGCGAAACAATAAAATACAAAATAAATAAATTAAATAAAAATATTTGTTCATTATTATTATAATTATTATTATTATTATTATAATGGCTGTTTTTCTGTGTGGATTTTATTGCATATCCAATTAAGGCGAACTTTATGAAATGACCTAAAATGTACTTAAAAAAATAATGCCTTCTCTTGGTCTAGAATGTTTTGTCAAGGACATGGAATTTATTTCTGGATAAAATTGAATTAAATCTGAAGATTTAGCTCCTGTTTGGGTTAGAGGTCAAGGTGAAGTTAGGTCACGTTACTGACCGGTCATGTATCCCAGTACGCTATAATGGACTTATTTGATTTAGAAAGATATAGTTTGATCCTTATTACAATATTACATTGTGCAAGCTGAAAAATTTGGTGCAAAATCATTTTTATATAACATAAAATATTTTTGAGTGAATATGTGTCTATAGATACATGTTTATTCAGTTTAGTGCTGTATACTGCATTTCTTATTTTTTGTTTTTAGCATTTCAAACGCCTGTTTTTCTTTTTCTTGTTGGTTTTAAAACATCACATTTGCAAGCCTGAAGGACTCCAGAGTCTCCTGTCCATATGGTGAATGTTAAAGAGCACTTACCTGGAGCTCTGTATTCCTCAGTGTCCCTTGGCACCATGTCTGGCATGCGATGCCCATAAAGCCCCTGGGTGGATGGGTGTTGATCAAAGGCCTTCAGCGTCTCACTGGAGCTATAGGACTTCTGGGTAAGGACGGAGGATGAGCCGGTGTGACGGCGGTTGCTGGGACCCTCCCTGTAGCCCTCCCCCTCTTCTCTGTCTCCTTCCCTCTCCCAGTCTCTCCCTCGTTCTCTCCTGCTCCGAGAGAGAGAGCAGTAAGGCCGACGCTCCTTCACCTCCATGCTACATTCATGCTGTGTTCCTCCTCTTCTACTCCTCTCTCACACCTCTCTCTTCTATATTTCTCCTCTCCACATCTCTCTCTCTCTCCGCACCTCTTTCCCCACTCTAAGTTCCACTCCCACCTGCTTAGAGACACAAAAAAAACATTGCTTAGAGAGAGAAAGATATGGGTAAAGTAGGCAGCAAAATAACAAAGAGAAGACAAGTAGGATGCTGAAACAAAGCCCTAGTGAGATGTCGCTCCTGCTTAGTTCATCGTGTTCCTTATACAGCCTTTAAAGAACAATTAGTCACTAAGATAAAGTAAGAGGGCGCGCAGTGACTAGTATTTTTCTGATAACACTGTTAAACCATATAATTAATCTCTTGAGGTTTGTAAGCAACTACTTTTTTTGCATTTACATTCTCAATATTTATCTATTAAGCACAATATAAAAAAGGAAACTTTAATAAATGTTTTTCTCCCAAAATAGATTATAAAATTATTATTATATTATATTATATTATATTATATTATATATATTATATTATATTATATAAACACTGTATAATATTCATAAAATATCGAAAAAAAGAACTGTGTGATACAGTAAAGGTCAATAGGGTCCAAAATTTATTTGCATTGTTATATTGTTACTTAATTATAAAAAAAAAAGACTTATAAAACAAAAATCTTCAGTTATCTTCTATTGTGTTCCACAGAAGAAAGTCAAAATTTTAATGACGAACTATTTCTTTCATTCAAGCACGTTGAAACAGAATTCACCTCAATCCTCCACAGAAAGAAAAAGTCTGTGTTTTCCAGCAAAGGCAAAGTCAAACGAAGTGATACTAAAAATGCTCGCTTTCATTGCACTGGCTTTGTCATGAGAGATCCTCACATACTTGTAAGCCTTTAGTAGGTTTCCTGGGAGGTTTGTGCCAAAACCGTTTCGACAAAGCTCTGGAGAATTGGTTGAGTTTCACTGGTGTGTGAGTTTAAGGATATTCTAGTCCTTTTTCTCGAGTGTCGTCTATCTTATCTAGTGGAACAGTTGACACACAGACACAAGTGCAGAACCCATTTGCCTAGAGACCCCACTGTCAGTTTAAAGCAGTATAAAGAGGACAAGAGAAACAATGAGGATAATAAAACACTGTAGGAGGAAACAGAGGAGACTAGGTCAGCATTACTGCATATGGCCACAGTAATGGGATACGATTGGGGTAAAATAAATGATGCGCCAGTATCAAAATGTTCCTGTCAGAAAGAGAGATTGAGCTATAGTTTATTAGACAGTATTTCAGCCAGATAAATTAAATGTAGCTCTCTTTATAGCACTGGTCATTTGATTCTCTTGTGTGAGTGCGATGTTGCGCAAAGGCGCAGTAGGCCGACTGAACACACCAGCAGAAACCCTCTATCCTTCATTGCATTGGACAGCACCCACTGAGTTATCCTCGGGTAACACGGCCCCCGTATTCGGATCAATTTAGATTAGCCAGGGGCAAGGGAGGCTCAGACATACTGGTCTAGCCTTAAACGCCCTTAAAACTGTTCTCAGAGTCTGTAAGATTATCATCGGATTAATTTCCAAAACAAAAAGAACGACGACTGATTAGTGAGCAATCAAGTGCACTGAAATAAATTACTAATAAAATTGCGCTCCTAAATTTCCTTCAATCATCCAGAGCTCGGTTAGAAATATTAAACCTTTCCATCAAGGAAAATGTTGTTGGAATGAGTTTTAGCAAATATAGGCTAGGAATCACCCACTTACAAAAGTTTAGAAGTAATGAGAAGCAGAGATATAAATCACAGTAGAGCTCTGGCGGTCATATCGTGCTCAGATGGGCACTGACCCATGGGGCCATTGAAAAGCAAAGACTCAGCAGTGAGCAGAGGGGCCAATGGGAACGATACTGTAGCAAGATCCAACCAGGCAAGAAGATGTCACTTGACTATACCTCACTTACGATGATCTAATGGCAACGGTTTCACTAAATCAGATGCCCGACCATCTGGCGTAACTGAAGAAAGGTTCAGGATCATGACCACGGGCTCTACGGATGACCAAACAAAACAGAAAAAAAAATAGACTACAGTCATAAATGATCTGCCAAATAAAAATAAAACATTTTACTTTTAAGGTAACGTTAAGACATTTAAATGTTAAGACATTTAAGAATACAAAATGTAAAAAAATCTCAAATACATTCATGATATTTTTAAAAGCAACACTTAGACATCTCTGAATAAAAATGTTGCCTATTTACATTAAAATCAGTGCTGTCCAGTAAAACAGAATATGATATGATCATTAGAGTTTGACAAGAAAGGGTGATGGTGATTCTACACCTTTCAATAAATAACCATGTGTAAATCATTAATCACCTAAACAGCACCTAGTAAAAACATCTTGATCAAACGATTTGTGTAAGAAAATATTCTTATACTATATTCTTACATTTAGCCTAATGTTTGACATAACAGCCTGTTAATAATAATAAAGTAGTCAGAATTATTGTGGAATCACTTTGCAACCTCTCTGAAATCCATTTGTTGTTGTTGTTTTTCAAACTTTCCGATGTCAATCAAAAAATATCTGAATTATTCTGAATGATCTGTCTGGGTTTATCCTGTTCTGGAAAGCTGTATGTGATGTTTGACCACACGTAATGGATTCACAATAACTGAGAGCACCGCCAGGGAAGGCACCATGACTTTCAACCAATGCAGTCACCCATAGTTAAATAAATTGGTGGCAACCTTCATGACCCATCTTTCTTACCTGAAGCACATTGTGTATTCTGCAGATGGTGTGAGAACGTGGGTCTGATGGCTGAAAGTGCACATCTACAGCAAGTCTCTTTGTTCGGTAATTACATTTCATTGGGACTAGCTGCGGATATCGGATTCCACCTCTGACCCCAAACTCCATAAATAATGATCATCATAGCAATGTCAGCCTCCAAGCCTAGTACTACCATCCAGATGTTGTGTGCCCGCCTTCCTATCTTCATCTCACTTCGTTAACCCCAGATCCATCTTATCAACCTTTTCACACCCAAGCAGTAGATTTCTCATGTATTTTCATAATCTGATACCACAGCATTTTTATGGGCATGCTATGGTTCAGCCTTATTATTTTCTTTTCATTGTTGCATCATATTTAGCACCAAAAGCAATTTATGTGCATCCTTGAAAATCTTCTTCTAAAATAACTAATTTACGGTATTTATACAATATGCATTCATATGCTTAACTTCCATCATTTCTCGCCATCATTCCTCTAAACTTCTTTAACATCAGCTTCCACATCCTTAACATCAGTTTAATTTTGTTTAATTTTGTTAACTAATTTTGTTCCTATATAAACTGTAACCTAGGGTTAATTAATAATTCATGACATAAATATGAAAAGTAAATATAAGAAATAATGATGTATCCTACCTAATAAGCAAACTTCCAGGCAAATGGGTTAGTCATCACAGCACTATGAATCTTCTGCTTGTTTAGACTATTTTAGAATGGAAACATATTGCTGGAAATAGATAAAATATAGGCTTTTTGAAGAGACTACAGACTTTAACAGTATCCAGTTACTTCTCTGGAGTATATAAATTTGCTTTAAAGCTGCTCATCCAGTGAGACATGGGATGGTAGCTTGGTGAGAGAAGGCCAAGGGGGAGATGGTCTGGCTGTAAAAACTCCAGCTCAGAGTGCCAGCAGATAGGATAACTAACAAGCTTTTCAACCGGAACATTGCACACAATCATCCTTAGTAAAAAGTAACTTTAAGTAAACTTCTAAGAGGCTGATATATGTATCTTCAGAAGCATGCTGCAATGCAGTGTAACTGTATGCATAAACCTTTCTCAAAAACAATGACAAATAGGCCAAAGAGACGTGAATAAAAAGATCAGACAATTTAAATACAAAGAAAAAGGGCTTCATCTACAGAAAACTTATATTTTTATAAGGTTTTTTTATTGCCATTGCTGGTTCTATTAAGAATCTTTAACATTATTTACAGTTGGCAAAGGTTCTTTAGAGTCTTTAAAATGTTCTTCACACTAAGACAAAAAAATGGTCCTTTTAAGAACTGTTCACTGAAAGGTTCTTTGTTCTACAACTTTGCTGTGAAAATTCTCTTTTTAAACCTTTTATTTTTAAGAGTGTAAAGTAATCTTTTTTGGGGCACACTGCTTACTATTGAAGACTCTATTTTATACAAATATATTGTCGTATTTAATTGTAACAGAGTTATAGACTCATTTCTTATTTTATTACAAACAGTAAAAATGTGAAAATTAAAAAGATTAAACTCAACCTAAAAACTTAGAAATAGGACCAAAAAGAGTGGAAAAAATCTGATGCTCTCAATATATGTTTATAGTCTCACATATAATCTCATCAAATAATCTTTGCTGTATTTTCTCTTTTTGTAGCACTCACTATAACAAAACACAGTGTCTCGCAGGTCCAAATAGGCTTAGCATCTCAGTCAGACAGAAACCTGAGACTGGAACAAACATCCATAGTTAAATCTGCAATTCCCTGATTTATATATTTACCTGATGCAACTTAAGAATGGGTCAAATCATACATCACTCCAAATGGGTTGCCCCTTGGGAGAGAGTTGCTGCTAACAAAATGCACGAAATAAAATAACCTGATACAGTAAGTTGCTACTTCGCTCTCCAATTTCTAGAAAATGCTCTAGTGGTCATTAATGGCATGGTTTCACCATACAGACAATGAGTAATCCTGCTCATTATTTAGTACGGTGTACATAATAAATTCTTGGTGGTAGTCTGTAAGATCTCTCTCTGTGACAGAGTACCCAGATGGCACCGCACTGTTGTTAACATCCATGGCGGCTGCATTGTTTATTTATGCCTATGATTATATAGAACTGCACAAGCATAAATTTTATAACTCCCCACATTAAGATTAAGGTTAAGAATTCATTTAACACCCACCATTCCGCAAACAGTAAAGGTGAATATATAAGTCGGTTTCTCCAGCGTTAGCATCTCATTAGGATGCATTACACTTTAATTGAATCAAAATCATTTTTATGTCTGCATCAGCAGCATCCTCCTCCATCATTTCACTGCCTTACTCTCCTGTCTGGAAGCCTTTCTTTAATCCTCCTGCCCAAATCTTTCAAATCAGCCTCCACAGTCCGCGACCAGCCACTAAAGTTCGCTCCAGGATACTAAGTGCACATAGCCCAAAGAAATACAGAACCCCTCCCCTCCACCGCCCCCCACTCAGCCTGTTCTGAGCTTTAGTGTGGCCGCCACCACCGACAATAGCTTGCTTTGACAGCTTTGCATAATTCATGCGCTGCACTGCTCTCCCTGAGCCCAGCCCAGCCACTCGCTCACTGTGAGACAACGGGAAGAAAAAATACAGACGGGAAACAAGGGCACGCTTCCATTAGCCGGTGCCTGTTCCCACACTACACTGCTGCTCCTTGGGATAGTGCCACTATTGTCTGGGGGTCGTCATTTTCACCACCCCCGCATCACGGTGGAGATGCGATGCAGAAGACACAGATGTGCACAGGCCTGGAGGAAGACACATCGACTTGTGTTCCTCTTTTTCAGTATTCATGACCTCAAGGCTGTGCTTTTCTTGGACACGTTTGGAGTATGCTTGTTAAGATTTAATTTAGAGCATTAATGGTTATGTCTGATATTCTGACTAAAAACATTGACTAGGATGTGCAGCTTCTTTAGAGATGAGTAAATGGTTTGAGTGATCCCAAATTATTGCTTTAAGACCAATAAGACACCCAGTATTTTCTTAAATTAGCCTACATAATAATGCACAAAAGTCCTCTTGCAAGATGACAATGTCCTCAATGGCTGTTTTGAAGAACTGTTTTAATTACTGCACTTCCAATTAAATGGGCAATTTTTACATGAAAACGTGTTTCGGCATGGGCCTTATAATGATCAAGCAAAACTTTTACAATTCTCCTCATGTCAGCATTTGAAGAGGTGGGTGCTGAGGTTATATGTGACCCTGGACCACAAAACCAGTCTTAAGTCGCTGGGGTATATTTGTAGCAATAGCCAAAAATACAATGCATGGGTCAAAATAATTGATTTTTCTTTTATGCCAAAAATCATTAGGATATTAAATAAAGATCATGTTTCATGTAGATATTTTGTAAATTTCCTACTGTAAATATATTAAAACTTTATTTTTGATTAGTAATATGCATTGCTAAGAACTTAATTTAGACAAATTTAAAGGCGATTTTCTCAATATTTTGATTTTTTTGCACCCTCAGATTCCAGATTTTCAAAAAGTTGTATCTCTGCCAAATATTGTCTTATCCTAACAAACAAAACATCAATGGAAAGCTAAAAATGGACCCTTATGACTGGTTTTGTAGTCCAGGGTCACATACAGGTCATGATACCACACTCAATATCAAAATACAGAGATCACAGGTTCGTATTAAAAAAAAAACAAAAAAACATTTTACTGAAATGTCTCACACGGCACTGCCATGGGCTTTTTTTTTTCTTACACCCTCAGTTCTGCAGATAACTTCTGCAGCTTTATGATTCATAAGAGTTTCATCATAGGAGGGAGAAAATCATATTTGTGCATGTTTATGAATATATGCATGCATTCAGTACACATGCATTTAAGTCAACCCGGACAAAAATGCATTGTTGACAGAAAAAAATAGATCAGTTGCATTTGTGTATAAGTCACATTATTACATTCAGAAATAATCTAGAATATGTCAAATTTACAATTTACAGAAAATTTACCATTCACAAACAATATAAACACTGCATGTATTTTAGTTCCCCTCACTCCACAACAAATCTATTCAGCACTGAACAGTGATGAAAAAATCTAAATTATAAAGCAAATATAAATTGTAGTGGCAAGCCTTAAATCATTTTTTTAAAGCAAAAAACTAAAACTACCAGCGTGTAGAAAATGTGTTGTACAAATAAACTTGGGCTCACATATCTCCCACATTCAGCTCAAATCTAAATGTGTGCACTTTGAGCACGGCATAAGTCACTTTGGAATATAAGGAAATATAATGGATAAAAGTACCGTTTTCTGTTTGTGTATGTTTCTGGATGTATAATATGCATCAGTATATCCAGAAACATGCAGAAACAGAAAACAGTACTTTTATCCATACTTTAACAAATATCCACATACATTCAATGCATATACATTCAATATATAGGGCCTTGTGAAATGTGTTTTATTTTTTTCCAAATTCCAGAGGCAGAGGCGGAAAACACTGTGAGTGCCACGCACACTTCAGTATGTGTGTAGTAAACGAAACCATGCATCTGCGCCATTCATTCACACAGAGACACGCAGAACATGCAGGATTCATATTTAAATATGCAGCTTAATATTCACAGACACTAGATTTATTCATCCAAAATTTGGCAAAATTCTGTGACATTCAGCGTTATACAGTAAATTAAATTTTATGACCAGATTCTATGATTCCGTCCACGTTTTCTGTATCACAGAAATCATAGGGCCCTAAATATAGATCAACAATGTTTACAAGAATGTAAACATCCTGACTGCTAGCATTATGGCCGACAGTGTTCCCTTGAGAGGTGACGGACGTTTTTAGATAAACACAGTGTCTTGTAAATCTGAATAGACTGTACAGAATGTGCAACATTTTGTGGTTACATAAACTTAAAGATGACCTACCAAGTTTTCATTGACTTGATAAGTTAAATGAAAAGAGAGAACTGACAGGGGAAAGCTCAGGTGAAAACATTCAGCAGTACTGAGCAAATGCGGTGACAGCAGAGGAAAGCAAATGAAAAGACCAATTTGCCTTGACTTGATATCAAGATGAAGATTGAAGGGAAAATAACTTTGATTTCAACATGGCGGATTTTGATTACTTTGGAAAAAATACTATCAGTAATCACCTGAAATAGTTTTCACCTCAAATTATAAAATGACATTGGCTTTTCCTCTTAGCTGTTTTTCAAGTATTCAGCAGCAAACAAAACTAATCACACCACACTAGACATCCTAATCCAAATGAATGCACTCCATCCTAAACTGAATTTTTAAAAAATCATCACTGTAATTTCATTACAGAATATGATTTGTACCACATGCATCTCCTAACTCATTTCTCATATTATACCCGTTCCCATTTTCTCTTAATTTTTTTGTTCTCATATATAGCATTAGCTTTTGACTGTCATCTCTGCAGGACATTAATGTAAATCCCTTGGTTCCAGAGCTGAGGCAGTTTGGAAGAAGGATACTGGCGAGTTTCATTGCCTGGTCAGCGCACTTCCTGCCTGTGGCAAATCATAGGCTGCCTCCAACACAGCAGGAGGCAGGCAAGAGAGCTCCACAGCAAATTGGAGAGTGGTGCGGGGGGTGTGGGAGGGCTGGTAAAGATGGGGGAAGTGAGAAAAAAAGAACGAGAGAGAATTTAAGACTGATAGGAAAAGAAACAAGGATGTTATGGAGGTTGGAAAAGTGTACTGCAGGCAGCCAAGTCTGTCATGGACTTTAGGACATCTATAGCACAAAGAGAGTGTCTCTGACTTGTAGCAGCTCGCACACACACACACACACACACACACACACACACAAGCACAATACACAATGTTCTTATCCCTTAGGGTGAAACAAAATGTATGACCAGAAATGCACAGACACTTTCTGGATGCTACAAAGAGACAGAAAGTTCAGAGATACAACTGCAATAGTAATACATCACACCACTGGCTCTTGTAAAATCATGTAAAGTGTCATGTAAAGACAGATGCTGCAGGTAGCAATCCGTCACAATTCAGTGCTAATAAGCACACAGAAGCACAATGCGCAAGAGACCTTGGCTGACATTTATTTCACCTTGTCTCACATTGAAATATGCCTGGTTTTTAGCAAATAAAAGCAGATTTGATATACAACAATACAAGCAAAAAGAAAAGAAAAAAAATTCTCCAGGATTACAAATACATAGATTCTATTTCAAGCATGCTTTAACAACAAACCAAATGCCTAATTTAAAACATTACATGCCAACTTCACTGCAACACCTTATTCATTAAAGGACCTGTATTTGGCCCATATATCCATCAAAAGCACTTGTTCTTGCTGAAACAGTCCAGTCCTTTGAGACTTACTTTGCATGTGTTTGTCGCTGCATTTTTTTATATTCTGATTTGTCCCCCACTCCAGCTTTAGTGGCAAGCCAATTCTAAATGACACCAGTTTAAAGAGTAATCAATATGTGTAAAGTCTTGTTGACGTGCTGGAGTTCACGAGGGAAATCATATGTCAATTTAGCCGTAGGATCCTGTAACTGCAACTACTGGCAAACAGTACATCTCTGATTTTCCAAGAGTGACTTTAAATTGATTAGCCTTTAATTCTCTGAGGTATTAAACTTTGTAGCTTTAAGCAAATATTGAGAAAGATGTATTTGTGCCTGCTTTTTGGCTTACTTGTTTGGTATAGCATTTATTTGTGTGCTTGTTAGTCGAAGCATGTAATGGCTAAAAACGGATAAATCTTATGCAAATGCCAGAAATGGATTTCAGCCAAAGACAATTTTCAGATCCTCCACATTTTAAAAATATGGCATATGGGGACGATAAATGTGCGCAGACTATATAAATCTGATTAATCCTTTACAGGCTGTGATAACCTGGACAATGTTAAGCCGACAGAGATTGGGTCTGTCCACTGTGATTATGCAGAATAAATATAGTGTAAATGTGATACGCAAAGGCTGGCGTGCTGGCAGTGTGTGTTTGTCAGGGTACATTAACCTGCGCCTGTTTGCTTAGCACTGTTGAAATAGGCACTGATGGCTGAACTACTTTCATAGACACACACACACAGTCTTATTCACTCTATCTCTCTCTGCGCTGGACTAAAAAAGCACCTTCACCAGGAGTGCACAAGCAAATAAACAAATATTGAAAGAAGTGACCAGGAATTTTGTACTCAATAAACTGCCAAAAATGTCACTGTAGGATTGACTAGTTCTTCAGAGCATTTTTCAAACAAGCAGAATGCATAAAATTATAATTTACAGATGGAAAGATTGGAGAAATACCAAGGAAAGAATAGACTGACTACAGTACCATTATATAAGAGGTCTGTCATGAAGATTAAGTTCTGCAAACATTTGTTTTTATTTTAAGATGTCATAAATGGTCCTTGATGGTGCAGCATATTAAAGCACTAACTTCAAGTTTTTTACTCTGCAGTAAACACACTAAATAAGAGGGCCACACGATTTATGAAGCATGCAGCAGGGCTGAATGCAACCTTTCACTTCATTGAAGCTTGACTTCTGCTCTCTTCTTTTTTAGATGCCCTGGGTGTTATCTGAACTGTTTGATATAAGGTAAAAGGCTATGACACTCTCGTCCTGCCTAAATATATGATACATGAGAGAGACAATATCTTCTAAATAAGCAACTGACATGGGTGACCTTTCATTTTGTTTTATCTCTTGCTTTGATTTTTTCCCTTACTCTCTTCCCTTTTTCAGCCCCCAACCAGGCAATGTGTGAGCTCTTCCCTAATCAGGGGAGGATGCGGCCATGTGTTTTCTCTGCAATCAAGGGTCTATGCTCACAATGTGACCTCTATTTTCAACGTGCCACAAAAACTGTAAAATCATAACATGAATGGGCTGAGAATTTGTTGGGTTACAATGCGTCATTGTCTTATTCTCAAGATGTCAAAAGAGTATGAATCTATGGATCTAGAGAATGTGAATGTAAGAATCAACTACACACTGCTTCTGTATCATGATCGAGATAATCAGAGCACAAAACAAAATGGCAGGCCTCTACTGTGAGTACATTTTCGGGTATAACAAATCCTGATGTGGTGCTTCTTTCATTCCGCCATGTTGTATCACAATGAGTTCTAGCGTTTCATACCATGCAAAAGCCTTTTGGGATTAAATATGGATGTGGAATTATATATGGAAACTAAGGTTTCGATCACAATATGTATTTTATGAGATGGAGTTGTCAGCGTTACAAAAGAACTGAAAAGGAATAGGTTTGAATAAATCAATGCTAATGAAAAAGCTTTGAAAATCAATTTTAGTCATACCTTACTTGGTAACTGTTCAATAATCTGTATCTGAGTCTATAATGAGTGTCCATTAATATAAGCTTTGTTGAACTGATTTGATGATGAATTGTCTTGTAAATCGCTTTGTGCCACTAGTGCCCTTGATGACAAATGAGCTCAATTAGTGATATGCTCATCTCCATTTATAAGTAATCTGAGACAATAATGTAACTGTGACCGCGTTTAATCGGACTCGCAAATGATAGGTTCAGTCACTCATATGGACTGGCTCCTTTAAGGAGCCTAAGAACCAAGGATCAGATTAACTAGACCAGTGCAATCTGGATTTGAAGATAATTTCTCAATTATCCATGTCTCGTACACAAAGCGAACATTAAAACGATGGTTGTAATGCTCATGTCTTGTAATTGTAATTGAGATCTCGTTATCATGTTTCATTGATGATTCTAAGGGCTCTTGAGCCTAGGCAAGTCCAGCATCGGGTCAGCGAGGTGAAACTGTGCGATAGGAATGACAGATTTAAATAAATATGATAACCTACTGTGGAAGTAACACATAAGTAGTCTTTTTTACAACATAGTCACATTTTCTTTAATGTGCTAATTATATCTACAATTACTTTTTAAACAGATGGTTATTTAAAGGAAATATTGTAATATTATATATAAAATTATATAAAATTACCCAAAAGGGAATATATGAACCTCAGTCTGTGGAAACTGCCTCGCGATGGAATTCGTTACTTGATGTTTAGCTAACTGTGTTAGTAGCACCAATCAGAGAGAGAGAGAGAGAAAAAAAAAACTTTTTAAACACAACACCAAATGTTTTGTGACGTATTTGTAATATGTATCTTAAAGAAAGTAAAAAATTTTAATTAAAAATTATTTAGCCTATCAACCTACCGCCAAAAACTAAGCGCAATAGGATATCGAATGCGAGTTTTGTTCACTACAGTTGGCAAAATATGTGTGTATTGTACTTGTACCATGTCTAACTTTGTATCATTAGGCTACTAAAAACTCTACTGTGATCTTTGTTTGTATGGAAAAAAAATGGCTAACTTCTCCTAAGACAACCCCCCCATCCACCCCACACCCTTTGACTTCCTTTGGGGGAGTTCAAGCCCTAAAACACCTCCATAATCCGGACCATGGTTTTATGCACTGAAGATAAATTATTAACTACCTGTTTGTGCTCGATTACATTTGCAAATATTTTTATGGCATGTCGAGTAAAGAAATAGGCTGTGGGACGTAGGACAGCTCCTCAGTCCACTCCGAAACTATCCTATTCACGATTTCCAATATAATGCATATCCCAAGGTTGCAAAATGTTGTAAATTTGTGTCTGGCTATTTCTTGTACAGCCGGGCGGAATTCAATGCCATTAAAGTGTATGAGGACGCTGAGTATTTCAACTTGCAAATTACAGCTGCAAACGGATCAATAAAATACGCTCTAGCCTACTTGAAAGGCTATACGTTTATTTATTAAAGAGAAATAATAATAAAATAACAGTAGTTTCTCTGTATAACTCCCCTACATACACGTTGACCGACTGCAAGTAAAGACAGCATTAAACAAAAGTAACCTGACTCAAATGTTTCTCATATAATTTCTTACCTCGTAAAATTCGGCTTAGATCCCCATTGAAGTGGAACGAGATGAATAAAAACTTTACAGTAGATATCCAAACTTATTAAAAGCAGCAGCTGTAAGGTGAGTTAAAATAACGGTTACAACGATAAATTTCCCGCAGTCACACCTTCCCGCGTCTCCCACAAACTGAGTGCTCTCGAGCGCGGGGAAATTCCTCCGCAAACGACCTGCCACACACACTGTCTAAATTACGAGACAACGACCTGGACCAGGCGAACCCAGAGGCACAAAGTCCAGAAGCGTTAGTTCTAGCTGTGTCGGAAACACATGTGATAGAGCCAAGGACTGTACCACTCCTCTGTTCTCCCTGTGTGTGTGTGCGCGCGCTGCGGTGCTGATGAGAGGACGGGTCGTTTGCGCGGGATCCGCGCGATACTAGTGAGGCAGTGTCATCAACAGCACGAGGACCCAGGGCATCGCGAAATGCGACAAGAACTGAACAAACCTTGTTTTCTCTTTCATTCTTATTTATATTTAAGTGTGCATTTTGCACAAGAACCAAAATCTTCTAATGACAATTACATACTTGTTTTATTAACCTTCATATTCTGTTTTGGGTTTTATTGGTTTATGCTTATAAATATAATTAACCATTTAAATATAATTAAGATTTTTCCATTTTATGTTATGCTCCTCTGCCTTTTCATAAACTTATAGGCCCTATACAAAATCAGTCCTCGTTGCTATTTCAGTAGCCTAACCTTATTGCAACAAAAACATAGAAATATAAAATAAAAAAATAAATACTACAGTAAGTGCCTGTTTACACTATATACACAGTCAAAGAATCTTATGTGAAAACTCACCGCATTCATATTTTATATGGTTCTCTAAAACCCCAGACATAAGTAAGGAAACATTTTTCATGAAGACCCATTGCAGCAAGTTGAAGTTTCTTTATTACCAGTTCTTACGGGAAAATATTACGCGGTCTGATGCTTGAATGATAAGTATATTTTTCATGCTATAGCAAAATGGCCTTGGGCGTCTGTCAGAAACCAAATTGAGCATGAGGGTTAAAGTATTTCCCATTAAGACCCAACATACATTCAACAATCTACTAAAAACCCACTGTTTTGAGATGGAGAGTGTGATATTGCATGTGAGATGGAGATTGTGATATTGCATGTGAGATGGAGATTGTGATATTGCACGTGATTTGGCCATAACTAAAACAATCATTGTGAATTTGCACTTGCCTAATGGCAATTGACCGGATTCCCTTAAAATGAAAGCTAATTTTGCTTTAGTTAATCAGTTAATTAGCAGTACAGATGGTAACGTTTCTATGTGGTATCGTCTCCCCAAAGACTTTTTCATGTAGTTGTCCCTGCTTAGAGGACATTAGAGGGCCTTTTGGCTTTCATCAAAGAGCTGATGTGAAAAGCACATGGCATATGAATCGCACTTTGACGGCTGTGAAATGACAGCTCTCACAGAAGCTGTGTGTGAAGAATGAAGATCATTAATTACAAAAGCCCCAGCTACTTAATCCCACTCGAAAGAGAGCTTGAGGCGCCTGTCATTCCCTTTGCCCTCCTCTGTTTTTCGCTTTCCGATATCTCTTGTTTTCCCTTAAGTCGCCCCCAATTCTCCTCCCCCACACCCGTCTAGCCATCTTATTCTCAGATTCATTCTTCTTTCTCCTCATATTCTTTTCAGCTCTTTTCTTTTCCATTACAAACTGCACTTTTATCTCCTCATTCTTTCTCTGAATTACTCTTTTATCTTCACTCGCCCTTTGCATGTCATGGAGTCCAGCTAGAACAGAATCAAGAGTTCGAGTCCAGAGGTTTTGGACTCAGCAGGGGGAGCAGTACTTCTCTCCTCACCCTCCTCCTGCGTCCCAGCCTCAGACCTCATGCTGAGATGGAGTTATCTCTCAAGGCAAGCTGTTCCACTCACCAGAGCTTTGTTTCCAAGTCTCCACGCCAAACATCAAACTCTCTCCCAACAGGAAGTGCCATTATCTGCATGAAAGCCAGCTTGATCAGTTCTCTGCCTTATACTGCAACTGAAAGACAACAACAGAAAAGTGATACGTTTCTATGTGCAGAGGAGCCGAGCTGGTCCATAATTGATCAGTTTACTCATTATGTAAGTATGTCATTCTTCACCATGTCAATGAAACTTTTTTGCTCAAAGATGTTATTAAGAATTATATACTCTGAATTTTGAAATATACCTTGTTGAAGGACATTTCATGTGATTGCAATGTTCCTCATATAAAACAATATACTAATATTTGGAATTGATGGAAATTTGACTGCTTAAAATACACTTTGCTTCTTACTGGCAGTAAACATGTCACAATAACATATTTGTCACCAATTTAGATGTCAAACTGTTTTTCATATGAAACTAAATAACAAGCATTGTAAACAGTGGTTGCTCCCATCAAACTGTAATTCTTTAACAGACCTTCTGCAAACATTGCTCTGTATACAGTCTGCCCAAATCCTCGAAACACAATTTCTGGGACAGTACTAAATGTCTCTTTTTCCAGCTAATCCATCACTTTACCACTGCTGGACTCATTTGTACCCTCTAGTGGGGATGAGTAACAGTGTAATTTCTCATATTGGATGAGGGCACATCTGTCTGTTTGAAAACAAACGATTTGGACATGGAATCTGAGGGTGGTACATGCACATACAGTATTCAAACAAAATACAATTGCCATTGATCACAATATAAGGGTTATCCTCTAGACATACAGTACAGTAGCTGTTCTTTGATATAGCGGAAAAAAAAAGTGAGGATATACATAATAATCTCTCTTTTTCTGCCGTAACAAAGGTGATGTACAAGATACGGAGATGAAGTTTACTGAATGACTATTCACTGATCCAAATACTAAAATTGCCCACCTTTATAAGCATTCGATCAAAATATATGCGTCATCACATTTCGCTCTGAATAACAGCGTTATCAACATCCTGGCTGGATCCATGTGAATGGAGGGCCACCAGTTATCTTAACTGAACTTGACAATGAATCTTACTATGTATGTCACCTTCTGTTTCAATGTACAACAGTATCTGAGGTGGTAAATAGCAAAGCGATTTTAAGAGCAAAGAGTTACGGTCCATGAGGGAAAATAAGGAGCTGCACTCTGTTCAGGTTACTCTCAGAGGAGGAATATACCAAATTTAACTGCTAAAAGAGAAGAGCTGATTTTACTCTTACTTTTGTATTCGCTGTTGCTGTGGTTGTATTTCAAGCCTAATTAGATCTCATTAGACCAGGTCATCCAAATTTAACATCTGCAATTTATGTAAGTCTTTTATACTCACCAGGCTCTATTTATTTGATCCTAATTTAGTACAGGTTTAAACATAAATAATATTATTAAAAATTTTTAAAACAAGTTTAATTAATAAAAATATAAAGTATAAAATATAAAAAACTTAATATACTAAAAAGTATTCTTTAGTACTGAACAGAATTTATTTGAAATATAATCTTTTGTAACATTATAAATGTCTCCCAGGTGAAAAAAAAAAAAACTTAATATACTAAAAAGTATTCTTTAGTACTTCTTAAGATAATCTTAAAACTTAATATACTAAAAAGTATTCTTTAGTACTTCTTAAGATAATCTTAAGAACATCTAAGTGCACTCAGCTGTGCTATTTTGAGACACCTTGAATATGAACTAAAATGAGCTTTTAACATGCTATCTCTGTATTAAAAAATAAATAAATTAGTTACCACTTGTGGCACACTTCAACCCATCTTTCATACACTCTCATACATGGTAACTTAATATTTTTATTTTATTTATTTATTTATTTTTTAACACAGAGAGAGTATATTAAAAGCACATTTTAGATCATATACATGGTGGGGTTTTTTTACTGGGCACTTTTGATCAATTTAATGTGTCTGCGGAATAAAAGTATTAATTAAAAAAGTAGAAAAAGCAGTTTGGTGAATGCATGGATTGATGGGAATAAAGTTGTATACACGTATACAGTATGTACTTCCCTTGTTTGTTAATGTAGTTTAGGTAATTCTTTACATCAAACAACAACAGTTCTGCCACTACATTTATAGTATTTGAACATTCACTTCACAACCATAAAAGAAGTGTGACAAAAGCCTTTGTTTGATAAGCAGAATGGTGGTCTATTTAAAGACCACAAAAGTATGGGAGAAAAACTATTAGAATAAGCGACACACAGTCATACACAGTGGCACATCAGTGAACAATTTACATGTTGGAAAATATTGATGCATTTTACAGTGACCTTGAAGTGGCATTTCACACAATCAGTTTCCTAATTAAGTCTGATGTCTCTATATGACTTCCAAAGAATCACCATGGCACAGAGTAACCTTCCAAATACATTGTGGTTAACAAGAGGAATTGCTTCATCTGAGGTGACAGTGTTTCCAAAAACTTGGCCACTGATGAGCTACTTACTGTTGAGACTTATTCTGTTCACTGTGAAACTGCATATTCTAATTAGATGAAGCTGCAAGTCTATTAAACGTCCAAGTTTGGGGAATTCAAAGAATTATCCCCAAACCTTCGGATTTAAGACTGCTAAAATCAATTATACTGTAGAGAAAAGTCACCTATGTCAAAACTTTGTAATGTGCAACCACCTAACATCATTCAACCAGGACACTCGTAAGAACAGCTTGCAGGAATAAAAGCAGAGAATGCTTGTGTCTATTCCACGATCTCCAAGCATGAATCTGAAAGCCATGGAGATGAATGACCAGTCAATAGTGATCTCCATAATCGTTAGTCTTCTGGTGATTCATCAAGCCAATGACACTCGTGTCCCTAATACCACGTTTATGCAGGTTTGAGCAGAGGAGATTGCGTGCTGTGATTTTCTCCAAAATGATTGATTATATCCAGCCTCTTTTGCCCAGTGTGTGTATGTGTGTGTATATGAGTAACTGAACGAATGAGTGGGTAAGTGAGTGAGTGAGTGAGTGAGTGAGTGAATGAATAAGAGATCAAGTGTGTGAAAGAGCACGAAAAACTGAGACGCAAACCAGACAGAAATGATTTTGAGAGTAAGTGTGAGTGAATAATCTAACTCTTTGGTTAAACACTAAAGGGAAATCATATTTTCACACACGTGCACCTCGCATATGCCGGCTGTACGCTGTGCAATTTTGAAAAGTTTTTTTTGGCCATCAGAGATTAATTTCAGGAATTTTTGGTTGTAGTCTTGCAGTGTGACTACACAATGACTATCTAATGGAGAGCCAAGAGCAGCACAGCAATTGATAATACATGTGCATCTGTATGTAGAGAAAAAAAGAGCGAGTGAGAGAGAGATGAAAAAGTTCAGCTATAGAGAATATCTCATTATTTGTTTCCTTAACACTTTAATAATGCACAAATTATCTAAATTGACCAAATCTTAAAATTAGTGCTGTCAGAAGATTAATCGCTATAATTTGTTTACATGATATATGTATGTGTACTGTGTTTATTTATTAGGTATATATAAATACACACACAGTATATATTTTGCATGTGTTTGTATTTATATATATACATAATAAATACACACAGTACACACTCATATATTATGTAAATGAAAAAGTTTATTTTGGATGTGATTAATCACGATTAATCGTTTGACAGAACTACTTAAAATATATCTAAATAAATATTATACAAAGTTTGAGGGTTGGTAAAAATTCTTATGATTTCGAAATTGTCTTATGCTCACCATATACAGTATATGCTCAAAATACAGTAAAATCAGCAATACCCTGACATTTTATTGCAATTTAAAATACCTGTTCAAATGTAATTTATTCCTGTGATGGTAAAGCTGAATTTTCAGCAGCCATTATTACAGTTTTTAGTGTCTCATGATCCTTTAGAAATCATTCTGATATACTGATTTGGTGCTCGAGAAACATTTTTTCATTATCAGTGTTGAAAAGAGTTGTGCTGCTTATTATTTTTGTGGAAACCATGATACTTTTTAAGGATTCTTTGATATATATATTATAATTTTTTTTTTATAGTATACCTTGGCTTTTACTCAAGTTCTTAGGCTGACACTGTACAAACTACAATCTGACAAGCAACAACTGTAAAGGTCAGAGGAGAGTGTAAGAAAAATAAAACGCACAGTAAACCCCTGACTTTGGTCTGTAAAATCGAACAAAACAAAACAACAAACTAAAAACTAAATAAGCCAATACACGCTCAATAAAACAAACATAACTACACAGTGCAATGAGTTCGTTGCCTTGTACCTTACATGTGCAGTGACAATAAAGTACAGAACGACCCACATACATTTTCAATTAAGCAACAGAACTGTTCAGTGCAATGAGACACTCTAACCATCAATGGCAAAAGAGCAAAAGAGTGACAGAACGACCCATCTACAGTGTGCCATTCAATTACTCCTGATATGTTTAATTAAAGAACAAGTCAGGCTCATTCCACTGCCATCTCTCTTATCATGTAATCCTTCTTTAAACAGAGCTTGATCAATACTTAATAAAGGCTTGGGATAATACTGCAGACTAGGGAAACAAAGCAGAGAGAGAGCTAGCATAACCTGGGTATTTGTTTTCCGACTGTATAAATACACATATCAGACTTCTACTCCATGTCTGTGTTATTTTTATAAATTAAGTGTACATATGAGGATTCCACATGCAGGCACTTTCATTTAATTGAGTGGTGAATTATAACAATGCCGTATTGAATCCCCCTCATCCGAAACGTGCACACATAGTGCTCCAGATGTGCCTCTCACATCCTGTGACAGCTTTACACGTGTGATATAGATTCTCATCTTGAAAATACAAGACAAGCTGCCAATAGAGGAACTACCTGTGGATGTCTGATGCCTCTGTGCATGTGTCAGTCTGAAGGAAGGTTTTCTCTTCCTCTTCCATACAATCCAGTATCCCCCATCATCCTCCAGCAGTGGAAACTAACAACCGTGTCGCTTAAAAATTCTCAAGATGGCCGTTCAGTCTGAGGCAAAAGTGAAGTTTGCAATTAAGGAAATAATTATGTCCATATCTGCTTTGAGATGTGAGGACAGGGGCCTTCTGGAGCCCTGTGATAGAGCAATACTGAGGACCTTAACAGCAGGGAGTTGATTTAATTGAGTCCAAATTACACTCTCATGGCAGTGGCACTTTCCTCTGAGCTGTAATGGCTCACTGTGCGGTTGTCAGGGCTGCACGCTACGTTTTAGCTTTTAAAGGCTGGAGGTAATATCTGCAGACTTAAGGTAGAGTAGATCTCTTCCTTCTAAATAATGTAAGAACCATTTTGATTTGTATTAGTTTGGTGCTGTAGCATTAAACCCTCTTTGAATTTTTTATTACACACTGTAAACTGATGGCAATGATTTCAGAGTCTTACTATTAGTTCAATTCATTTTTTCATCCGAATAGCATTCATAAATCATTTTTAACGCAAGCTGACACATTCTTGTATAGGTGGTTATCACAGACCAAAAGCTGACAAATGAGTACACTGGTAAGGTACTGTTGGTATTCAAGTATACTAAGCATTCTTATGCAAATATTGGAAAATCACATTAAAAATAATGTTAATGTACTAATCTAGATATATAATTTACTGTTCAAACATTTGGGATCATTCAGTAATTACACAATAAATGAATCAAAAGTGACAGAAATATTTTGTAACATTATAAAGGTATTTATTGTTTCAAATAAATTCAGTTCTTTTGAACTTGCTATTCATCAAAAATAAATAAATAAAAAAATGTAAATTATCACTAAATATTAATCAACAGAACTGTTTTTTTTTAACACTGATAATAATTAGAAATGTTTCTTGAACACTAAATCAGCATATTAGAATGATTTCTGAAGGATCATGTGACATTAAAGACTGGAATAATGGCTGCTGAAAATTCAGCTTTACCATCACAGGATGTTTTATTATATATTTTAATAAAAGAGTCACAGTGGCTTCCTTTTCCATTTCTTTCTTTCTTTTCTTCCCTCGAAGTGATTATTTTGTTCTTTCCAAAACATGGGCTGAAAAAGCTGCTTTGTTCTCAAATTGTTTTTGCAATATTATTATCTTTTGCATCAGTTAAATTCATAGCTTGGACAGTAACATAGCTAATGGCTTCAGTGTGGACTCAATAATTATGCAGCAGTCTATAGTGTAGTGAACGGTGAGGAAGATTTAAGTGTGGTTCAGTCAAGACTTCCTGCTGGGCACAACCTTAATGATTAACTGCCTGATTGTAACTCTCTCTTTTGGTTTCTCCCTCTGTCATTTTGTCTTTTTTTTCTGACCAAGCAACTGTGAGTCACGGTAGCTGGCACCCACCATCCACACCCCCAATATTATAATTCCCTCTGCAGTGTCTAAGGAGATACACACACCATCTATCACAATACTTGCATTCTCCCTGCATAGATTCATTCTCAGCCCAATTAAACTCGTTCTTTTCCTCCTCCTTTTGTGAATAATTAGGCTTTCATCTCACATGGATGCATCGTCAAGATTCTGCTCTTTCTTCGAGCAAGGCAACATAAAAAAAAAAAAAAAACCTAGAGCGTCTTCTGCCTTATTTCATTTCTGTTTCTTTAAGCCTAGTCAATTACTGAAATTGCTTGGGTTACAACTGAACTGGCTGGTAAAAAATAAAAAGTACAGTGTATTTTTATTTAGATTCCATAAAATGAGAATCAGCATAACTGAGTATTACAGTTCAGAATCAAGTCATACTGTATAGATGCACGGATGAATGTTTGCAAGATTGGATTTCAAAATTGTGTTCAAATGAGAATTTGAGGCCACTTTTGCACCATTAACTGATTTGCATAGTTCCTTTAGTGAACCACACACTAAATCAGCACAAACAGTGTGTGCATATAAACTCTAACAGTGCACACAGAGTTCACAACATTCATTCTTAGAGAATTCTCTCCATCCCTGTCTTTTCTGCCTAAAGGGTTAGTTCACTGAAAATTTTTAATTCATTATTCAAGGATAAAGTCATCACTTTATTCACCCTCATCTCATTCCAAACCTTTATGACTTACTTTCTGCTGCAAAAAAACAAAAGAAGGTTATTTTAAAAATGTTTCAGTGAAAGACAATGTTGAAATTACAAAATAAATTAATTTTATTATATTAATACTACCACTGTCTGTTAATAACACTGCTTGAAAACAAATGGCTTTAATTAAAATTTAAAATATATATCCCCCCTGAATAACTGTTGTTTTTAAGTAGTTCTTGAAACTTCGGAAATCACAAGATGAATCATTGTTAATTACTTTAATATATTAACACTCACAGTGTATGTGAATAAAAAAAGTTTGAAAACAAGCAGCTTTAATTACAATAATTACAGCTTTTTAAAAAAAGGAGAGAGGGAGGGAGGGAGCCTTTGAATATCGTGTTGGATATTGTGTTGGCCTTCGAGTCAAAAAGGTTTAGAACCACTGCTTTAAGCAATTACAAATCAGTTTCATTCTGCCTATATAGAATTATAGACACCTCACACAAGTAAAAGAAATGTGCATTTGCATGTGTATCATATTATATGATTTGACAATGCATCCATCTAGGGAAAGAGTAGGGAGAGAAATGCCAAATTATAAAGCCATTACTTTAATGCAGAGCAGACACTAGTGCAAGGCACCTGGAAAACAACCTTAGGGATCAATACTCCACACACATTTCATTACATAAGTGGAATTCAGATTCATCTTTGCCTGCCCCGTTCTCTCCTTGCCAATAATTTCCCCAGCACAGAAATTAAATTGGTTTAGTAATGATTACCTGACTCAGGTAAAACTAATAGTCCTGTGGCTTATTAACAAATGCAGCGACAAGGGCATGACGAGGGGCCGGTATTCAGTAGCCATTAGCTTTTAGCACACCAGATAAGAATCACATCTCTAACCTCAGGGTGCAGATACATTCATATAAAATTGCCATGCAAAATATGCATTCTTCCTTTTGAACAAATGTACAAAAAAATTGGAAAGTTGGAGAAAAGAAAAACAAAATCTTCCTTTTGTGTTTTATACCTTGTTTTGTAGCCTCTGCTAGTGCAGACAGTTTAAGGAGGAGGAGGCAAACCACTCAAAGAAAAATAAATGGGAGAAATCAAAACGCTCAATACAGTGGCTGTAGAAATGTAAGTCCCATGCACCTTGTTCACAGTAGCCTACTTTAGAATGTGGATGTAGATTGTTGGAAGCTCACCTTAAAAATGTTGTTTTAGCATTATTTCTGCTGAAGAAGCTAAATGTAGCATACTAGTGTTGTCTGATTTTGTTTCTGATATGGCACATGAAACATAATCTTAACAAACAGTTTTCCATTCAAGTAGACACTATACTAGCTGCCTGGAGGCGTTAAAAAGAAGACCCGCTGAGTGAACTTGGCTTAAAGGGAGTTTGCTACTTGTGGGTCTGTATTTATCTCTTTGTGTACTACATAAATCACAGGTTTAAATCAGATGAATGAATGTTTGAAATGTCACTTATAGAAATTTAGTTTATTATTTTTTACATATTATATAAAATAAACTTAAATTGAGATAATTCATAGGTCTATAATCTTTAGATTTTTAACAAGAAAAGCAGTTTATTTAGAAAAAAGGACGGACGAATGGATGGATTTTATATAATATACTCTATAACATGAACTGAAATTCTGAGAAATACAAATATAAGCTTTTCATTTTGAAATAGAAAAACAAAGTTTGTTTAAAGGATTCAAAAAGATGGATGGATGGATGGACGGACGGACGGTCTTAGGGATGGATTGACAGACTGATGAATGGATGGATGGATGGATGGATGGATGGATGAACAGACAGATAAGTGTATGCATGAATGGATGGAGGATTGACGGATTGGCGGATTGACGGATTGATGGATAAATAGATGGACTTATGGATGGATGGATTGATGGATGGATAGAGGGATGAATGGACTTATGGATGGATGGACGGATGGACGGATGGATGGATGGACAGATAGATGTATGCATGAATGGACAGAGGATTAACGGAATGATGGATTGATGGATGGACGGATAGATGGATGGATGGATGAATTGATGGATGGATGGATGGATGGATGGATGGATTTATGGATGTGATAGGATGGACGGATGGATGGATGGATGGATGACGGATGGATGGATGGACTTATGGATGGATGGATTGAGGATTGATGGATGGACAGATAGATAGATGTATGCATGAATGGACAGAGGATTAACGGATTGATGGATTGATGGATGGACGGATAGATGGATGAATCGATGGATGGATGGATGGATGGACTTATGGATGTGATAGGATGGACGGATGGATGGATGGATGGATTGATGGATGGATGGACTTATGGATGGATGGATGGATGGACACATAGATGTATGCATGAATGGACAGAGGATTAACGGATTGATGGATTGATGGATGGATGAATCGATGGATGGACTTTTGGATGTGATAAGATGGACGGATGGAGGGATGGATGGATGACGGACGGATGGATGGATGGATGCATGAAGGATGGACGGATGGATGGATGAAGGATGGATGGATGGATGGATGATGGACGGATGGATGGATGATGGATCAAGGACAGATGGATAGATGACAGATGGATGGATTGATGGATGGATGGACTGATGAATGAACAGATGGATCGATATGAATGGATTGACGGATTGATGGATGGATGGAGGGATTGATGGATTGACAGAATGATGGATGGATGGATGGATGATGGATGGGTGGGTGGATTGATGGATGGATGGATGATGGATGGATGGATGGATGGATGGATCAAGGACAGATGGATAGATGACAGATGGATGGATTGATGGATGGATGACGGATGGATGGATGACAGATGGATGGATGGATAGATAGATGGATGGATTTATGGATGGATGGACTGATGAATGAACAGATGGATCGATGTATGGATGAATGGATTGACGGATTGATGGATGGATGGAGGGATTGATGGATTGACAGAATGATGGATGGATGGATGGATGATGGATGGGTGGGTGGATTGATGGATGGATGGATGGATGGATGATGGATGACGGATGGATGATGGATGGATAGATGGATGGACTTATGGATGATGGATTGATGGATGAACAGATGGATGGATGGAGGGATGGATTTATAGGAGGGATGGATTTATGTGTATGGATGAATGGATTGACGGATTGATGGATTGATGGATGGAGGGATTGATGGATTGACAGAATGATGGATGGATGGATAATGGATGGGTGGGTGGATTGATGGAAGGATGGATGGATAGATGGATGGACTTATGGATGATGGATTGATGGATGAACAGATGGATGGATGGAGGGATGAATGGATTGACGGATTGATGGATGGATGGATGGATGGATGGATGGATGGACACA
The DNA here is from genome assembly GCF_018340385.1 of Cyprinus carpio. Taxonomy (NCBI): domain Eukaryota; kingdom Metazoa; phylum Chordata; class Actinopteri; order Cypriniformes; family Cyprinidae; genus Cyprinus; species Cyprinus carpio. The sequence continues at coordinate 17,798,457 of NC_056610.1, forward strand.
TAGATGTATGCATGAATGGACAGAGGATTAACGATTGATGGATGGATGAATCAGTGGATAGATGGATGGACTTATGGATGTGATAGGATGGACTGATGGAGGGATGGATGGACGGATGGATGGATGGATGCATGAAGGATGGACGGATGGATGGATGATGGATGAAGGACAGATGGATGGATGGATGAAGGATGGATGGATGGATGATGGACGGATGGATGGATGATGGATGAATGACGGATGGATGGATGGATGGATAGATGGATGGACTTATGGATGGATGGATTGATGAATGAACAGATGGATGGATGGAGGGACTGATGGATTGACAGAATGATGGATGGATGGATGATGGATGGGTGGGTGGATTGATGGATGGATGATTGATGGATGGATGGATGGATGGATGGATGACGGATTGATGGATGGATGGATGGATGGATGGATGATGGATAGATAGATGGATGGACTTATGGATGATGGATTGATGGATGAACAGATGGATGGATAAATGGATTGATGGATGAACAGATGGATGGAAGGAGGGATGGACTTATGGATGGATTGATGGATTGACAGAATGATGGATGGATGGATGGATGGGTGGATGGATGGGTGGATGGACGGATGGATGTTTGAAATGTTACCTAAAGTATTAGTACATTAGGCCAGTGTTGGTTTGACAGTATGTCTTGCAGTACGCGGCAGATTTAAATGTGACGTATGAATAGAAATTATTTTAATACATTTTACATTGTTACTTTTCATGCAGTTAACGTCTCTGAAGTTATTTGACATTTTATTTTTTGTATATTTTTAAGGACTGGTCAGAATAATTTTTAATAATTTGTTTAGTAATTCATAATATTTGGCAGGCCAAAGGGCTGCAGTCCACATTTCAAAGCGCAATGTCGCCATTGTCTGTAAGGGACATTAAAGAGCCATTAATGGGGAAAAAAGTGTGTTGGTACAGATGCATTGGAGTGTATTAGGAATATACTAAAATAAACCCTCTGATCAAATGTGAATGTCTTTCACCATTTTAACCTAACTAGCTATATGTTCTTTACATCTTTACTTTTGTAACTACTTTCTGTATGTATGTAAAGCTACCTTGCAACCATGCAAAACTGTGAAAAGCACTAAATGTGAAGTGTGGTTAAATTATTAAAAAAGGTAAAGGTCATAATTATAAAAAAGTACTGCATGATTATGAATTATTATTATTATTATTTGCAACTCAAAACATTTATTTTTATCTATACTATTTTTATACTCAACAAGCAGAGCTCAAATACAGTGTATTAATCATAACAGGTCAACAGAGGATTCAATAAAAATAAATTACTAAAGTATTACTTCAATATTTAACTAATTAAATTGTTTTATTTGCAAATTGCTTATTGTTACATGTTTGATTTAGGCAAAAGTTGTATTTGGAAATTCTGCCCTTACAGCACCTAGCAGAAACATACGAGATGTTTCTCTCATTTTTTTTAATTTGCCCAAAAAGAAAGTCTCATTAAAATAAAATTACACAGCATCATCTTAAAATAATTTCATTATTCTCAGATTTGAAATACATAATGAGACTTGTGTCTTTAGCTAGAATGAGTTTCTAGACTAAAGGTTTCTTCAGAAAAATGTCCCAAGTCTGCAACACAGATTTCCATAGTGTGCACCCTAGTAGTTCAGATGTTTAGTGAAAGTACAGCAAAACTGAATGTTGGTTAATTTCACAGCTTATGAAAGTTAGGTGAGGAGAAACTGGCCTATCAAGCCCCCTTTACTGAACATACTGGGCGAAGGAACAAACAAATATCAATACACATAATGTGATATTGTCTTTTGTGTTATTGTCTTAGGTGAGAACTTATACAGCAGCCTTAATGATATGACAACATACAGTACAAACAATCCCCACAGACATACATAAAAATGGCCTTTATGCATCTACAGGATCATAGGATGAGTTGCTTCATTCAACCCTTAACGAGACTAATTTTTTGCCTGAGTGAGCATGGACATGTCATTGGGGTTATGAAGTAAGCATCCTCTTTCAAAGGTTTCATCTAGTTGGTTTATATGGGGGTGTGTGTGTGTAGGTCATATTTTAAGTTTTTTGTGTGTGTGTGTGTGTGTGTGTGTGTGTGTGCTCAGAGAACACCATTATGAAAATCACTTTTTTAAACATGTTGTAGATGGAATTAAGAACCTAGCCAGTGTACTTTCTTAAGGATGAATATATATATATATATATTTAATTCTTCCCCAAATGCATTTGTAAAAAGTATAGTATTTTAGAAATTAATTTGTAGTGCACTAAGTTTGTGCTAGATGAAAGCATGAAATAACTACATTTAGTGTGTATTTTCAGGTAGTATAGACATGTCAGTCTATTTTTAGTATACTTATGATGAAATAAATATATTTTAAATACAATTAAGTATATTTATTTTTCACTAGGGACATTAGACTGATGAATTGTATCAGAGTAGTATGACGTATGTTGCTTCATACGATGTTCTCCAAAATCATGTCAAAAACTATAGCTGGAGCATCTGCAGCCTCAGAGAGAGCAGCACAGTCTCTGAACAATTCAGGATTGGCTTCCAGAATCAGACAGAGAAGACTATGAAGCATCCTAGAGGCATTACTAAAGTATGGAACAGATGTCAGCTACTTTGAACAAACGAACAGCATGCTGAATCAAACACCAAATGCTTTTTATGAACCAATGAAACATAAGCCAATCTATTTACTAAACCATAATGCAACTAGTTACAGAGGCATAAAGCAAATGATTGCATATGGCCATTTGAAATGTTTTGCAACTACAGTCACAATGACAAAAATTTTGTCGCAAACAGGTTCCCCCCATGGCGACTGAAGTTTTTTGCAAAGGTCTGGTAAATTCTAAACAGATTGACTTGACAGATGGTTTCAGGGAATCGGAAAGAAAGTAAAATTGGTAGATTTCAATGGAAGCACAAAGGCCACGCAACACATTTTCTTCAGATATAGGCTACCTCATACCCAGTGGTGTGAAAAATCTGCTGTCATCACATATGCATTCACATCGTTCTGAAAATTACACCTTTGGCAATATTTATTTAAAGACTTTGATCACAAAATAACATGTTTATATTTTAACACGGCAAATCCTCTTTGATGGACAAAACTGTCCCTTATCTACCTGAATGCGCAGTTGTTTTACCCTATTTAAGCGTGTCCATCATAAATTTTGCATGCCTCAGCTTAATGCTAATTAATCACCTTGAGAATATGACGAGAAGAGGGAACATATTTGTTGCACAGCAGGAAACGTTTTTTTTTTTTTAAAGGGTGCATGATTGTCTTCACACGTCTAATGGCAGCATTTGTGCTGTTAATAGACAACACCAAATGAGTTCACATATACAGTTTTCTTGTTATATATTTCCAGCTTGATTTCACCACACTTACAAGTCGATTTATACACTACTGTTCAAAAGCTTGGGATCAGTAAATTATTTTTATTTAGTCAGTATCCATTGTATTGCTCAAAAGTGACAATAAAGCCAAAGACACTTATAATGTTACAAAAGATTTCTATGTTAAATAAATGTTGTTCAGTTGTATGCTCAAATAATACTGGAAAAAAAATTGTGTTTCTTGAGCATCAAATAAGCATATTAGAATGATTTCTGAAGGATCATGTGACACTGAAAACTGGAGTAATGGCTGCTAAAAAAATCAGCTTTGCCAAGAATGACATTTTAAATATATTAAAATAGAAATTGCTGCTTTTAATTAAATAAATGCAATCTTTGTGAGCATAAGAAATGCTTTTCAACAATATTTAAAAATCAAGATGGAAACTACAATTTTATAATATAATATAATATAATATAATATAATATAATATAATATAATATAATATAATATAATATAATATAATATAATATAATATAATTCCAGTGTGACAACATCTCATTTTAGAACTCAATTTTATCTTCATCTATTCACGTATGGAGCTACGTGTTCTGACTATGATTGGCTACTATAGCAGCAAAGGGCTTTTGTGTTTCAGAGTTCACCTTGCTGAGGTTACAGTTTGATTTACATTGTAGCTTTAGATGAGGAATGTTCAAAGTCAGCGGCGCTCAAAGACGGCGCGGATCTCACAGGCCCCCCGCTGCTCACACACAAATGAGAAAATTTCACCTGCGCTCATGCTACAAGTCTAATCGCTACACTTCCAACAACGGAAACCTTATCCAGAGACAATCTGTACCATATCAAAGACAAAAGCTGTCTGTCATATAAACTCATTCTGTTGTTCACTCTTGATGAACGTGCTACAAATATTAAAAGAGTGAGGGAGAGGAAGGAGAAGGGGATGAGGAGAGATGAAAGTTGTTTATGACCTTTCACTTGTGTGTGTGCGTGCTTGTGTGTCACCCATTTCAAATACTAAAGATGGTGTGTGTAATTTGTTTCATGTTATAATACTTGTCCTATCTCAGTGATTCAAAGACTACAGTAAGCAAGTCATTTGTTGGCTGATCTTTTAAAAAAAAAAACTGTGGTGCTCTCAAAACATTTCTCTGTTAGTCCCAGCCCAGAAGGTCAAGGTTTTACTGTTACACTGTAACTTATTCATTATTACAGCATGTTTTTTCATCAAATCATTCAAATGTACATTTAAACTACTGTTCAAAAATTTTAGGGTCAGTAGGTTTCTTTCTTTCTTTTTTTTTTCTTTTTTTTTTTTTTTTTTGTTAAAGCAATTATTAATTATTTTTATTTTTGGTGATGCTAACATTGCAAAAATTATTTTTTTTTTTTTACATATAAAGCAAGCAATTTTAACACTACAAAACCAACTCAATAAATAAAACCAATTAAATAACTAAATCTTTGTGACCTAAACATCTAACTCAGTCAGTGAAGTGTTTAGACCTTCAGGATGGCAAAAAACTAAAGAAAATAGAAAAGCACTGATGGACTGCAAAAAGCATTCAAGAGCTTCTTCAATGATTTCTCTCTAAAAAAACAACAACATTGATCAATGCAGCAATATGCAGCATGTATCAGCTGTTGTGTGATTGAAATTCTCGTCAGACACACCAAGACTGTCTTCACTGAACCCCCCACAGCTTGAAAGGTTCACTGTAAAATGTGATATTGGACTATAAGCCCAAAGGGGAAATACTGAATGGACGAAAAATGAATACCTCACTGAGGAGAGCCATTTTAATATCAGACACCCTTGGGGTTTCACCATCAACTATTATTAACTAAATCTTCTTTAACTAATTAAAGATATGAGGACGAGCTTTTCATGAGGAAATTAACACCCACCAGAAGCACAATTCTCACAGATGGCTTTTGACCATCCCATGCAGTACGCAACACCGTCATCACATGGGATTTTGCCATTTATTTCTGCCTCTGAGCTATAATGATCTGAACACTGTTCATATCACAGTGGGGTGCAGAAAAACACTGCTATTTTGGTTGAGTAAGGGAGGCTTGTTCTTAGAGATGGAGAAGCATTAAATTACACTGCACAAGAGATGCCAGCTTGGCAAAATTCACAAGAGGACTGAGAGGATGCGGCCAGTGAGCCACAGATGCATATAATCCTGTTGATTTCTAGGCAGCACCTCACTCACTACATGCTAATGTGATATGCAGCACCGAGAACAAGTCATGACGATAATGCTTTGTATGGTGACAAAAGAACTTCATTTAGACAAATCAGTTGAGCTGAGAAAAAAGAAAAAAAAAGAAAAAAAAAGAAGGATGCTAAAGTAAAAGACAAAGATTAATATATAGATTAATCCTTGAAGTAATGGTTTTCATTTAATTTTCTTTATCAGGAAGTTTCCATTGGGATCTACTGTACAATTCTTAAAGGGATGCCTGGTCTCACAAAAATGAAATATGCCTAATATGTGAAATTGAGATTTATACATCATCTGAAAGCTGGATAAATAAGCTTTCCATTGATGTATGGTGGATATACAACTATTTGAAAATCTGGAATCTGAGGGTGCAAAAAAATCTACAGTAAATATTGAGAAAATCGCCTTTGAAGTTGTCCAAATGAAGTTCTTAGCAATGCATATTACTAATCAAAAATTAAGTTTTAATATATTTATAGTAGGAAATTAACAAAATATTTTAATGGAACATTATCTTTACTTAATATCCTAATGATTTTTGGCATAAATATATATATTATAAATTTTTTTATTTTATTATATTATTCCCCAAATAAACAAATACACTACTTTTGACTTATGGTTTTGTAGTCCAGTGTCACATATGTTTGTAATACACAAATGCATTTTTTAGATGTTTAAAACTTCAAACCCATGCATAATATTGCTTTCTCCTGTGAAAAGTTCAAACATACAACACCAAATCACTCCAAATCGGTCCTGAAAAGAAACAAACTCATGTACATCTTAGATGGTCTGAGGGTGACTACATTTATATCAAATTCAAATGTATGATACACACAACAAAAATATTAAATTTTTTTTTTTTCAATTAGGCCTATTTTAGAATGAAATGTCTCCCCCCCCCACCCCCGATATTCAAGGGCAACTGCAGTTGGTTGATAAACTGTAGAAAAATATCACATTGCAAATCGCAAATAAACAACGAAACATGCATCTTTGATTTAATTTGTCATTGTAATGCTACTCGTTACTCATTTTAAATGGCAAGTAGCCTCTAGAAGTACGACAACAAGAGAATGACAAGAATAATACAGCTTTTTAAAGCCTCTGGAGGATTATTTGTACGATATCTAACCTTAACCTCAGATACAACATATTACAGCCCTTACAACACAAGCCTTATCTGCACTGAGCAGACAGAAGGTGGAAGAGAGTGTAGCAGCGGGGAATAAGTCAACCATTCAAGTACGATCACAAACACCGCAGGCCCTTGTGTTTTCTTCTGTTTGAGATAGATTACACCTTAAAATATACAAACACCACTGCAGCAGATTACTTACAATTACAAATTATCCTGTTTGCCAGCAATATATAGTTCAAAGGAAGCAATGAACGAACATTCCTGGACCCCTCTCTATTATTTACAGCATTATTTCATTTTTAACTCCCTGCCCAAGTAATGTAATCCTAATGCAATCCTGAAGCACTGATTAGACCAATTATATTTATTACATGTTCCACTGTGACTCTACAGCCCCATCAACTGGTCAAAGAAAAGACTAGCGAGATACAACAACAGTTCACATCTTATCCAGCTCATATTATATCCCAAGTAAAATGGTCTGGCCATTAAAAAGCAGGCTATAATTATAATAATAATAATATATATATATATTTCATCTTTGAGCAATAGCACACAAACATAATAGACCATATGATTCCCCCAGAGATACTGATCAACAATAAAACATTTTCAGACCTCAACAATAAAGATATGTATAATAGGCTTCTCAGACTAGTATTCCAGATCTTTCTAACTGATGCTTTAACATCACTGATGTTTAATCTTTATTCCCTCTTGAAATTTTGAAAAAACCTCATCCATGTCAACCAGCTAGATAACATCTGTTTAGTGACATGTGAACATCTGCAGATTTTGATAAAAACAACTTTAAAACTGGTTAGCAAATGGTTAGAATGCAAGTCCAGTTCTATCTCATTGTACTGATAACATATTTCAGATCGCAATAAAGAACTGAAAATAACAGGATTATAACTGATACTGTAAATGGATTATTTACTTTAAAGGTTGTACTTGTTATTATAATATTATAATCAACATAAATATGCCATATACCAAAAAATAAAGTTACCTGTTGCCTTAAATAATCTTCTACATAGTTGAACAAGCATTATTAGGACTCTCTCTCTCCTTAGGCTATTAAATCGAATAAGGACATCAAACATTCTTTTCTTCTCTATACCTGAAAATAAGTGTCTATCAGAAACATGCTTTAGGGAAAAGTTTAATGCAGCTGTTCTGCTGACATTCACAACGTTCTGAGCTGGAAAGACTGAGACAATAATGAGAAAAAAAGTTATGTTAGAGGACAATTTACAGGGAATGGACTTTTCCACTGGAGGAAGCGTATTTATGGATTAGTGATTTTACAATGGTTTGAAGTTAAAAATCTCTTAAAAATTCATTTGTTTATACAACATTTAGAACAATTTAGGAATATGATTCAACTGTTGTGTCTTCAGACAGAAAGACCTTTTCGAAAAAAAAAAGAAGAAAAAAAAAGAAAAAAATTGTTTATCCTGAGATGTTTATCCAGTGTGAGATTTATTTTCTCAGAGAAGACAGCGTATTTTGTATGGATGTTAAAATTCAATCATCCCATGTCCAGCCTCTGTGCTAGGCCCTGGAAGTCTTTCTTTTTTCTTGCTTATGCAGCAGAGATGGATGCATGCTGGTAAACTCAGACCTATAATTCTGGGAGCTCAAGTTTTGCCGGAGGCATTCATTCCACATTAATAGTAGTTGCTGGAAGTTGGGCAGGAATGAACAAAGATATACACCTGAAAAATGAAGCTGCTCCAGGGTTGGCTTCCTGTTTAAAGCAGAAATCACAGTCCCTGACTCAACAGCTGACATGGACAAGACAGGGTGGCTATATATGTGCCATCACTGGTGCAATACCTTCAATGACTGACCTTTAGGTCCTCTAAGAGACTTGAACTGCCTCAGAAGGTTAGACGCTCTTCACTGGATGAATATAAAGCTGCTGCAGGCAGACTTCAACTCTGTGCTCATACTGGACACCTGTGGGAAAATACAAGAGCATGGTTTCTCATAAATAAATGGTTTTGTTTGTCTTCCAGATTAATATAAGATCTTATCTTACAGTTTCTGATGTTAAAAGCTTTCCTTCTCCAACTTAATGTTTTCCATTGTATTTATATATATTGTATTTATATATATGTATATATATATATATATCCCAGTGTTGAATACTGGTTCAGAATCATAGCATGATGTGAAAATAAATAAACACAACTTATCTTACAGTTTCTGATGTTATCCACATCTCCCAGTGTTGAATACTGGTTCAGAATCATAGCATGATGTGAATAGGAATAAATACAAATTTGATATCTCGCATTTTCTAGAGAAACATAGTTTTAAATTATATACACACTTATATATATATATATATATATATATATATATATATATATATATATATATATATACACACTAATATTCCATTTCTTTCTGGTATATTTATATGAAAAATACTATATTTTGACAGACCAAAGACTTTTAATGTGATTTCCATGTAATACCCAAGTAACATAATCTAATTTCAGCTGTACTGTATGTCTCTTTTGAAATGTACAAGATTTGCTTAATTAAGTGCTGACAGCCATGGTAAATGTTGCATAAAGACACTGAGACACTGTATATATTGATGTCAAAATGGCTTTAAATGCACGCTTTTCCCCTGTAAAGCATATTTAATTTCATATTATGCCACATGTTTGTTGTTAAACATCCTAGAATTTGTCATGTTGACACCTATTTTGCCATTTCATGTTCAAGGCATTGCTTCGAATGTTTCTGGCTTGAAAAATAATTCTGACTCTTTAAAATATTACAAAATATTCTGAATGTCATGCATACAGTATATCTTTCTCAAAGCAATCTGAATGTACTTTTTACAATGGACAGTGATTTTTAAGTGACATTTGGTGAACTTAGCCTTCAAAATCCCACCTTTAATCATATATTTAATTGCTATCTGGTTTGATTGCAATTTTCCCCATTCATCAGGTGACCGCTGTGTTAGTTAGTGCCACTTCACCTGGAGTTTTACTCAGCATGAGTTTTGACCGACTCCCATCTTTAAATCACTGTAAAACGAACTTCATGAAATTCAAAATTGTTTTCAAAGTCTGGCATGTTAACAAACACATAATGCCATCTGTTTGACTTTTTGTTTAAAAACATACGGAAGCATGTCTTTGTAGCAACTTGTATATAATAACCTGATTCCAATGCAAGTTATCCCGTGCACTTGCAATCTTATTGCATTTTGGTAAGATTTCAGAGCTATCTTTGCCTTCATTAGAAAATATGTTTGTAATATTTTTGTTTTTTACTCAAATACCTCTCATTAGACCATAAGATAAGAAAAACAGAATTTAATTGATCCCTAAGAGGAAATCAGAATTATTTCACCCTTTAAGACCAAAAAGAACAATGTTATTGTTAACGAAAGTTAAGAAAAACTGTTTCTGTTCATTGGAATAAGGTGATAAAACATAAATAAAAATAAATTAAAGCATAATAGAAAACAAACAAACAATAAAAATGACAAAAGCAAACAAAATCAATAAAAAATAAAACAAAAACTATTAAAAGAAATACTATAATAGTATATATAAATAATAAAGTTGATTTCACACATATATCTTTAGGAGGTATTGTACAAATTTAATGGGTGTGTCATTCTTCATGGCAAAGTGCTCAAATCAGTGTGTTTCTGGATGCATTCTAAAAATGCTTTCTGCATGTTGTTAAGTCCTTTCAGAAGGGACATTCCCATTGCAAACATAAATCTTCTTTTAAATTTGTGTGTCCAAACTCCAAGCATATTAGATTTTAACCATGTTTATAATGTTGTAGGATGTTTGTATATTTCCTCTATTATAAGACAGGTCTTTTTTACTTGTTTGTTTGGTATGCTGGTAAACCCACAGTCATTACATTATTACCATAAAGAAATTGCTGTATTACACTCCTAGAGATTCTGCGTATGTCACTTAAATTAGTAGTATTAGATCTGGCCCTGCTCTCTGTGTATTTAATAACTCTTTCTATTGGCCTTTCAGAGCTGTCCTCCTCTAAGCTCCAGCACAGCCCTCTGCTGCATACAGACTCTTTTATAAGACATTATTGTATGAGGGCAAATCCATGAATAAAATATCCTATAAAACTGTATACTCTTTCTATGAATAATGTAACAGCAAATTCAATATCTTTGCATTCTTTCTCTGGTTAGAGCAACACTTTGTCAAAACCTGCACTGTACTATTGCTGTCATGTTTAGCATAAGAGGGTAGGCCACATAATTGTTCCCCTTTTCATCCTATTTTTGGCAGAGTTTCTGTGGTATATACTACGCTTTATTTTACCAGGTGACTAAATCCCATGTGATGAACAATGTAGGACTCACTATGTAGGAAGAGCTTTTAAAAAGCCAATGGTCTTAAGCTACTGTACATTACAGGTTGGTTTCTAGCTAGTTGGTAGCTGGTAAAGCAACAGTGCTCAACTGCCCACCCACTTTTTCACTTCTTCTTTTTTTTTGACTCTATAATGTAATTTACAGTGCTCTTTTGAAATGATTTGCTGATTCGATTCCTTTGCAGAATCATAAGTAATGTCATTTTTTCCAATAAATAAATAAATAATTCCCCTATGGAGAAAATTAATGTAAATTTTACTCCCCGAATCTGACTATTGCGCTCTACTAGAGGGAAGGATTTCTCCAAAAAATAAATAAATAAATAAAATAATTATAAGAAACAGTCATGAACTAAAAGTCACAAAACTGTAAAAAAAAATAAAAATAATAATATATATATATATATATAATATAAATATATAAATATATATAAATATATATATATAATAAAATAAAGAGTGATGTTTTTGAGTAACTAATTCCTTAAAACACACTTTTCACTCTCATACTAGTTTGTTTAGTGTAAATACATGCATTTCAGGAGATTTATGTCATTTGTTTTCCATATTTTTATCATATTGAATGCTAGGCTAATTTCATTCCTAGCATTTTTATGTGTCCTAAACACAAATAGTGTAATAATTTTTAGTTAAATTTGACAGAATTGCGATGTGATTTAAGAAAAAAAAAAATGGAAATCTGTTACCAAGTGTTTACCTTGATTTTGAATCTTTATTCTTCAGGCGTCAAGTCTCTTCATCTCAAACATGTTTTTCAGTAGCACTGATGTCTCTTTGGTAAGAAATAAACCATTTAAAATGTTTTAGTTTTAACCTCTAGGACATCAAAATGAAAACTCATATGGAATTCAACCCCATTTGTTTTCTGAAAATATTATTTGCTTAACTATTTGTGACTACGCGGTCTCTTTAAATATTCATTAACATCACGTGACAAAACACGGACATTAGTAGGCGCCTAACACAGCACGTGACCAGGATGTTCCGATAATATACTCTGAAGGAAATGTAGGATATATCCATTGAGTATTGAATATGATTCAAAGAGTATTTGTCATCATTTGTTTGCTTCCTCTAAATCAAGCTGCACTGCCCTTGGTGATCAACACTTGGCATTTTAAGGATGCATCTGACGCAGGTGATAGACTAACCATGATTCTACCGTGTATGAGCTCTTAGGAATGACTAGACTTGAAACTTGTGTGGTTTCTCTCTGCAGCCTGGAGCACGCTCCAGAAGGGGGGCTCGGTTCTTGACGCGGTGGAGCGGGGCTGCGCGCGATGTGAGCTCGAGCAGTGTGATGGCAGCGTGGGGTTCGGCGGGAGCCCGGATGAGCGCGGAGAGACGACCCTGGACGCGATGATCATGAATGGGTGGGCATGTATCAGTGTACTTAACCAGTAATAATCCCCAATAATATTAATCACTATACATTAGGTCAAACGTCCAGTTGTACTACTTTAATATATTGCATTACAAAAAAAGAATGTAATTCGGCATAGATTAACACAATTTTAATAAAAAGAAATAATTAAATAACACAAAAAAAAAACACAAATAATAAACAAAAAATTTACAAACAAGAAATACACAAACACTTTAGATTAGGGAACATATATTTAGTGTTAAATAAGAGATATATATATATATATATATATATATATATATATATATATATATATATATATATATATTAATAATAAATAACAAATTGACAAACAAGAAAGACAGTAACACTTTAGATTAGGGAACATATATTTACTGTTAAATAAGAGTCTTCCCTCATAAACTTCTAATTTGCTTCGTATTGATTGTAAGGTTGTTAAAAATAAAACATAATTCAAAATATTAACAAAAACTACAATTATATCTCAGTGATACTAAAATAAGTCTTAAACCCAGTATGTTATTGAAAAATAAAGCTTAATAAATAAGCCTTCCATTGATGTATGGTTTATTAGGATCAAACAATATTTGGCCGAGAATACAACTATTTGAAAATCTGGAATCTGAAGGTGCAACAAAATCAAAATACTGAGAAAATTGCCTTTGAAGTTATCCAAATGATTTCTTATCAATGCATATTACTAATCAAAAATTAAGTTTTGATATATTTATGGTAGGAAATTTACAAAATATCTTCATGGAACATGATCTTTACTTAATATCCTAATGATTTTCGGCATTAAAGGAAAATGTATCATTTTGACCCAAAAAAAGTTTTTTTTTGGCTATTGCTAAAAATATACCTCAGCGACTTAAGACTGGTTTTGTGGTCAGGGGTCACATATATTCCATAGTTAGTTTAATCATAGTTACAGTTTTGTCTTTTCATCAAATTATTTTGGTTGCAAAAAATAATTGATGATGGTACCACAAAAAGCATCCTAGAAAGTTTTAATGTAGACAAAAGCATTTTGCAAATATTATTTGGAATATTAACTAAAAGTGGTTTAGTGTTTACAAATAGTAGATTCTTGTTTACAGTAGAAACAAGGTTCGTACGGGTACTTGAAATCCTTGAAAACATCCATGCATCATCTTATATTGTAAAAGACCTCTCTGTTCCATCCAATATGCTATATGTGACCCTGGACCACAAAACCAGTCATGAGGGTACATTTTTTGAAATTGAGATTTATACATAATCTAAAAGCTTAACAAATAAGCTTCCAATTGATGTATGGTTTGTTAGGATAGGACATTATTTGGCAACTACAACTATTTTAAAATCTGGTATCTGAGGGTGCCAAAAAATAAATAAAAATTGAGAAAATCACTTTTAAAGTTGTCCAAATTATGTTCTTAGCAATGTATATTACTAATCAAAAATTTTATATATTTACAGTAGGAAATTTACAAAATATCTTCATGGAACATGATCTTTACTTAAAGGGTTAGTTCACCCATAAATGAAAATTAGGCTGCGTTATACTCATCCCCGAGGCATCCTTGGTGTATATGACTTTCATGTTTCAGACGAATCCAGTCGGAGTTATATTAAAAATTGTTACAAGCTCTATCATTTCAGTCAGCGGGTGTTGCATTGCTTCAGTCCAAAAGAAGTTAAATGAAAATCGCCCATCCATAAAAAAAAAAGTGTCTCACATGGCTCCGGGGGGTGAACAAAGTCCTCCTGTAGTGAATCGATGCATAACCATATTCAAAACGTAATAATCACTTTAATCTAGCCTAATTTTCATTTTTTGTTAACTAACCCTTTAATATCCTAATGATTTTTTGCATAGAAGAAAAATCTATAATTTTGACCCATACAATGTATTGATGACTATTGCTACAAATATAGCCATGCTACTTATGACTGGTTTTGTGGTCCAGGGTCACAAATAACAGCTTTTACTTTGTTTGCTGTTTGTCCCGTGTTTAGAGACACAATGGAAGTAGGGGCAGTGGCAGACCTACGCAGGGTCAAAAATGCTGTGGGTGTTGCCCGAGCAGTGATGGAACACACAGAGCACACCTTTATAGTGGGCGAATCAGGTAGGAACCGTACACTCAATAACCACTTCATATCCAACCAACCAATCATGTGGCTGCAATGGTCAAGAGGTTCAGTTGTTGTTTACAGTACATCAGATAGGGGAAGAAATGTGATCACAGATGGAGTGATATGAGTTTTAAAAAGGCCTCTTCAACTATTTATTTCTCAAAATTATGAACAGACACTGAAGGCCTGGACAGATTTTATATCAGCTTGAAGTATACAGCACTTTACATTTTGTTATTCCATTTATAATGTTGTGCTGTTCTATTAATTCCATCTGCTCTCCAAATTAAAAGGAATTATAGAGTACTAAAACAGATTTCTTTCTCTGTGCGTGGCTGCTTAACATCCACATTACAATAAAAAAAAGGCTGAGTCAGCCTCCTGCTGCTCCATTTTTTTGCTCTTTCCTGTATCTAATGTTTATTTCAAATCAGCTCTACTAAGAGATTCCTTTTGTTCAAATGTCCCTTGCTATATAAAGTTTAGTAGTACTGAAAAAAAAACCTTTTCTGTCTTCATGCAGCCACAATCTTTGCTGAAAACATGGGCTTCATGTCTGAGGACTTGTCAACTAACAAATCAATAGCTATTTTCTCCCAGTGGTTGCAGCAGAATTGTCAACCCAACTATAGAAAGGTGAGTCCCCTAAAACCAGGAACCTCGGTGTAATCATCACTCCAGGGTTTACCTTTAAAGTTTCTAAGCACCTTTGGCAACTTCAAAGATGGGTTTAGAAGATGATCCGTGGCAGATAAATCGTTTCAATATACTTCAAATGTACCAAACACCACTGAAAGATTTTTTAAAGATATAAATAAAGTTTCAGTCTGTATTATGGTTAGAATCAGAATTCTTGGTGCATTACGAATCGTATAAAGTGCACAATGAGAAGCAGAGAGTCGTGTTTACCTCAATTCATGCAGACTTTGCTGAGAAGTTTTGGAAGGATATCAGTGTAATCACTGACAAGAAAATATGCACCGTGAAATACAATGAATAATGCATAGTGAGATTTATGAAGAATACAGTGGTTGATACCAACATTCTGCTATTGGCACAATCAAAGCCCTATGGAAATATCCGAAACATTCCTCTGAATACATTATTTATTTTTTTGTTTTTTGTTCCCATACTCCGATTTAAACTGTAAACATTGTTGGCCAAGTTAATCAAAACTTAAAAAAATCAGAATCTCTCCCCAGAAAACGTTAAGATGGATAAAGCAAATCAGAGAGCAACATAAAAAATAGATAGCCTTGCTATGTAATTCTAATTCGAAAGCTTTAAAGTTGTAAAAAAAAACAACAACAACTTTGTTCTGTGTCCCAGATCAAAGCGTAAATGAAAGCATAAGTTACGTGTTTATTTTGCATTTTTATTTTACAGAATGTTTTTCCAGACCCTTCCAAATCATGTGGGCCGTACAAGCCCAAAGCCAAGCTGTGGAAACCAAAGAATCCAAAGAGAAATTTTGACCCCAGTTCTCATGACACAATTGGTAACTGTTGTTATTTATTGTAAGGCATTAAATATTTTTAAAATAATAATAATCTGGCCAGACAAAATGATCAGTCTTTAGTCTGTTAGTGCAAATTCATTTTTCTGAATGCAGACCTGGACTTGTCCACAGAGTACCAAACTCATTAGTTTTAATTTGCGTCACAAAAATGAAGTATGATAAATGGGGCGAATGCCTTGAGGACATAATTGAAAACCATTGCTTGATTCAATTCATTGATGCATTTGATCTAAGTGTTACATTCTTACCATAAATTCTCATTAGGAATGATTGCGATTGGTAAGAATGGACAGGTGGCGGCTGCAACGTCCACTAATGGAGCAACACATAAGATACCAGGGTGAGCATGAATGCCTGTCAGTTTAGTATGTCTCAGAATGCATGAGTGTTTAAAACTGAAGAAAAACAGAACCTCAAGAACCTTGTTCACTGAGACTTAGCTTTACTGACAGAAATGCGTTTCCAGTCCCGTCAATAAAGATTTTATGAAGTATATGCATGCTGATCTGTAGCCGTGTAGGTGATTCACCAGTGGCTGGAGCCGGGGCTTATGCCGATAGCACAGCGGGGGGAGCGGCCGCCACAGGGGATGGAGACATCATGATGCGTTTCCTTCCTAGGTAATCACCAGTCTTAAGAGATTGCTTTATATGAACTGCCTTGATAAATTAAATGTGTGATCCTACTGAACCTTCTAATTGAAGGCTTTTATTGATTTTTTTTATATATATGTATATCAAAGTTTTCTAGCTGTTGATTTAATGAGAAATGGAGACCAACCCACTGTTGCCTGCAAGACGGCCATCTCCAGAATCAAGAAGTACTACCCCGATTTCTTTGGAGCAATTATTTGTGCCAATACTACTGGTGGATATGGTGAGAGAATGCTAATATCTAATGTTTGTTTCTTAAAACATTTTGCGTACTCATTCTGAATATGAATAATAATAATAATGGAATTTATTGTCAAAACTCTTTTGTCCAAAGGTGCTGCTTGTAACAAGCGTCCTGGGTTTAGCCAGTTCCCCTTTATGGTGGTTAACCCACAGACAAACCAATCTCAGTTGCAGAAGGTGGACTGCTTTTGAATTACAAGCATTTTGTTTTAGGATTACATATTTTTAAAAGTTTATTAATGGATTATTGATTTGTATATGCCTTGTGATCAGTGTTCACTTAACACTACTTTACAAAAAATAAACTTTTAATATATTTGTAAAAAATCATTTTGAAAGACATTGAGGTCTGAGATGTTTATAACTTGTTTCCACTGAAACCAATGGAAAAGATGGAAATTGGAAATGCTTTATTTCAAAATATACATTTACTTTAATCATAAAGAAGCATACGCATACGTTTTCATCATCTCAACATTAAAAAGGAAGCAATGCTTCAAAAGCATTTAAAGGTTGTCATGTCCAATTCATGGATTCAGCAGCCAGGCAGAATTGAGATGCCAGGGCCGTTCTCAGCCCACTGGAAGAAATTACATTGCTTGCCCATTTTAACTGGGCATGTGTAGAAGTTGCGGCCATTATTCGGCCCCAGTTTCAGCACAGTCTTCATAAGAGTCCGTTTGCCATGATGACACATGGGAAAATGCAGGTCTGCCCACTGTGGCAAAAATCAGAGATGATATGAATACAAACCACCAATTCTGGTTTGAGTTCAAACTTTCAATTTATTTCTAATTGATCTAAACATTGAAATTGTTTTAATTTTACATAGCTTTCAAATTCAAGTTCATGCTTTCTTACCTCAAAGAATTTACACTGAGTCTCTCGTGGAAGGGAGCAGGTGTAGAACTGCCTGCCTTTGTTTTCTCCTTCCTTAGTGACCACCCTCAAGGTGCATGGTCGGTGATGACTTTTGCAGCAGGGGGTTGTGGGTAGGGAAACCAAAAAACTACTTTCAACCCACTCTCAATTATGGTAAGATATGATTCTGTTATTCTAAATCAGCTTTATTTATTTTACATTTTGCCATCAGCTTCATTCAAAATGGTCATTCAACCAAAAATCTACTTTCAATTTACTTTCAATAACATTTTTGCTGATCACAAAAAACAAAAAAAAGATTTTAAAGAATGTTTTTGTTCATACAAAAAAGCAGTGAAACTGACTTTCATTATATGCATAAAAAATTAAAATGAAAGTTAGGTTTGGTATGACCGTGCTATAAATCATACTTGCATGTATTCTTTGTTTATAGAATATATTAATGAATAGAAATATCAGTATTTCACTTATACATCTTGTCACAGGCGAAACTGCACTCGCTCACCTTGAGGATCCCATGTGTGGCATGCTTACTCCAGACAGTCCATTCGTGGTTTTCATTCTCTTGTTAGGCTGACTGTGGTCTGCCTGAGATTGTCTCTTATGAGGCCCATTGCCTTTGAATTGCATCCCACTCACGCCATTACTGGGACTCTTCCACTGCCAGTTGCTGTGCGTGCTCAGACCCCTCATTGTCTCTAGTGTGTGTGCCTGGTTAATGGCGGGACTTGAAGGAGAGTCAGGTTTTGCGCTGAGGCTGGTTAGGACTAGAGTGGTGGTCCCAAATGCAGTCTTACGATTCATCTTTATTTCCTGCAGGGGTTTGCTAAAACTGTTGCAGGGGTAGCGGATCAGGTCTTGACTGAAAGGTGAATGTTCCAGCTTTGTGGGCTCTTTAGGCACTGAGAAAAGATAGTGTGAGTTAGATATGAACTACACTCAAAAATGTTCATTTCTGCACTAATACATGTCCGAAACTTACCTTCCGGTCTAGGGCTCATGCAAGCATCACAATACTTGTTAATTGGTCGATTGATTAAAGTGCAAAGGGAACACGCCCACTCTTCCTCCTCTTGTTTTGCAACATGATCGTTGCTGCTCCTTCCTCCTTGATAAGCCCATCCAATCAGACTATTCCGAGTTGGGAGTTTACTGTGAAATTGAAAAGTCAGTAACTAGACTGGATTTGTGTGTATATGAATTAGTAGCTACGAGAGGCTGTGCAGCTCACCTGATGTTCACTTCACTTGGATCACCTGTTTGACAGCGCTGACAGTAGTATGTCATCCTACCGTTGTCTCCCAGTCGACAGACAGTGACAGTTCCACTGCACTGGCCACAGTTTGGACGTTTATACACCTTGTAATGCTTGTAAAGTGGGGATCCATTCTTTCTACACTGTTTTGAAAAGTATAAATTGAATGCAGATCTGACAGAAAAAGCAAAATTGCAAATTACGGTCTAGAAAAATGCAGAGTATAAAATACCTTATAAAATAGGAGTGTGAAATCTCGTGTCATCTTCACAAGATGGTGAACTTGTTCACTTGTCAACTGCCTGACCTTTAAAAGCGCAGAAGAGTTAATTGAAAAAATAACACTCTAAAAATATTTTAAACAAGGTGTAAAACATCCATTCCGCTGTACCATGTGACAGAGATATTGACTTTTTTGTGTTGGTACTGCACAAAGCAAATTGTACCTTGACAGCCGGGTTAAGGCCACTGTCGAAGAGCGCTTCATTTTTAATTATGTTTCCTACACCAGGTAAGACGGCCTGATCCAACAGAACATCACAGAGCATTCTCTCACTCTCTCTCTTTACAGCTTCCACCGCCTGAGAGAAACTAAACTTGGGTGAACAGATATCGAGAGCCTCCATGGCTTTTACTCTCTGCACACAGTCCTCTGAGAGTCTAGGGGAAGCAAACAGAATTATTATTCCCTGAGGAATCAGAATCTTTGAAGGCTCAGTGTAAAAATGAAAAGAGTCAGGCTGTCTGGATCACGCTAACTTATGATAGTCTGGAATTTAATCCGGCATAGCGAATGCTTCTGAGACAGGGAAGTTGCCTACTTAAGACCTGCACTTGATGAGCTGACCTCTCAGATGTACATTAGGATAAAGTGCTAGACTCGGAAGGACTTTCGATGAAGATGTTATCTAATCCGGGATTAAATTTAATACTTATCCTAGAATGGAATGGAAATTTTATATAACTATAATCCAAACTATTAGAAGAAGTGTTACCTGATTTCTACAGTTGTGTCAAAGAAACAGACAGCATCATTGGTAAGCTGAATAACCAACACTGAGGGTTTTCCTTTCAAATCCTTCCCCAGGGGGTTTATCCTCAAGGAACCATTCATGCCAAAGTGCAATCTAAATCAAAACACATTTAAAGTATAGTTAAAACAATTTACAACTCTTTATACCAATGCATTTCTATGACCTTTTCAGTAATTTGTGATTACTGGAAAAGGATTTTCAGCGATATCTGTGCTGGATGTTCATTTGTATGTCAAGTACTAATCATTTATAGATTTAAACACCACTTTGAAAAGATATTAGCTAGTAACATTTGCCACTTTATCAAAAACAAAAACAAATCACCCATTAAATATTTTAAAGCACAACATATTGGAATATATGGAATATTTCAGCTATATATAAATACAGTGCCCTCCATAAGAATTGCTGAAATATTCCATATATTCCAATATATATATATATTATATATATATATATATATATATATATAGATATATATATATATATATATATATATATATATAAATACAGTGCCCTCCATAAGAATAAAAACAAAAAAGACAAAATTGCTCTGTTTGCTGTGGAGTCAAGAAATCTGTAAATATGATTAAAAGATGAAAATGAGACAAAACTACAGAATGTCACATTTAATTATTAGCTGTTTCAACACACGTTTTACCAAATAAAAAGGACAGCACTTTTAGAGTTCATCCCCCTATCTGATGTGAGCGTAAGTATTGGGACAGCTGCCTCACAGGTCTTTCTAAGTGATCAGCTGTGTCCTGTTGCATTAATTCTTCAGATATTAAAAGCAGGGAATGTGACGTATCTTTTATATTCATTGCTTCTGCATTCTGAGTCTTGCATTCGATGACGACACACACAAACCAGGATGAAGATGAGGGAGCTAACTGAGAAAAGAAAGCAATTTGTATGCTAAATGAAAAGAGGAATCAGTTAAAAACAAAGGGCATGATGGAGAAATCAAGAGTTTGGAAACCACCGGCGACATTGCAAACCAAGCACGACCTGATCGGCTGAGAAAAATAGCAGTAGTTGATGACAGACAAATCATAAAAGCTGTGAAAAAGAACCCGAAAATATGTGTGTAAAATCACCAACAACCTCCAGAAAGCTGAGGTGATGCTCTGACAATCTACTGTCCGCAGGAGACTTTGACACAGAATTACAGCACCAAAATTAGAAAGGTAAGAGTAGAGTTTGCAAAAGCCAGTAGAGTTTTGGAACAGAGTTTTATGAACAAATGAGACAAAGATAAACCTTTATCTAAGTGATGAGAAAGCAAAAGGGGGGAGAAAAAGGGAACTTCAAATGATGCCAAGCATATAACCTCATCTGTAAAGCATGGTGGAGGTGGTGTCATGGCATGGGCATGCATAGCTGTCTCTGGAACAGGCCCTCTCAATTTAATGTATGATGGCAGTAGCAGAATGAATTTGGAAGGGTACAAAACCATCTTGGCTACCAGTCCAGTATTCAAAAAAATGCCACCAAACTCATCAGAAAGTGCTTCATATTGCATCAGGACAATTACCCAAAGCACCCTGCCAGTTCAGTCAAGGAGTTTATCAGGGTAAAGAAATGGAAAGTCTTAGACTGGCCAAATCAATCTCCAGATTTAAATCCGATTGAACATGAATTTCACCAGCTGAAGAGGAGACTAAAGGCAGAAACTCCCCAAAACAAGCAACAGTTGGAACTGGCTGCAATAAAGGTTGGGGAAAGCATTTCAAAGGATGAGCCCAAGAGTCTGGTGATGTCTATGGATCATAGACTCACTGCTCTGATTGCACGCAAGGGATCTGCAACTAAATATTAG
Source organism: Cyprinus carpio (assembly GCF_018340385.1). Lineage (NCBI taxonomy): Eukaryota > Metazoa > Chordata > Actinopteri > Cypriniformes > Cyprinidae > Cyprinus > Cyprinus carpio. The sequence goes on from NC_056610.1 coordinate 17,820,602, forward strand.
CTTTTAATCTTACATCTGTCTTAAGTTCAACTGTCCCAGTACTTAGGCTCACATCAAATAGTGGGATGAACTCTAAAAGTGCTGTCCTTTTTATTTGGTAAAACGTGTGTTGAAACAGCTAATAATTAAATGTGACATTCTGTAGTTTTGTCTCATATTCATCTTTTAATCATATTTGCATATGTCTTGACTCCACAGCAAACAGAGCAATTTTGTCTTCAATGTTTTAATACTTATGGAGGGCAGCGTATATACACACCACTGTTTAAAAGTTTGGGATCAGTAAGATTTATAAGGTTTTTTAATGGAGTCTCTTGTGCTCATCAAAGCTCTATTTATTTGATCAAAAATATTGGAAAAAAAAAATATTATATTGTGAGATATTATTTCAATTTCTAATATTGGTTTCTGTTTTAATACACTTTAAAACATAATTTATTTATGCGATCAAAGCTGAATTTTCAGCATCATTACTCCAGTCTTCAGTGTCACATGATCCTTCAGAAATCATTCTAATATGCTGATTTACTATCAGTGCTGAAAACAGTTGTGCTGGTTCGTGGTTTTTTTTTTTGGAAACTGATTTTTTTTCTGGATTCTTTTATGAATAAAAATGTAAAAAGAACATAATTTATTTAAAATAAAATTAAAAAGAGTCTTTACTTTCACTTTTTATCCATTTAACACATCCTTGCTGAATAAAAGAATTCATTACTTAAAAAAAAAAATTACTGACTCCAAACTTTTGAACGGAAGTGTAAATTGTAACACAAGCTTTCCATTTTGTATAAATGCTGTTTTTTTTTTATTATTTTATTTTATATTCATAAAAGAATCGTGAAGTAAAGTATCACAGGTTTCCAAAAACATGAAGCAGCACAACTGTTTCCAGCATTGATGATAATTCAGCATTTTAGAATGATAACTAAAATACAATGAGACACTGAAGACTAAAGAAACTAAAATTAAAACTCAGCATCACATAAAAAAAATAAATTATAATGTTATATTATATAAAAAAAAAAAAATTATAAATTTGAAATAAAACAGCTAATAATTAAATGTGACATATATATATATTCTGAAATTCACATTTGTACAGCCTTGATGAGCACAAGAAACGTCAGTAAAAAAAAATAAAAAAAATATATTACTGATCCCAAACTTTTAAATGGTTGTAGGCTATATCTATCTATCTATCTATATAATTAAATGTGAAAAATATAAAAATAACATTAAAAAAACATTAAAAAATTTACAAATATTAAACATATATATATATATTCTGAAATTCACATTTGTAAATGTGTAAATATTTTACAAATCTTAATGACATCAATTTAGCATTAAATTTACTTATTTTCTATATTCTCAGTTGCCCTTTAAGATGTCCAAAAATGCATTCATTACAGTCAGCATCGTAATGCAACCATAAATCAGAACATAATTTCATGAATTTGGTGCTTTTCAAATCTAAACAGGGCTCTGGGAAGCAAGCCAGAAAATTTCAATCTGCCTTCATGAGGAAAGAAACTTATATTTGGTCCACAACTTCTAACAAATCGCTCCATAAAATGATCATTTAAAATAGAATGCAAAAATTGCATGTATCAATCTACCCTTATTTAATTATTTTGTAACATTTTTTTTTTCAACAAACCTCAGAGCTCTGAGGCCAAAATACATGAAGAGCTCTTTCCCCAGTGTCTCCACCCCTGTAAACTCACATCCCATAAAGCACTGGAAAGAGCTGCTGGTACTGTCCTCTGACTGAAAAAGAAATAAAACAAGTAAACATTCGTATGTATGTCATTAACGGAGGACTGCTATATCATCAGGTGAGCTGTCATGGACTTACTGATTTGTTGGTTTCATTTCTTCGTATGTCTAAAACTTTTTGTCCTTTTTGAACTCTCGCACGAATCTTTTCTCCATTTAAAGTGCATCCCGGACCCTCGACCATTGCGCCTTGTATTTAACAGTCCGTATATGAGCAAACTACGAACACATCAAGAAGATCGCTAATGTTGTAGGCTACGTTACGCAAATATGGAGCAGAAAGACCCGCCAGATTATTCAAATATGCGCATGCGCCGTCGACGCGTCGGAAGTCGTCACGGTGTAGAAACAAAGTTGCTAAACTTTGATTTGAAAAACTTTGTCTTTTTTTAAATTGTGATTATATTATAATTTAAGTACATTCATGTGCATATATTTGTAGGGCAATATTATGCAAACGATTCCATTGAATAACCTAAATAGCCTGTTTTCCCTGAATAAACTGGTTGACTCAAAAAGATTTCTTATATTCTGGGTAATGTTTATAAAATTACACGGGCTAGTACACAGGCTATATATCTTTCGAACCTTTCTCATATCTTCAATGAATTTACTCAGTCAAGTGTAGATAGAGGTATTACTTTACTTCTTGAGTTGCTGTACATCATTTCAGTCAGTACAACTTTTTGTAGGCTATTCATTTGGGAAAAAAAATAAACATGAAAAGGGTTCAGTATTTTGAATTCAACTGCTTATTTGTGTTCAGGTGAAAACCCCCTTTACTGGCCCCATTGAGAAGGTCCATCAGAGGTAAAAAGTACTCCAGAACTGTGGCCATGCAAATGCCGTTATCCTGTTACCCAACATCATATTGTAGCATAAATTAACTAAATCACATCTATATATATATATATATATATATATCTATATATATATATATATATATATATATATATATATATATCTATTATATATATATATATTCACTGTATGTAGGGATTTATGTTCATTTTAATATACACTACTACCATTTAAAAGTTATTTTGAACAGAAAATAATTATTTTGTTCGGCAGGGATGCATTAAATTGTTCAGACATGACTAAAATATTTTTTTTTTCAAACAAACGCTGTTCTAAGTTTAAAAAATAAATAAATTAAAATATGAATATATAAATAAGAAAAGACTGGAGAAATGGCTGCTGAAAATTCAGCATTGCCATCACACTAATAAATTACATTTTAAAATATATTAAAATAGAAAACAGTTATTTTAAAGTACTATTTAACAAGCTTAGCCAACTGGTTTTACTGTATTTTTGATCAAATAAATGCAGACTTGGTAAACATAAGACAAGTCTTTAAAAGACATACACAAGTACTGTCAGCTGTGTTATAATTATTTACACTAGTCATACTGTATGGGCTACTTGTATAGGCTTTAGTGCAGACTGACAGATGAAGTCACTACCATTGTTTGTCTTTATCATTCCATGGAAATGAAATACAGCATACAGGTGTAAAACAATACAGAATTATAAAACAAACAAATTATATCAAATTCTTATTTGAGCTGCAGTAAGGACCCAAGTGCATGGGGGTGCTGTTTGGGTGGTGTACAGCAGTGCACTCTGCTTATCCTGCCACAAAACATTCTTAACACAGCCATGACAGAGACTACTGAGGAGTACAGGCCATTCGCAGCACAGCTGCCCAATGTTTACCTCACCATCCTGGCCCTCTTCTGCTTCAAACTTTTCATTAGAATTACCCTTAATCTACTCACGCACTTCTACATCATCAAAGGCAACCACAAGGAGGCTGCCCGGATTTCAGCTGAGTTCTATGATAATGGTCAAGGGCATGGTAAGTAGAGCGCGCACTTGGGTGGCAGGAGTGTGGATTTAATTTCCTATTTCCAGCGTTTGCTCTTTATGATGGCCCGTTTGCATGGATATATATGGAACATGGGGGATATTACTATTGCACAATGGTTTCCTGCAGTGTAGCTTTATTTATTTATGATGGCTGTCAGTGCATGTGATGAGGACCACAACAGGGAGTTCAGTTTTACATTATGGTATTTTAGATATGCTTTTCAAACACTAAACAGTTCAGGAAGTGTCATATCTGCATTCCAAACCACATTTTTAACATTCATATTTGAGCTTCAGTACCATACTGTATGATCACATGACCTCAGATCACAAACATGCAACATCAAGCACATGGAAGCCCAGGAATGGCTGCCAGGCTGCTGTTTACAGTGTTGTATAAATAGAATTGAGGCCATGCACCCCCCCTCCCATTTGACTATACAAGAAACACAGTTATCTTCAGTCTATCAAGCGCTTGTGCAGCCAGACACATGTCTGCTGGATTCTGAGCAGTGCAGCCGGGCCGTATAAACAGCAGTGAGGGCTTTTGGTGTAAACAAGTTGTCTCGCAGAGCATCTCAGAAAACTGCTTCTCCAAGTTTAAGATCAGGGAGAGAGGAACAGAGATGGGCGATAGTCACAGGGGATTGCCATAGTCTGGCATTTACTAAGCAACTTAAGTAGGGCAGCATAGATAAAAACAGCAGACAGCTTCAGTGACTCTTTTAAATCATTTTTTGAAGAGAATGATATAAGGAGGAAACATTTTCCTGAAGGGACACAAGCTCTGTCAAAGTGGAAGTCTTGCTGAGCTGGTTAACCAGCCAAGGTTGGTGCTTTGATATGTTTCGTGTGTACGTGGACTGACTTACAATATCCTGAGTGCAAAAGTGAGCTGTGTTCTTGAATTAATTGTTCTTGAATGTGAAGCTAAGAAGGAAAATCGAAAGATACAGATTTGCGAGGCGGTTCAAACTGTATCAACAGAGAGCTGGTTTATGTTTTGGACTTGAAGGATAATATTATACTATATTTGAGTGAGTGATGAAGGGAGGGGACGATGATGACGTGTGGAATGCATCAGCAGTTATTCTGGAAATTTTTGTTTACATAATATATGTATGTGTACTGTGTTTATTTATTATGTATATAATAGTATTTTGAAAATATTTATATGTATAATATAAATGTTTATATTTGTATTATATTTTATTACATTTATATATTTATATTATTATATTTTATATGATATATAAATATATTTAACATACAAACATAGCATATATTTCTTAAATATATACATGCATGTGTTTGTATTTATATATACATAATAAATATACACAGCACACACTCTTATGTAAACAAAAACTTTTATTTTGGATGCAACAAATCATATATATACATAAAATAACAAAATAAGATATAATTATAATAATAAAAAAAAAATACCATATTTCTAGAGAACTGACATAAACATATAACATTATTATTAAAACAATTCAATAAACATATAAAACATTATATCTTTTCTAATAAATTAGAAAATGCAAAATAGAAAGATTTCCACTACACTAAGATTTTGGGGCCTCAATGTGTATATCTGTATACATGTATGTATATGTATATATATATAAGATATTATTCATATTTTAAAATTCCAAAATTTCCTGTTTGGCAAATCAAATCAGTGTTTTTATTCTTCTCCAGGGTCTTGGGCCGACCGCTCTGCTCTTCATGATGCTGCCAGCCAAGGACGACTGCTGGCTCTCAGGACCCTCATTGCACAGGTAGTTTCTCATTTAAATGACCTTTAGTTGAACTGTAATATAAGAAATACGTAATTGTATTAATATGTGTAGTATTTATTTCTTGTAGTCACACGCACTCTACCGGATAAGTAATGTGATACACATTTGGTGTAGAGGTGAACACTGTAATCCATCATGCACGCTAGTGAAAGGCATTGCTGCCACCATCTGGAATAAAAGAATCCTACACATTCTAATGCAATATTAATTTCTCTTAAACTGTCCTCAGGGCCACAGCGTGAATGTGCTGACAATAGACCACGTTAGCCCTCTTCATGAGGCGTGCATAGGGAGCCATGTTGCCTGTGCCAGAGCCCTGATAGATGCTGGAGCCAACGTTAGTCTCTGCAGGGCTGATTGGTAACACTGTCATTTCACAGGTCTTGATAAGCAGGCTAGGCTTGTGTTACTGAATTTAGCATTTTGTAACACAGTGGAAGATTTTTGCTTTATTACACTGAAATATGATGATGATTATGATGATTATATATATTAAATTATGAATTATAGAAATATCTTATTTTTATATATATATATATATTATTATTATTATTATCTTTTCTTTTGTCATTGTTGTATTATATTGTATGCATTAAATCATATTATATTTGTTTTTATCTATCAATAATTATTTAAATGATCAAATATTATTAATTATTAATTCTACACTGAAAAAAAATGGTGTAGATTAGAAACAATGTTCACCCAGAAATTGCTTGTAAATTTCACAATTGATTACAAAGAAATGGCAAGTAACACATTAAATATGTGAACTTTGTGATTTTCTTTTGTAAAACATTTTTGTAAAACTCCAATTATCTTTGTTTTATTTACAACTTTAAAAATGGTATATTTACTTTTTATATTTATATAATCAATATATTATTTATTTTGTCATTATTATAGTGCATAATACGGTATTATATTAGTCTATTGTTTAATTTTATCTATTCAGTTATTAATTCTAGAAAAAATTATATTTTTCTTTTTTAATATAATCACTATATCATTAAATTATACTATATTATAATATAATATAATATAATATTATAATATACATTATATTATATTATATTATATTTTTATTATTGTTTTTTTATATATATTATTATAATATACATTATATTATATTATATTATATTTTTATTATTGTTTTTATATTATTGTTTTTTTTTTTTTTTTTTTTTTGTCTATTCGAATACATGAGTTCAGCAAATCCTTTTGATTTAGTAAACACCAACATGCCATAAAACGGGATAAAACATTTTGTAAACATTTGTGTTCAGCTGTTGAATTTTTCATAGAATTTCATGACACATTCTCTTCTTTTGCCTTGTATTCTATGTCTGTGTGTTCAGGTTAATGTGACAACTGTAGATGGAGTGACTCCATTGTTTAATTCCTGCTCAGCCGGCAGTTTAGAATGTCTAGAGCTGCTTTTGCAGAGTGACGCCAGACCAGAGGCCCTGGCTATATGCCAGCCTTCACCCATCCATGAGGCAGTCATCAGGGGTGGGTATAAGACTGGCATTAGAGTACCATAGTCCTGCACAATTGCGAATTAGCCGACTTGCTAATACACTCTTAAGTTTTTAATATGACATGGCTTTATGGTCTCATTCAAAGGCCACAGCAAGTGTGTGGAGGCTCTGATTGCATGGGGTGTGGATGTGGACTATGAAATCCCTCACATGAGCACTCCTCTCTACAGTGCTTGTCGAAGTCAGGAGTTCCTATGTGCCCGCAAGCTGCTTGATGGAGGTAAACAAGTCAAAATTCACACTACTAACTAACTGTGCAAGTGTAGACAAACAAACAGCAGTTGTATGACAATCAGTTGGACACAACCAGCCTGTAATTACAGTGAGTTTCACAAGTAGGCCTACATAAAAAGTAGATTAGTTTTGAGATGGACAATGCTGAAAGTAATAGTAAGATGGAGTTCATTAAGTGTTGATTCAGTAACTGCTCTGACGGATTCAGTGAGTTCATTCAGTGTCAGATTGATTTATACCAGTTAACGTGAGTGAAAACGGTTCATAAAAGAGTCGACTCAAATTACTTTTTTTTTTTTTCTCATCACATTTTTTTCATATCTCATCACAGAATGCAAATTCACAACTCTGGTTCAATCAATCAAACCAAACTCACCTTTCAGCAAATCCAGTGCAATTCATAGTGCTTTACAGGCATTAATAAGCAACTTACAAAAAATACAAGTGATGAAAATAACACTAAAATAGTTTATAATGTTAGACTGGAATAAAAAAAATGAAATAGGCTATTGATAAAACAAAATGCAATATTCAGAAAATAACCTATCCTGGATTTTCACCATCACAGGTGCAAATGTGCAGAGAGGCACAAATTTGGAGAGTCCTCTTCATGCAGCAGCCCAGAAAGACTGTATAAGCATAGTGAAGCTCCTTCTGGAATTTGGGGCAGATGTAAATGCACGCAGCCTGGAGTATAAGCGGCCCGTGGAGGCTGCTCCTCCAGGGAGCGTTACAGAGGGATTCCTGTTGATTTATGAAGGTGAGTTACATATGCAGCAGCCTGATAGGCTCAAAAGTCTCTAATGTTTTGACTTTTAAATGTTTTACTGCATCGGCTTTTATCAGTATTGTTTCATTTACAGCGACACCCCGTTCTCTGTGTCAACTGTGCCGTCAACAAATCAGGGAGAGTTTGGGACGTTCCCGATTGCACCTTCTACCACACTTGCCCCTCCCTAAAGCCATGAAGAACTTTCTACAATATAGATAATGTCCTTATGTTTGCTTAGTTTTACTGTTTTGACTTATAGCCTAAATAATAAAAGCTGTTTTACTTTTTTCCATTTAATAATAATTGTTTCCTGTGTCTGTTGCCTGATTTAACAAGAATATGCCTGTGATGGTATATAAATAAACTTGTGACTGGTACCCAATTTTGTTTATCTTACAGTAATAAATAAAATATAGGCCTACCCTTACGAAAATTAACCATTGTAATAATGGTTTTACTACAAATTAAACCAAAAAAACTATGGTTACTAAAGTTAAACCATGGTAACCACAAATTAACCATGGTTTTGCTAAAGTAACCATAGTTTAACCATGGTATTTGTAGTAAAACTGCGGTTATACAAATGGTAATCAAATTAAATCAATATGCCAAAAAACATGGTTTCTAAACGTTTACTACAATAAAACCATGGTTAATTTTAGCACTTTAAAGGGAAAATAAACACAAAAAAATAAAAAAAGAAATTTACAGTCGTGGCCAAAAGTTTTGAGAATTACATAAATATTGGAAATTGGAAAAGGTTGCTTCTTAAGTTTTTATAATAGCAATTTGCATATACTCCAGAATGTTATGAAGAGTGATCAGATGAATTGCATAGTCCTTCTTTACCATGAAAAATTAGCTTAATCCCAAAAAAAACCTTTCCACTGCATTTCATTGCTGTCATTAAAGGACCTGATGAGATCATTTCAGTAATCATCTTGTTAACTCAGGTGAGAATGTTGACGAGCACAAGGCTGGAGATCATTATGTCAGGCTGATTGGGTTAGAATGGCAGACTTGACATGTTAAAAGGAGGGTGATGCTTCAAATCATTGTTCTTCCATTGTTAACCATGGTGACCTGCAAAGAAACGCATGCAGCCATCATTGCGTTGCATAAAAATGGCTTCACAGGCAAGGATATTGTGGCTACTAAGATTGCACCTAAATCAACAATTTATAGGTTCATCAAGAACTTCAAGGAAAGAGGTTCAATTCTTGTAAAGAAGGCTTCAGGGCATCCAAGAAAGTCCAGCAAGCGCCAGGATCGTCTCCTAAAGAGGATTCAGCTGTGGGATCGGAGTGCCACCAGTGCAGAGCTTGCTCAGGAATGGCAGCAGGCAGGTGTGAGCGCATCTGCACGCACAGTGAGGCGAAGACTTTTGGAAGATGGCCTGGTGTCAAGAAGGGCAGCAAAGAAGCCACTTCTCTCCAAAAAAAAACATCAGGAACAGATTGATCTTCTGCAGAAAGTATAGTGAATGGACTGCTGAGGACTGGGGCAAAGTCATATTCTCCGATGAAGCCCCTTTCGATTGTTTGGGGGGCATCTGGAAAAAGGCTTGTCCGGAGAAGAAAAGGTCAGCGCTACCATCAGTCCTGTGTCATGCCAACAGTAAAAGCATCCTGACACCATTCATGTGTGGGGTTGCTTCTCATCCAAGGGAGTGGGCTCACTCACAATTCTGCCCAAAAAACACAGCCATGAATAAAGAATGGTACCAAAACACCCTCCAACAGCAACTTCTTCCAACAATCCAACAACAGTTTGGTGAAGAACAATGCATTTTCCAGCACGATGGAGCACCGTGACATAAGGCAAAAGTGATTACTAAGTGGCTCGGGGACCAGAATGTTGAAATTTTGGGTCCATGGCCTGGAAACTCCCCAGATCTTAATCCCATTGAGAACTTGTTGTCAATCCTCAAGAGGTGGGTGGACAAACAAAAACCCACTAATTCTAACAAACTCCAAGAAGTTATTATGAAAGAATGGGTTGCTATCAGTCAGGATTTGGCCCAGAAGTTGATTGAGAGCATGCCCAGTCGAATTGCAGAGGTCCTGAAAAAGATGGGCCAACACTGCAAATACTGACTCTTTGCATAAATGTCATGTGATTGTCGATAAAAGCCTTTGAAACGTATGAAGTGCTTGTAATTATATTTCAGTACATCACAGAAACAACTGAAAGAAAGATCTAAAAGCAGTTTAGCAGCAAACTTTTTGAAAACTAATATCCAAAATAAATAAACAAATACAAACATTTCATGTACCTTTAAAGGGATAGTTCTCCCAAATAAATAAATAAATACATTTTTGTCATGATTTACATCAAGTTGAATGTTGGTAAACAGTTATCATCAGTTGACGGTAGCCTTTGACTTCCATAGTAGCAAAAAAAAGAGTTAACAGTAGCTCAAATGTTCTACAAATGAAACATATCAGCTGTCTCTCATTTTAAGGCTGCATACATTATTTAAGAAAAGTAACAATTATAGTATTTTAAACCTCACAAACGGTCAATTTTATTATGGTTACTTTTCTTAATACGACATCCTTAATGACGTATGCAGCCTTCAAACGACCTCCGGAGGACGCAGCCTCTGCCAGCAGGCGGCAGCAACTCCAGCGCGCGTCGTCAAGCTTGTTTCCATTCTACTTACCTATAGTAAGAAATGGCCTATTCACAGTCCCCTAAGAAGGCTGGTCTACCACGAGAGGTTTTTCGATTTTCTACCTATAGTAAGAAATGGCCTATTCACAGTCCCCTAAGAAGGCTGGTCTATCACGAGGCCTATTCACAGTCCCCTAAGAAGGCGGTCTACCACGAGAGGTTTTGAAATGGCTGCAAAGTCTTGATTTATCGTTTTTCCCAAAAAACGTCCGCAGGTGAGTAGAGAAGATAACATAAATCTCCAAAACTTCAGCCATTTAGGGGATCTCAATATATTTGTACTTGTATAAAAGCTTACAAGTGCTATATAGCTAGTTAGTTTGGGTTTCTAATCAAGTACAATAAATATTAATTTACAATTCCCCAATGAGAACTCTATTTCGCTATTTAGTCAACATCCGTCGATTTTGTTCATTTTTAATACAATTTTAATATCTGGTTTCATGAAAAATATAACAAATGTGCTTCAAAAACATTTTTCAAAAATAAACAACATTCAAAGGCCTTTGAATTACTACTAAATATGAAATGTGCTTACATGCCTTGCTTTCTTTTGACCAAAGAGACCTTTCCAATGGATACCTAGTGGCAGAAATATTTTCCTGGTACTTCCCAAGGGATTTTCATATGCACTCCTATGATAATGGAGCTTCACTGGCTGCCAAACAATCCAACTGGTCCCAGATTGAGAGAGTGAGTTTGATACCAGAAATGATAAAAGTGAAATGAAATAACTGATCATTTATTTTCATGATATGTTTATTGTGCTTTGGTCTATTTTTCTTAAACCATGCCAGTTTAATAAAGATCTAGCTGTTTAATAAATATCTTTTCTGTAAGACACCTTTGGTTATTTAAAAGTTTTTTGAGAAGCAAAAGATCAGTCTGTTGAAAGAGGTCATAGATGGCACAATCCACTGTAAACCTGGAGCTGCGGAGCTTCTCGTGCAAGAGATTTACACCATCCTGACCAACAGAAGGTGAGCTTTCATATTTACTTTCTTTATGCATTTTTCATTCCCATCAGATAATGGAAATCTAATATTAGCCAAATAACCATTTAGGCATTGTTTTCAAATACTCACATTTAGTTTTTCTCCATTCTGGTATATAAAGCCTACTTTTAATTTTTAATTTTCAAAAGACACAATTATGTTTATATGAAAGGGAGGACACGTTTTGCAGGATATGTAGGCCTACTTCCGCTTCATCTGCATGTGCATGCTTTACATGCTTTCATGTGTATAATACAAATATACAAATTGGCTTGCAGCCATGATTTTGTAATGAGCCACATATGCTTCAAAGGTTAAGGACTAATTAATCTCACACCATGTCTACATTTGGCTCGTTTTATGCTTTCTGTAGGATCCAGACCATCCAGAGGGTGGAGCAAGGCTTCACAGATAAGGCTTATCAAGACCAGTTGCCTATGGTGGCTCGAGCCACAGCCTCAGTGGCCATAAAAAGCAACTTGAGTCTCAGTGAGGTTATAGCTGAACCAAACATCATCTCCAACCAGCACAAGGTCCTTGCAATCATACACAGACAAATAGAACAGAGAAGAGAGGAGAGAACACAAGACCCAAGTGAGTAACACACCATGAATCTTTCTATTTGCCCTGAGATTTGTATGTCTTGGGGAAGGATGCTTTACTCTAGAGTATATTTCTTTGACTTCTTGATAGAACGATTCAATGTTAAGCCCACTCTTGGAGAACAGGCTGTCAGATTGCCTCCGTTGTTAGCCTACCAGAGCGAGCCAAACCTGCAGATGAACACCAGTCAAGCAGCTTATTAAGTTCTTGGCTCTACCTTGCCAACAAGCAGATGAGACATATGTAAGCCAACAGTCTAAATATTATCTAAGTTTTAACAAACCGTGTTGTTGTTGTTTTTTTTTTTTCACAGAGCAGTATCACAAAAGCTACTCAAAAATTGCACCTGGCAAGGCTATAAACTACTAAAAAAATTTCTAAGATAAACCCTTAGTGCTACCTACACTGCAATATATTTAAAACTGTTTTGCTTACCTGTTTAAATAAAAGGAACCTACTCAAAAGAATAATACATTAATAAATTACTTGTTCTGATTCAAAACAGCTGAGACAAAAAGGCAAGAGTATTAATGTTACCAAAAAAAATGAATAAAATGATTATGATTAAAATATATTAATGTTACCACTCTACTTGAATAAAATGATTATGATTAAAATAGCTTTTCTGTTGAAAAAAAAAAAAGATATAAAACCTTGCTATCAAGAAATGTCATTAATCTACAAATAATTGATTATCGGTACAGTAGCAACAATATTGCCCGACATGGTTGTTATTGTTAGCTAAAACTATTAAAAATTGATTTTGTTAATTGAAATTAACTGAAAATAAAGCTGAAAGTGAAATGAAATATAAATACTAGATTTAAAAAACTTAGAGATGTTTTTTGAAAATTAGAAATGTTGCCTTAACTAATTGAAATAACTTAAGTTGAAATACTAAAATAACTTAAACTTACTAAAAAAAAAACTAAATCTAAATTGAAACATTAAAAAATGACAGGCACATAACAAAATTACTTCTAAAATTAATCTAAAATAAAAATAAATATAAAAGAACTCATAAAAATGTTAATAAATACTATAATAGCATATAAATAATACTAAAATATACTGCTGCCCAACATGAATCACAAGTGTTGTACAGTGTTGGGCAAGTTACTCTGAAAATCTAATCTGATTACTGATTACTCCTTTTAAAAGTAATCACGTTACTGTTCTGATGACTTTATTTTAAAAGTAATTAGTAATTAGTTACATTACTAGTTACGCTACTTTTTTCTCCATGACAATCCGAGCATACACGCTCCCGATAAATATTTGTTATTAAAGCATAATCATTCACAGAACACTGTTATTTTTAACTAAAGCAAGCATAGGCTGCTGCGTGCATGGTTTGGCAGAATGCCAGCAACGAGCGCTGCATTTAGAATCTCTAAAAGACATCTCAGTTCATCGCAATCTCACAAATCTCTGTTATAACACAATGAATATATGCATAATGAATCTTTCATAATGTCTACAATTCGTGTGTTATAATGAGAGGATTCATTAGATACTGCCCAACACTGCAAGTGTATTATCATTGTTTAACTATATTGTATTTAGGGAATGCTTGTCTTCTTTATGTGCAGGTTCTGTGGCATCTGGCATCAGAAGCAAATGCACTGCGGATATTGGAGGCAAATTATGAGACTGTTTAAGGTAGATGTCTAACAAAGGTCTTCCAAGCACATTTCAAAATGTGGCCCTAGAAATTTAAGCAGAAGATTGATTCACACAATAAATAAAAAAACAGTCTAACAAGCATACATATCAGTGTGCAGTCTGCTTTTGTTGTCCATTTTTGAATAGAACACAGACTAAAAAAAATGTGTGGTGATATTTGAAGTAAAGTTACTAAAAATACTTTTTCTCCTCCTTATGATTTGTTGTTTCTATGACTTTTTATGGGACACTCTTTTTTTTGTATAAAAAGAGCAGACTGGACATTTTCCTAAAAATCTCCTTTTGAGTCCGGTGGACAAAAAATAAATCATGTAGGTTTAGAACATCATCTGAGCTTAAATTCAACATTTATCAAGCCTTTTTTCAGCCTGTTGTTGCATCTCTGTTATCTCTGTATTGAGATAGCTCGGTTTTAGTTGAAAGGCACCGGATGTTCTCTTCTCTGCTCCACCCGAGACCCACTGCAAATTAGATATTCATTTAGCAAACTCACTGTGAGACAGGCAGGATTTAGGCAAGTTGCCCGGGTCCTTTTTTACCCCCTCTGCCTCTTTTACTCTGTTTCTCTCCCCCTTGTACACACACAAACACACAGTGACACACACAGTCCCTTTCAGTTTCACACACAGACAAGCACTCTCACACGCTCAGCACCACTGTCAAACATAAAGAGTGTATCTGCTGTGTTACCATGCATCTTTCAGACTCAATTCATAGCATAAGGTTGCCATGGATATCTAAAGCAAGCTGGTGTGTGGAGATTCTAAAAAATCCACATGGTGATAGAGATTCTGAGAAGAAGTCCACGTATTTAAATTAAACCCAAGTGTTGTTGAGAGATTTTCAAGTCCGTCCTCTATTGTTTCTATTCATAATGATAAGTTTCATTTCAAAAAGTGTAAAATTTAATATGTCATGGAAATGATCTGCCTCATTTATAAAAATATATATATATATATATATTATATATAACGGATTTTTATATAAAAAATGTTTTGAGGTACAAAATGATATATTTCACCTGTAATGCAGTCATTTAAACATTGCATAGTCAGCTGAGATGTTACTGAATATCAGAAGTTGAACTGCACGTATTGTTGATTTTGATCAATATTTCTTAGAATTTTTTATGATACTTTGAATCTAAAAGAGGACAAGTTCAAAATCGAGACATTGACCTAGACTATTTTTTAAAGGTCAATTAAATTAGTGATAGCCATGACATTTACAGGTGCATAGAACAACATTATATAATGTCTCTGCAAAATAAATGTTTTTTTTTTTTTTTTGAGTTTCTGAGACTCTGGTCTCTCTATTGTGTAACTCACTTCTTTAAGTAAATTCACTCGACACTCTTAGTCTGAACTTAGAACTCTTAAAGGGATTTTATTCACCCAGATACCTGAAATTCATGTCTTTGATACTGACTCACCCTCATATGTTTATATTCCAAACCCGTGAGACCTACGTTCATCTTCGAACTGAACACAGTATAAGTATTTAATTACAATTGTAGTAATGTTTTGATTAATCTGTTGGGTTCAATCCATCATGAATGAATGTATGTAAAATGTACTAACTGGATTTACACGTTTCATATTTGAAGGTTGTTATTATTATCAAGAACTTCTTTCAAGTTATGATTTGTGGTTTCTGTCCTCTAGAATTCTTTTTGAAAATTTCATATTATTACACCTTTTGGTCTGAATTGGATTATCAAAAACTATCACAAGCATACTGCTTTTCATCAGTGTGCCTAGAAAATAACTTTTCAGACCACGGGTCTGTTATGACGCTCCCTGTTCACAACACTCCTCCCTATTACATGCTCATGCTGTTTTCTGTAAAAAACAAAAATTAAAAAAAAAACAAATAATAGGCTTTGTGCGGAATAAAATGCCATGAGGTACAAAATCATTAAAATGAAAAACTAATTTAATCTTTAAGAATAGCCCAGATGTTAAAAAAAACAGTTCACCCCAAAATGTAATTTTTTTTCATTAAAAGAGCCATCATTTACAGGTGCATCTCAGTAAATTAGAATGTCATGGAAAAGTTCAAAAAAAGCCAATTTACAGGTAATCTCAGTTACTCAGAACAGTCATGGAAAAGTTCATTTAACTTCTGTGAAAGAGAGAACTGAATTGTGAACACAGAGCCGAGCCAAGTAAATTCAACGAAACATTGACTCTTTGAAACAAGTCTTTGGTTCTTTTAATTGTGATGATTTTGGCTCACATTTAACAAAAAAACACCAATTCAATTCATCTCAACAAATTAGAATACTTCATAAGACCAATGAAAACATTTTTAGTGATTTGTTGGCCTTCTGGAAAGAATGTTCATTTACTGTACATGTACTCAATACTTGGTAGGGGCTCCTTTTGCTTTAATTACTGCCTCGATTCTGCGTGGCGTGGAGGTGATCAGTTTGTGGCACTGCTGAGGTGGTATGGAAGCCCAGGTTTCTTTGACAGTGGCCTTCAGCTCATCTGCATTTTTTGGTCACTTGTTTCTCATTTTTCTCTTGACAATACCCCATAGATTCCCTATGGGGTTCAGGACAGGTCTGGTGAGTTTGCTGGCCAGTCAAACACACAACACCATGGTCATTTAACCAACTTTTGGTGCTTTTGGCATGTGCGCCGGTGCCAAATCCTGCTGGAAAATGAAATCAGCATCTTCTTCAAGCAGCTTGGGTTATGAGCTTCTCCACCCTTCCACCAAAATGTTTGTAAATGGGTGCAGTAACTTTTGGTTTTCAAAAGACTGTGGAAACTTAATACTGGACTTCAAGCAGCTTGGGTTATGAGCTTCTCCACCCTTCCTCCAGACTCTAGGACCTTGGTTTCCAAATGAAATACAAAACTTGCTCTCATCTGAAAAGAGGACTTTGGACCACTGGGAAACAGTCCAGTTCTTCTTCTCCTTAGCCCAGGTAAGATGCCTCTGACGTTGTCTGTGGTCAAAGAGTGGCTTAGCAAGAGGAATACGACAACTGTAGCCAAATTCCTTGACACGTCTGTGTATGGTGGCTCTTGATGCCTTGACCCCAGCCTCAGTCCATTCCTTGTGAAGTTCACTCAAATTCTTGAATTGATTTTGCTTGACAATCCTCATAAGGCTGCGGTAATCTCTCGATTGGTTGGGCATCTTTTTCTTCCACACTTTTTCCTTCCACTCAACTTTCTGTTAACATGCTTGGATACAGCACTCTGTGAACAGCCAGCTTCTTTGGCAATGAATATTTGTGGCTTACCCGCCTTGTGAAGGGTGTCAATATCGTCTTCTAGACAACTTTCAGATCAGCAGTCTTGCCCATGATTGTGTAGCCTAGTGAACCAAACTAAGAGACCATTTTGAAGGCTCAGGAAAACTTTGCAGGTGTTTTGAGTTGATTAACTGATTGGCATGTCACCATATTCTAATTTAATTAGATAGTTAATTTTAAATTTTATCCAAAATCATAACAAAAAAAATAACAAAAAAAACAACAAAATCCTTACACTAATTCAAACTGTGTGCATTTTATAAACACGAGTTGAATTACCGAAATAAAAGAAATTTTCCATGACATTCTAATTTATTGAGATGCACCTGTACTCACCCTTATGACTTTCTTTTGTGGAACACAAAAGATATTTGAAAAAATTATTTTGTATGAACTATTAGTGTATGAAAATAATCCCAAAAAGCATTTTTTGATCACTAGGTGACCAACATTTGTATATGCATTACATCCATCTACTGTATATACAAAGTATATTAGTTTAGATTTGTTCATTAAAGCAGTCAGCGGTCAACTATATTGTTTTAATAAACCAATTTTTTTTTCCATGGCAGCATACCAGTGCTACTTTCATATCTCATATCACTCTGCACTCTCTTGTCATTGGTGCTTTCATGTGACTCAATGTGGTGACATTTTGTTGTAAAAATGGCCATGTTGGACTTCTGTATTAATTTTATAGTGAGCCTTTGAAGAATGGCAAGAAGCTCTATAAAAACAGCACTCCAAACATCAAATAACCTTATAATGAGAAAATGAAAACAGCACTCTGAACAGCAAGGAACTGGAGATAAAAAAGAGGGGGGGTATTGCAGTTATTGAATAAGCTTGTGTTCTTAAGATTGTGGGTTACATTTTAACATCATAGAGAGAGCAGTCAATCCAATTTTGAAATCAAATATTTGCAAATGACAGAAACACCAGCATCTAATGCCTTGGAAATCTGTTTGTTAACCCCCTTCATAAACATAAAATATTCAGATGTTAACCCCCTTTGTAATCATTAATATTTTCATAAGTAACTGTAATTTAATTACACATTTTTCCTCAGTAACTGTAATGGAATACAGTTACATTTACTTTGTAATTAAATTACGTAAACACTTTTCACAAATACAACCAAACAATTACTACAAAAAAAAAAACAACACAGTTACACACAAACACCCAAACACTGTTGATCAATTTAATGAAAGTATTACTTCAAAAACAACAACAAAATATTTAGAATAAAATCTTACTGACCCCAAACTTTTGAACAGTAGTGTTATTAGATTTCGGATTGTTAACATTGTTGCTTGCAGTGTTTTTTTCTACATTTTAATGGACTATATTTCTTTGCAATGGGTTTAGGCATATCTACTGTTTACACTTAGTATTAAGATGTGTTTTTGGTCGATCGTCTTAGAGATGTATTACAGATGAACAAACTCTAAAAAATACATCTTGCATATGTAAATGCAGACATCAAACAGACATCTCTGAGATGTACATGTGCGATTAGGGTGAGTGCCTTACTGTCAGGTGCTGGTGCCACCTTCTGTAGAACTTAATGACACTGGTGCTGGTGTCCTCAAATGTTAGTCTGGAGCCCTACAATGGTTCTCAAAGTCAGCAAAGTCATAACAATGTTAGAAGAATAAATATTTTCACTGCAAAATAATAAGAAATGCAGAGAAAAGCCGCAGTCATTTTAGGCCACAAAAATCAGAAAAAAGTTCTGCGAAATCCTGGATGGACTGGATAATGTAATAATCTTAAATCTATTTATCTAAATCTATATCCATGAATTGTTTTATTAGTTACTGTTCAAAATTCAGATATTCTGTCATTATCATATAATAAACCCCTTCTGGTGTAACATAAGGCCGTAACAGAATGGATAACCCTGTCAAGATTTATTTTGTGCTAGCTTGCATATAAAACATGGTGTTTAATGCTTTGTGCACAATGTGTGCTCAGTGCATACATGTATGTGTGCATGCGCTGCCTCCTGGACAGGCGACATCTAAAGTGTGTTTCCATGGTAACAAGTCAGCTAGAGCTACAATCGAGCGGGCGATGGTATCGCTCACTGCAAGCATTTCAGAATACATGCACACTGGAACACATTTTGTGCGATGCTTTCCATTGCCAACTAACTGCATGTAGACGGCTAGATGCCCTTGTAGAGGCCGCTAAGCCATCTGTTGTGTGTTTTTTCATCTGGGCCTGCAGCGCAAAACAGGGAGGAAGCATGTATTCGAGAGTTAGAGGAGGGGTGTTTGGATTCATGTATTTAATCCAGACAGAAACATGACTAGCCAGAAGGGGGATTGGGTGTTAAAGTATCGCTCATTAACTTTGGATTTCCACTCCAAAACCCACCTCATACTCATTGCCTATGCATCACACATTAACACATGCACATACGAACAGCACACACACTTGGCGGCAAGAGCCAATGTCTCTCTCCCACCACCTTCCCAGAAGAGCAGCATCATCAGGGACCAGGGTGTGGCTGTGTTTGTGCCTGCATAGACTCCATGACATGTGGCAATCACACTGGAGGTCATTTTCCTTCTGTAAATGCCTGATAAATTCATACAGATTCATTTCATTTGCTATAATTAAATTATATGATTAAATAATGTACTGTAAATTGTTTAATAATTTATACACTCGAATGTTATAACTGAATGATAGCAAAGTTATAAATAAATATTATTTAGATAATATTGTTTACTGTGAATTTTAATAAATTTAATATGCATTTACATGTAATTATTATTAAGTATACATACAAATATATTTAATTTACTATCATTCAATTATATTAATTATTGTTATTAAGTAATAATTTATATATAATCTAATATTATATAATTATATAATCAGAGTGTTATTACTATATTATTTAGAAATTATGTAAATATTTCTTTTTGTATATTTAAATTTGATCTGCTATTTTCATGTAATTAAAAATCATTAGATATTATTAGATCATTTTACAGACAGACAGACAGACAGACAGATAGATAGATAGATAGATAGATAGATAGATAGATAGATAGATAGAGATGTCCACAAAATTGCTAAAAATCAGATTTATTTCACACAAAATGTACTCAAATTATTTATTTACAAGTTTTGTTCTGTGACTGTCAATTATTGACAATATAAGATTATTGCATTTTTCAGTCCGTGTCAGTTATGAATGATTGGTAATTTAATAATTTAATATTATATAATTTAATGTTATCAAATGTGTATATTGTTATTACCATATTATTCAGAAATTTTGTAAATATTTCATTTTGTATATTTAAATAAATTTGATCTGCTATGTAAGTAAAAATCATTAAGATATTATTAGACAATTTTACAGATATATGTATTCCAATTTGTATTTACAAGTTGTGTTCAGTGACTGTCAATTATTGACAAAACAAGATTTATGCATTTTTCAGCCAGTGTTAATTACTTTATTTTAAGGTGTCTTGTCACAGTGTTTAAGTACTGAGTAATATTAGTTTACAACATTTACTTACTGTAAGGCTAGGTTTAGGGTTAGTTTCATGTAATTTTACTTCTAACGTGTATCAAGGAGACTGCAAAATAAAGTGTTTTCGTCTGTTCCTTAAACAGTTTTTTTCCAACCCTGTTCTTGGAGGAACACCAACAGTACAGATTTTTGGATGTCTCCTTATCTGATTCATCCGCTTGAGGTCTTGGAGTCCACCATCGAGCTCTCGAGTTGAATCAGGTGGGTTTGAGTTTGAAAACGTGTACTGTTGTTGTGCCTCCAGAAGCAGGGTTGGGAAACACTGTCTTAAACACCCTGTGTGATAACAGAATACAGAATGTCTTGTATCCTATTATATTTAGTGTCAAATGTTAGTCTGCAATTTGGTGTTTTATGTCTGCAGTGATGCTATTCCTGAAATAGAGCCCTACTCAGGGCAGGAATTTTAAACATGGCATGGCAGTATATCAACACATCAGACAAATTGTTATTGTCAGAGGACATGCAGTCATTTGGGGGGTAGAGTTAGGAGCTGTTCATACAGAATGTGCCCTGTGTGAGTGGCCCCTAACACACTTTCAGTAGCAACTAGAAGCTATTCTTGGATTCTAAATAAGAAAGCAGATGAGCCTTCACAATAATTTTAGAACTTAAAACTGCTAGTAGAAAGTAAATCTGTCAGCATTTTGGCCAGGACATGTTGATGTATCTTTCAAATGTCAGCAATTTTTGAAGTAATGGGGCCAGTAAAAACTCAAGTATCTGTTAAACTACATTGCAACACAAATAGTAATTTCTAGATTTCTGGTAAATATCCTTAATGATTCCCTGGCATTGCTCTATTAGAATTTATATATTAGATTTTCTGTTTAGTCCTCCGATTTGAAAATTGATTAAATGGGCATTCCTTCTTTAAGACTTCAGTGTAAATACCCACCGCTATTAAATGTTTAACACATTTGCATGAAAGTATTACTGTACAAGTTAAAAAAAAAAAAAAAAACCCTGCATCGAATTGTGACTGGTTTACCAAAGAATAAAATGTCTTATTATGTAATAAAAAGTAGAAAAAGAGTCATTCTGGCAGCTTGTTTTCAATAAAAGGTGTTTTTGGACTACAGTTTTGAGCTCTGAAACTTACAATATTTAAACTTACATAATTTGGTTTCTCAATTGATGACCCCTTTAAAGTTGTTTAAATACATTGTTAATAATTCATACACTGATGGTGGAGATGAGCTATATAAGCGGGCAATTAGTTGATATGGATACTCATTGTAGACAAACATACTTATAGCATTTTTTTTAATAATCATAGACCTTGTAGCAATGCTTGTAATACAACTCATGATGTAAAATATCAACCACTGTAAGTCTGACAAAGTCTTGGTTACCTTGTATTGTCAAAGACCCTTTCAAGTTAAGTCTGTTCACTCGAGCAGCCATATTTGCATTGCCTACAGGCAGCTATTTTTGACATCCAAGACCAAGTCCCATCTGCTTGAATTAGGATATACTAAAATGCCAAAAATGGGTTGCCACATTCACATTTAAATAACATATTTAATGTGTGTGGGAAGTCGCTACCTATTTACTTTATTGTTGTGATATATTTCTAACTGAAATGGTATATTAAACAGAGGGCAGGTTTTATTTTAGAGTTCCTCCTCTCCATTTCTTGCTCACAGCAAACTAATGGTTTGAATGGATTGGTGGAGGATGTTCTGCCCAAACCACCAAACTGATGTCATCACAGGAGTAATGCCATTCCAGAGTGAAAGCAAATGTTCAAATTTTGATTAAAGATTACCAAGATAAGCATTTTTTTCTGTGGATTAACTTGCATGGATTATTTATCTGCCTCAAGACTAGCAATGTGCTCTAAAAAGTCACTATTGTCAAATCTGAATTCATGCAGCCTTTAAAAAAAGCAAGAAAATCTGACCTGTACTGTCACACAAATGTATTTTTTAATGCTCAAATAGCATAAAATCGTGCATGTCTCAGGACACTGGCTGTTTCTATAACCTGAGCTTAAAGCAACTGTAGTGACACGATGACATTACCAACTGGTGATTGTTTTTTTCATTTAAAAGTTTGGATTTATCCTGCCATTGTGCCTTGCACTTTTTCTCATTTATAGCAATATAAGTGCACCATCCTGGTTTATATAAAGGCTCTGGTATTACAGTCTGTCATTGATTTCTCATTGTACAATTTGGCAAGCAGCAATTGTAAATGACAGAAATCATATAGTAAGCATCAGCCCTAAACGCAAGCTTTTTTTTTGAAGATTCAAATAAGTGATGTAGTCAAGTTAGCTAAAATCATACAATAAAAATGTATATGTTTCTCTAAAAATAGATAAAGCATTAAATAGTCATTTCTAATTTCGTTCCCACTTACCCACATATTAAGTGGCCTTAACTACTATGTACTTGCATCAAAAAATAAGTACAATGTACAATGTATACACAATAAGTGCATTGTACCAAATTATTAATAACTTATTGTGTTCATGTTGTACTGCAAAACACTTTTGCTGCTATTGAGGTGAAATTAATTACAGATGTAATTACATGCAGGTATTCTTAAAATCAAAGCACAATGTAAAAACATTTATGTACACAATAAGTGCATTGTACCAAATTATTCAATTACACAAACACACACAAAGACACACACATCAATCACACAAACAAAAAAAAAAAACTAAATTCAGAGGCCAATATTCAGAGCAAAACTGAACCCAATAATCATTATCATTGGAAATTTTAGCACTTCTGTACTAAATTGCAGGTTGTAACAAAACAATCTGATTAAGTGAGTAAAGCTCACTTAAAACAAACTGCCTTTTATGTTTTTGTCACTCCCATATCACACACACACACACACACACACACACACACATAAAGAATCACATGAGTGCACCATATGATGTTATATACATCACATGCATTCATATTTCATCCATGTTGTACACAGAAGCAGCAAAGCTGAAAAACCTACTCAGGATGTCATCATTATATTTCAGCCCCTTAGATTTATTTTTACAAGTATAGTATGTGTGTTTCTGAAAACTTTGGCAACAATTCTGTAGTAGAGATACCTGTCACATTATGCAATGAAACTTTACTTTGCTTTGTAAATGTCAAAAAGTGCATAGAATTCATATGAAGTCTATGTGTCGCTGATGACCCTAGAATGAGTGTTGAATGTACTGTGACAAGTGATAGCTCCACTAATCGCAAAACTACTTGCCTTCCTATGACACTTGGCCAAAATTATGAGAAATTTGAGTTTGTACACATGAGACATTCAAAAAAGCTACAGTACATTTATGTATGCATGGTTAGATAAATGACTTTCATATCGTTAATAAGCTTGCTAATATTGCAAGGGTTTTGTCTCCATCTTCAGAGTGAAGCTCTGGCCTTTGTTAATATTATTTCAACTTTCACTCCCTGTTCTTTTATATCTCAGATATGCTTCATATACTTCCTCTTCTACACATACACATTCTGCTGATGCTATTTCGAGTAAGGAACTGAAACTAGACAGCTAGACATTTTCACATCTTACTTTAAACCTTATAATCAGGTAACATATAACTCATGAATACAGTACTTTGATTGGATGTCCAGGCTGATAATGTTTGTATAAATATGACCTATCTTCCTAAATAAAGTTAAGAATGTTATGGAAGTGCACCAACTTTATATTTACTGTACCATTTATATAGGGTAATTATCAGATAACACACAAAGAAATTATTTCTTGTTAATGCAGCAGATCTGTAAACAGCATTAACCATCCTTTTAGAGGAGGGGTGTGAAGAGGAGGCTTTTACTGGCTTGGTGCTTGACTCCCCTAAAAACCCACCTCTCTCGGTTCACCAAGTGTGCTGCTCCATGTTTTGGGTGGTTGTGGATTTGTTGTTTTTGTATCCTGCACTTGAGCTTGTGTTACCTTGTATAAACACATATATAGAAATATATAGAGATCTGAATGTCTTAACACTCACTGGTTTGCACAAGCCTGCGCTGAGATGCCACACTCAACCTCCTCACACAAGAGAAGTCAACTGAAAAAAATAAGTGTTGACAGCAGCTCTCCTCTGTGAGAAACAGGGTAGTAGCAGGAGCGGGAAAGGGAGGAGGGAGTGAGAGAGAGAGGGAGAGAGAGAGAGACTTGTGCATTGAGAGCCAGCCTCAGCCTCTATTGTGGTAAGCAGGCAAGGAAAGGCGTTTAAGCAGCGGACTTTAAACCCACAGGCGCAACACTGGTCACCGCTGTAGAGACCCCCGAAATCAGAGGACAAGGCAACATGGAGGAGGACATGGATGAGGGACAGACCCAGAAGGGTAATGAAATGCTTTTTTCTCAATTGTTTTCCAATCCATCTTTCCGAGTGTGTTGTTTACCTTTGTGCCTAATCCCTTACTGCATTTCATTGTCTCTGATCTTGTGGATTATAAAACGAGGTTATGAACACTATCAGAATATAGGTTATTATTTTTTTCCATGCAGGAAGAAGTGTATTCTGACATAATTTCAATTCAAATTTTTTATGAATTCACCTTTGATGTATTTCATGCAAACACTGTGATGCAATTATGCATGATTTTTTTTAGTTTTTGAAATATATGAAAATAACACGGCATGACAGATATGATGCTTACATTCTTAAAAATTTTTTTTTTTTGATTTTTGATAGGTCAATGATTGTAGAGGGGTGTGTGCAGGGGATGAATCCCGTGTGAGCGTGTGTGTGTGTGAACAATCTGATGGGTCTGTCTTTGTTTGCCGCGCATTTCTGTCAGTCTGTCTGAGTTTGGCTGAGACAGACGCGAGAACCATCTTCTGCATGCAGTGGAGATTTAAATAATCGTCCTAATTCAGCCATTGTTTCCCCCTCTTTCATTTTTTGGCTTGGTCTTTCATTTGTGTGCAGGAGCATTTGTTTGCTTTGTGTGAGAAGAAGCTTGCTATTTATAATACCACCATTTGCAGGGGCTGAGGTTTCGAACTCAGGATGGAAATCACTATGTTTTTTTTCTTTGGTGGTCTATAGAGAAATATTTGCAAAAGACTGCATGGCGAGGAGCTGAAAGAAAGAGAATAAAAATAATCGAAATACCAGCCTTCGGAGCTCTCTCTTCCTCCTCCTCTCACTCCATCTATGATAGCTCTCTATATTTCAGTGATTTTCCCCTCCTCCCTTCTAAAGCAGTGTGATGATAGCAGCCATGTCAGGTCTGCTGTGCTTAGACTGTCAGTGGGCTTGTGTGATATTTAACACAATAAATAGGAAAGAATCACTGATTTATGCTCAACCTGCTGGGGTGCTTTGGTGTTTTATTATTGTATTTATTGTTTATTTGATTTGTTGAACCAATAGATCCCATGATTGGATGCATCTAACAATTTGATCAGAAATTCACAAATGCATAAAATCTGTAAACATTAATTAAATTTTTATATATATATATATCTATTTTTTTTAAGTTGTTTTGCATAAAGCTAGATGTTTTGTTTGTTTTGTTTATATAGGAAATGCTTATTGTCCGTAAAGTACACTTGATGAACTTCTTGATAAAAAATGCAAGTCTAGTATAAGATGTATGTCTCATTTGACTTGTTTTTTCTTGAATATTTTCATATGTACATATGTGAGTGAGATTTCCAAATTGATCTGTTGGAATTTGGGAATCCCAAAAAGCGAGACTTAATAAAAACTTTGACTGATGAACATTTATTAGTTTATAAATTCATAAATATTTTAATGTTATTATTGTTGTTGTCGTTGTTGTTAAGAAAAAACAACATTTTTCATCTACATTTATGCATTTGGCAAACCTTTTTGTTCAAAGCAACTCTGCATTTAAGGTTCACTTTTTTTTTAATAATTTTTTATTTTTTATTTTTTTCAAATCCATTACCTTGGCATTGCATTATGCAATTCTGTTTGAGCTACAGGAATACTTTACAATTTATTCAAAACAAAACAAAAGATATAATGCCAAATTCCCTAATTCAGTGCCATTTGACCTAACACATAATACTTACTAATTCTACAATAACTGCAACACATATTTCTTAACTCCAGAAAAGAAAACCATCAATCTCATAATCAGCTGTAGTATTCTCAGACGTGCATTGACCGGTGTGCTGACCCTACCGCTGCACAATAGATGGAGTGGGGAACTAAGCGGCCTCATGGGAGAATGGACATTTCATTACCTCTCATGATTATTGGATTAGAGGACATTAGGCCGTTAACACACACAGATACCATCCCAGTCCTCATCTTTTATTTATGGCTTTTTTTCCTGCAAATTTCTGTCATCGCCACTGTTGACAGAGTTCAGTCTGTTAGACGGGCTCTTATCAGTCCCTATTGACTGTGTAATATCTTCTGCTGATAAGATTCTGATAAGAGACACTCATAAAGTCAGTTTGCAGCATTGTGTGCTGTTATAGAATGATATTGTGTGAGGGAATTTATATGTGTGTAACAATCTAAATATTGATACACGATTTAGCACAGATTGTTGCCCATTACCTCACATGTGTTTTGCCTGACAGTTCAATGCGCCAGTGTCTTCTGCAAATGTCTATGTTCTGACATCAGAAACTGACAGAAACCAGGCATTATTACATTGTTAAAGATTTATTGCATAGTGAGATGTATTGAGTTGATTTTTGATAGTATACCTATACTTTGTTGTATAGTGCATGTAAACACACTCACTTATAAGGGATTTTTATGCACACCATTGCATGTTGTTATGCCTCTTGTACTATTTTTAGCAGCCCAGCATGTAACAAACCCGTTTCATTATTAATATCAAATGTGATTGGCTGATGCATTACGCTAGGATTAATATAATTTGTTTGTATATTCCGTTCAGTCTTGATTCTTTCTCTGAGGTGTGGTGGATCTGTAAAGCAACACATTGTTTTAAACTGCGATGTTGAAATGGAAATCAAAGCATGATTGAATTCTATACCTCAGTGGGATGCAAGTTATCTGGCAATCCCATTTCCTTCCTGTTTTTCATATGCACAACCTTGTGAGATCTAGAGGCAACCCTCTAATCTGGACTCCTATTGTTCCCACACTTCAGTCAAACCTCTCAGGCCCACTGAAATTTCACTATATTGACCTCAAAACTGAATCATGGCTATTTAAAGAAAGTGAATTCTGTGCACTATTGTTCTCCCTATTGTTTTCAACAGGCCAAATGACCATGAGAACAGAGAATGGAACATGAAGCATATTTACAGTGTAGAAAAGTACAACATTTTCTTCACAATTGGTGTATTTATAATCCAGATACAAAGAACAACATACTACCCTCTTAAAAATAAACGCTCAAAAGGGTGTTTTTGCAGTGATACCCTAGAAGAACCATTTTTAGTTAACCAAAGAACCTTTCAGTGCACCATTTTGAAGAACATTTGTGACCCTGGACCACAAAACCAGTCTTAAGTAGCACATTTGTAGAAATAGCCAACAATACATTGTATGGATCAAAATTATAGATTTTTCTTTGTTGCCAAAAATCATTAGGATATTAAGTAAAGATCATGAACATATTTTGTAAATTTCCTACTATAAATATATAAAAATTTAATTTTTGATTAGTAATATGCATGGCTAAGGACTTAATTTGGACAACTTTAAATGCGATTTTCTCAATATTTAGATTTTTCAGATTCCAGATTTTCAAATAGTTGAAAGCTTATTTATTCCACTTTCAATACAAATTAACCGTATCACTGGTTTTGTGGTCCAGGGTCACATTTTAAAAATCTAAAAAACCTTCATCTGCATTTGAAAGGGTGCATGGATGTTCAAGGTGCTTCATGGCACCATAAAGAACTTTTAATTTTAAGAGTGCATGGAGACTAAATGGGTTCCTTTCTGCTGAGAGGAGGTATGGAGGAAATTGTGAGAATCTTCTAGCGGCCACGGCAGCAGCAGCAGGGTTGGATGAAGTCGTGTGGTCTTGGCCGTTGCTGCTGCGTTGGGTGCTGGACTGTGTTTCCCCGCTGTAATACTTGTAAATGTGTCTCCCATTCAGGCCGTTTGCCTCTGAATGTGTTGACACGGCACTGTAAGTGGGTCATGGTGCATGCACAGGCCCGGCCCATTCTTAGGGCCCGCACCTCCATCCCCATGGCAACCCTGCTGGTTGATTAAACATGCGCAGATTCGCGGCGTAGACGTGCGGTGATGTAAACCCGCATGCTTTCAGGGAGGGGCCGGCGATCGAGACACAGCGCCCCTCATGTAGCCACTTGATGTGACTGAGTTCAGTTGAATTTGAATTCTTTTTATCTGGATAGAAAAAACGGCATTTGGGATAATGAAATGCAAATCACTTTAAATTGATGAATTATACAAATCCTATTAAAACAAAGGCCGAAGAGGGCCCGATTGAGCTGGTTATGAATGAAGAGCGTAAAAGTATTTTCATAAAAATAATTTCACTATGTTAACCAACACTTGCATCTGTTTTCCTCTCCATCTGCCTGTCTCTCTGATTCCCACTGTTGCAATCTCTTATCCCTTTACTCTCCCTTTCTCTCTCCCTTCTGTGGTGCGGATTAGCGTTAGCGACTACAGCCTTTTGTTGCACGATCTTTGAGAGGTCTGTGAGAAGGTTTCTGGATATCAGGGTGACCACTGGTTCGCAGTGACCCCACAGTCCCAGGGATTAATTGGAGTTTGGGGGTGGGGTGAGGCGGGAGTGGCACTGGGGCTGTCAGACTGACAGATGGGTGTTGGGGCTGGGTGGGGTGATTGAGGGACATGGGGGAGGTGTGGGAGCAACAGGGTGGGAGCAGCGATTGCTTTATTATTAGAGGACCCTCTGGGATAGTGCTTTTGTTTATGTTGTTAGGGTTAGGCCTGTCTTTTGTGTAGTTTAACATCTGAAAACAATATCCAAAGCCAGTGTTATTTTAGTAATTTTATATATTGTTATAGTTAATATATTATTATTATTATTATTATTATTATTATTATTATAGTTAGTTAATATATTATTAATAATCAAAATTGTGTTTTATTTTTATTTTTATTTCATTTTAATTTTAGTGCAAGTTTGAATCTTTGTGTTATGTGAAATTTTTTTTAAACGTTTAATTTAAGTTTTAATACACACACACACACACACACACACACACACACACACTTATCTGTCTGTCTATCTATCTATCTATCTATCTATCTATCTATCTATCTATCTATCTATCTATCTATCTATCTATCTATCTATAAATAACGTTTAAAAATTGTGTGTGTGTAATAAAATAAAATTTTGGTTAATGATTTTTATAAGTTTTATATCAAGTTTTTGTAACCAATAACAACTTTGCCAAATGCATTAATTTCAATAATTTTGTTTAGTTTAATTATTTAATAGATTAATTTATGAAATGTCAGACTGGCTCCTCAAACTTTTAATCTTAAACTGTGTATGTAATGGTTAAATTAAGCATATCAGTGAAACTGAAGATTTTATCCAATAATAAAGGATGCTAATAAAAAAAATATGAATGTAATATATTAATTTGGGTGCATACTCTTATTCAGAATAATATTTATTGGAAAATACTTGCAAAGTCTTAGCTAGTATTGTTATAAAAAACAAAAGGAGTTCATGTTTTCTCAAAAAATGTGCTGTGTCTTTTGAGCCAGTATTGGCAGGAGAACATTAGCCATTAATGTTCAAGAATGTTTGGACTGATTTGAATGGTTTAGTTTAGTATCTTGAATTGAAATTTGGTTTCTTTCATAACAGAGAGTTGCATTGGTATGGTAAACCATTTCTGGCTTTGGCTGCACTATATAAGAGCATGAGATTGCAATATTTTGTCTGCATGTGATCTGTTGTGAATCTTGCCAGCAAGGCTATCCTGTGAGAATTTGTATTGTAAATAAGATTCAGTGCTCTGTATTAACAAAGTGTGCGAGTTGCATTCATTTCTAATGCCATTTCATGGTCTAACACCCTTGAGTGATGAATTTAAGGCTACATTATAAAGTAATGCAATTTGTTGTGGATTCAGAACATGTGATTACTCTCAGGCAACCAGGAGTCAAGCAGTGGTTACCACGGTGCAGAGAATCTCATAACAGGATCAAAGGGGCTAGCAGTATTGTGTAAATACAAATACTATTATTAATTATAAGAAAACACATCTAAGTAATACTTGAAATGAAAGAATTTTTTTTATATTTAATATGACATTAAATGTTTAAAATGCAATTTTTTTCTTAGACAACTAAAATGCAAAATGCAAAATTTTATATCTAGATATAATATATATATATATATATATATATATATATAATATATATATATATATATATAATATATATATATATAATATGAAAGTGACGTGACATACAGCCAAGTATGGTGACCCATACTCAGAATTCGTGCTTTACATTTAACTCATCCAAAGTGCGCACACACACAGCAGTGAACACACACCCGGAGCAGTGGGCAGCCATTTATGCTGCGGCGCCCGGGTAGCTGTTGGGGGTTCGATGCCTTGCACCTCAGTCGTGGTATTGCGGGCCCGAGACTCAAACCCAAAAGTGACTTCCGTCTTGTTTCTCCAGCAGGACAAGGCATCACAATATAATAGTATATATGTATGCTGAACATTGCAAACCTATAGATCTATCAAGTACTACAAAGAATCAGATCCTGTCTATATTCTCACTCCTTGCAATCCAAAGCCATTGCTATGGCAACGGGTTGATCCCTTGCCAAAGCCACTGTAAAGCCAGGTCTGAGGTTCATTACAGCATCATTACCATAGCAGTGTTTGACAGTATTCAATAATTCACATTCAAAGGCCTGAAATGGGAGCAATAGCCCCATCAAACCATGCTCGTAACTCTTCGCAGTGTAAATCATGCAAGTTCTTGCACTCGTTTTATAAAAACTGGCAAACAAACACTGAGTAGGAACATATGTGAGCTGAAATCAAAGATTATTCTTCCTGTGGAAGTACAAATGCCAAAATTCCCACACTACAGAAAATGCAGTTTGGAACGATTATGTAGAATGCTACTGTGAAAAACAAAACAATTAATTAACTGTAGAAATGCTGTTATGTAAAAAAAAAAAAAAAAAAAGACATGCATGTAAAAATGCATGCAAATTTACTGTAAAATATAGTAATTATAGTGCATTTTTTATGAGTATAAAATAGAAACAATTAAAAAATAAATTAATCATATATATATACATATACACACATAGATTTAATATTACTTTTTGGTTAAAAATGTTAATTATTAAATAATGTAATTCTATATTCAGAATCAGATATATCAAATATATGTTATATTATTGTTTAATATGACTATTTATAAAATAAGGCTAACATTTTTATTTTTATTTATCTCATAATGTTGAAATATTTTCACTGTATTTTTACAGTCAATTCAAAGATGACATATCATGAAAATCTGTCTTTTTCCAAGTGCTATAATCGGGTCCCTATGCATCTACCAACCCCCCCCCCCCCCAAAAAAAACATGAAAAAGAACAGCCCACTTATTTTTTGGTAAACCTTTTCCTGCAAGCTTGTGAAAAAAATTAGTTGCTCAGATTTCACTCCCCCCGTGAGGTAGAAAGGGGATCTTATTATAACATTATGACCCCTAAAACGGAACCTAAAACTTAACCTAACATTTCCACCCACATCGCGTTGTCACTTGTGTTTTCATAAGTGACAACGATGTACCAGTTCTAACGCCTTGGCCAAAGTTCGAGAAAAGCATGAAATCTCTTCTGCCTTTGGCTTGTGTGTATAAACTTGTGTATTTGACAGTTTAAGTGCAATACGACATGAAAGAGAACGTAGTTTACTCACATGCCGTGTGACAGCCGCACATGCTTTGGAAGTTTAAACTAATATGGTTTAAAACTCATGATTTCAGCGCGATAGACATGATAATCAAAACCAAACAGATTTTTTTTGGTATCTGAGTATCTGAGGTACGAGCTGTAAAGGCACAGCCCTATTCTGGAAAACGGGGCGAGGAGCAGCAGCTAAAATAAGCATTTTCAAAATTTTATAATAAATAATCTGTGGGGTGTTTTGAGCTGAAACTTCACAGACACATTCTGGGGACACCTGAGACTTATATTACATATTGTTAAAAGGGGCATAATAGGTCTCCTTTAAGGAAACTACAGCCTTCAGTTTTTTTTTTAATCATAAAACATTTTTAACAGATAAGTGAGTACAAAGTTGCTATTAAAATGGATCATGCACTTAAAAAGACATAATGAAATGCAATAAACTTAACTGCAAGTTTGTTTTCAAACATAATCCACTTGTCTCATCTTTTGCAGAGATGTGAAATCTAAACATAAAGTAACTTTTGGAATGAAACATGAAAGCAATCATTTGGAAAACCTTAATTGGAATGACTAAGTGTCAAAGTCCATCCTCGCATCCTACAATCCATTTTGTTATTCATGAATCATACTGTTATGATTCACTCTGATATATGATGCCAAGGGGAGAATTTAAAATAGTCTACCACAGGGACAATTTTGCACATCATTGGAGAGTAACAAACACACACACACACACACACACAAAAGAGAGAGCGAGAGAGAGGGAGAATCAACTGGACCTCACTGGACCCTCAGACTGAATGGACTGAGGATTTACTTCCAAGCGTCTGGGTACTTGTTAGTCTTGTCAGGCAGCTAGATGCTAAGAAGAGCACAGAAGACTACTTACACTAGCTTTGCTTTCTGTGCAAGAATACTGCTCTGTTAAATGACAGAAAACTGTGGAAATTAAACTTAATGAATGCAAAAAAATACCTAAACCACAAAACCAAATATGATCAATAGATCAAACACAGACACATCTTGATTAAAAAGCATCTTGTTTTCCCCAGCCAAAGCTTTCAGATGAATAACATGAGCTCTTTTTTCTTCCCCCTCTCAGGATGTATGGAGTGTTGTCTGAAATGTCTAGGAGGAATCCCTTATCCATCCCTGATTGCCACCATCCTGCTGTATGCTGGAGTGGCGCTCTTCTGTGGATGTGGACATGAAGCTCTTTCTGGAACGGTCACCATCCTCCAGAACTACTTTGAGGTTATCAGGGGACCTGGAGATGGTCTGGATGTGTTTACAATGTAAGTGTCTGCTGCATATTGAAACTCCCATTTCTCACTGTAGATTTTCATATATATATAAATATTAAATACAGTACCAATTATATACATGTTATATACTGTACAATATATACATTTTGTATATAGTGTTTTTTTATAATTTGCATGCAGCAAAAATATCTAAATATTTTTAAAACAAGACAGATTTATTAGCGACGAAAAATTGCACAAAAATAAATAATAAAATAAACAAAAAATAAATAAAATTGCAAGTAACTGGCAGTGTTCTCATGTTTTAAGCATATGGGAGAATGAGAAAACAGACACTTTTTACAATAAATAGAAGTGCCCCCCCCCCAGTAGTTACTATATACATCAGGTTGTTATGTATGCATGTAAATTAATACAATCTAATTATTATGGTTTTATAACAATGACCCTTTTTAAGAGTTAGTCCTACAATTCATAAAGTAGGAGTAAAATGAGCATGTGAATGGGTTAAATGCTAATATAAACACATCATTTTGAGCTTTTTCACTCCATCAGTACAATAGAAATATAAAAATAGTAGCATAGTAGTCCCGTTTTTACCTGATTCAACTGTTATTCGTTTTATTCGTGTTTCGTTTTTAATTACCTAGTGGCTCGTTGTAACCACAGAATTGTTGGTACCTTTGGTAAATATGATCACAGAAGGCTGTGAAAATAAATCTCCATTATTAATCCTTTTGATCTTTTATTTATTTTTTTTAAATCACAGAAATCTAACCTTTCATTGGATAATTTAAAATGGGGGGGGGGGGGGGGGGGGTTATCATTATGAAATAAAGGTTTTTTTTTTTTGTTTTTTTTTTTTCAAATACATGTTGGATACAATTACTGGCACCCCTGGAAATTCTTATGAGTAAAATATATCTGAAATATATTCCCATTCATGTTAATAATTTTGAGCACACCAGGGTGATTGAGAACATGAAATTATCCAGCCATGCCCTTCTGTTTTACAGAAATATAAATAGGAGGGAAAACAAAGGCCAAATTCCCTTAATCATCCATCACAATGAGAAAAACCAAAGAATACATTTCTGCAGCAAAAGATTATTGAGCTTCACAAATTAGTGAAGTGGCTTTAAGAAAAGAGCTAGAACAGTGAAAATTCCCATTTCCTCCATCAGGGCAAAAATTAAGGGACTGGCTTCTATGGTCAGATGTAACTACAAAATTAGTTTTTTAGCAGCAAACACTCAAGATGGGATCGGTGAACACAGAGATGAAAATACCCCGTGTCTACAATGAAATATACTGCTGTATTTTTGATTATGTGGGCCTATATTTCTGCTGGAGGTCCTGAACATCTTGTTTAGATACATGGCATCATTGATTCTATCAAATACTAACAGATAAAAAAAGTGGCTGACTCTGTTAGAAATCTTATAATGGGCCATGTTTGGATCTTCCAAACAGACAATAATCCAAAAACAAACCTTAAAAAAACAACACAAAAAATGGGTCAATGGGCACAAAACCAAGCTTCTGCTATGGTCATTCCAGCCCTCTGACCTGAACCCTATAGAAAATGAGTGTGGTGAACTGAAGAGAAGAAGAACCGTCATGGAGCTGGGTATCTAAAGGATCTGGAGTGATTCTGGATGAAGGAAGGTCTCTGATCTCTTGTCAGGTGTTCTCTAACCTCATCAGGCATTATAGGAGAAAACTCCTATACTATTTTGGCAAATGGAGTTTTCAAAAAGTATTGAATTAAAGGGTACTGTTAATTGTGTCCAATGTGTATAAGAGAAAAACATTCATTTCATAATGATACCCCCCCCCCCATTTTAAATTCTTATTCTCCAATGAAAGGTTAGATTTTTGTGATTTTTCTTAAATAATATATCAAGAAGGATTAACAATGCAGATTTACTTCCACAGCCTTCTTCGATCATATTTACCAAGGGTGCCAACAATTCTGACCACATGTGTGTGTGTGTATATATATATATATATATATATATATATATATATATATATATATATATATATATATATATATATATATATATACTTTTTTTTTCTTTTTTAAGGATTTTTAAATATTTTACTGGAAAACTTCAGAAGATTGTTTTTGCAGTGTATTTAAATAATTAAAGAATGTGTATATATATATATATATATATATATATATATATATATATATATATAATATATATATATATAAATATACAGACTCATATAATTACTGGCTTGATTTCCTCCGTTCCCACAGCATTGACATTATCAAGTATGTGATCTATGGCATTGCTTCTGCATTCTTCGTGTATGGCATTCTTCTGATGGTCGAAGGCTTCTTTACAAGTGGGGCCATCAAGGACCTGTATGGAGACTTCAAGATCACCACCTGTGGACGCTGCGTCAGTGCATGGGTGAGAAATCACCGGGGAAGCTTCATGCATTGTAATTTAGAAAAGGGCAACGGCAAAGCCACTAAGAGTAACTGCCGCACATAAATATGGCATCCGTTTTATAGGCTATAAAAGATTACAGTACATATTGAACTCTGCAAGTTATTCTCCTCTCATTTGTGCAAAATGAAAAATGAAATACATTGTGGTTGCAATTATTGTAATGAATTTATAATGCTTATAATTTTGCCTTTTATTTATTTAATTCTATATAGTTTTATTCTCAATGAATTTCTAATTTAGTGCTTGATTTGACATTTGGATATTAATCTTAAACTGTCTTTCTCTTTAGTTCATCATGCTGACGTACATCTTCATGTTGGCTTGGCTGGGTGTGACAGCATTCACCTCTTTGCCAGTCTTCATGTATTTCAACATCTGGACCATTTGCCAAAACACGACCGTTCTGGAGGGAGCAAGTTTATGTCTTGACCCGCGCCAGTTTGGTATGTTTTACAATCTGTGGGTTTTAGTCCCAGATGTTTAGGTGTGGTTAACTGTGCAAAGAAATACGTTTCAATGATAATTTGTTTTTGTTGCTGTAATTTTGTTTTTTCTTGCTGGTAGTTATCCACAGTGTTGGAAAGGTTACTTTGGAAATGTTATAGGTTATAGATTACACGTCACCCTATTCAAAATGTAATAAGTAGTCTAACTATTTCACTTACTTTATTAAAGTAATGTAACTGATTACATTTGATTTATTTATTTATTTATTTTTAAATTTAACTAACAAATGTTTCCAACTGTTTATCATTTTTAAATATTTAAACCAGGCATGGTTAACCTTACAGTAGGACTCAACACTGATTACTGTCAGACATCCCTAATTACTTGAATTAAGATTATAATAATTTAATTTTAAAGCACAGCCACCACAAAATAAGACTTTCACACCTCTTTTTACTTTAAGATCACTCTGATTTTTGATTTTTAAATTTCCAGCAATATAACTAAAATATTCAGATGTAGCCCACTCTGTAATCGTTAACATTTTCATGAGCAACTGTAATTTAACTGCACGCTTTTTCTTATTAACTGTTATGGATTACAGTTACATTTATTTTGTAATTAAATTACGTTATGCTGTTTCATGTAACTAGTTACTCCCCAACATATTAAAAAGTGTAATATTCATTTCTATAACCTCATATACCCTAAAAACATTTATTTTAGGTGTTGTGCCCATTGGTGAGGAGAAGACGGTATGTGTAGGATCAGAAAAATTCTACAAAATGTGTGAATCAAATGAGGTGAGTAAACATCTGTGTGAAGTAGACAGGTACACTAAAGTCCAACAATTTCAAATGATTGTATAGATTATTTCCACAGTGAAAACCAATCCAAGGCTCATTTCTCTCTCAATATTTTTTCCTAAGCTGGATATGACTTTCCACCTGTTTGTGTGTGCGTTGGCTGGGGCTGGAGCAGCAGTCATTGCCATGGTGAGTTTGAACTAACAAAATACAATTTTACTTAGTTCAGACAATGCATCTTAGAGAAGAGGTTTCACATATGGGTTCAGTGCTGTCTAAAAAATGCATTAAACAAAAGAAAAAAAAAAGATATTTAGCTAAATGTTGTTAATTTGTACTACCTCAAGGTAAAACGTACTGTAAAATAAAGTCAAATCTAAATCACTCTATATCGCAATCATGAATACATTAATGGTGAAGTGTGCATCATAACAAAATTTGTAAATACTATAAAAAACAACTCTTAGTTTAACATAATATTAAACTTGCTATATTATATTATATTATATTATATTATATTATATTATATTATATTATATTATATTATATTATATTATATTATATTATATTATAAGCTGTCCTAAGCTAGTAAAAAAAAATAGTATACAAATTGTCATACGAACACATTTGAATTTCCCTCTTTTAAACCATCAACAATGTGTTGTTTGGGTGATGATAATGCTGACAGAATTAATGACATCACCTGCTTCAGCTCCTTTATGTGAGTCTAAACTGGAACGGGATAAAGTCATGAATCACTGTCACTGTATTCCTAGGGCATTCTGGGAAAAAAAAAAACTATTTGAGCATTGGGGGCGTTGTCAGCTCTCTCTTATTGGCTTTTCTTTGTTGTTATTTAACATCCTCCTTGTATCTTTGTGGCTGTTTTCATTTTCCTCTCTCTCTCTCTCTCTCTCTCTCTCTCTCTCTCTCTCTCTCTCACTCTCTCTCACACACACACACACACACACACACACACACACACACACACACACATACATGGAGAGACGCTGAGCATGTCGTTTTGTTGTCATGGAAACTGGGAGAAGAAAGGCCCTAGAGCTTGTAGCAAGCAGCACTCAGTAATTTGCGAGGAACCATTTTCTGAAAAAGAGAATGTGGTTGTTAGTCTGGGATGATGTAGCAAATTATAGAAAGAGCTTTTCTGTCCACTGCTGTGGAAAGAGCAAATTTAACTGATTGTTAAACACAATGCGTCCTCACACTCTCTGGGAGGGGTAATAATAACCAAGCTTTTCTTTTGTCAGAATGAGAAAATCAGGGTGTGGCCCTATTCAAATGAGCATGCATAATGTCAGTCTGATTTGCATAATGATGCACTGAAGTAAACAATATATGGTGTGCTCTGATGCAGTACAATAATTCACGCATAACCTATTTTTTATATGTATATAATTTAGATAAAATCAAGACTACAGCTGCTTATTCTTCCACACAAGTTGATTTCATGTAGTGTGAGATAACCCTTTATACATCGTTTATGTTCACAAATGTAAAACCTTTGCTAGGTTGCATAATAGAAACTAGGGCCTTCATCAAGGCATTTTGGTGCATATTTGAAGTAGACTGTAGAATTTCCTTCTAAGCAAGGCGGGCTGCCAGCACGTATGAGAGGAGTCTGGCTGCTTTACAATGCTGCCTCCTGCTGGTGTCACTGCTAATTTTAGAGTGACAAACATGCGTCATCACAGTCTGCTGTCAACTTACAGATCTTTCTTTCTTATTCTAAATTAATTAACATAAATTGTACTGTATATATACTCACAAACATTACTAGTCAGAAGTTTGAATTAAGTTTTTTTTAAGTCTCTTATGCTCAAGGCTGCATTTATTTGATCATAAATCTAGAATAAAAGGTAATAAAAACAGTAGTATTTTTTAATATACAAAAATATTGAGCTGAAAAAACTTTCAACATTAATAGGATGAGAACAACTTCTTGAGCAGCAAATCAGCATAATAGAATGATTTCTGAAAATTGCATGTTAAGTGTATATTAAAATAGTCCGTGTGTGTGTGTGTGTGTGTGTGACCCTGGACCACAAAATCAGTCATAAGTAATACGGGTATATTTGTAGCAATAGCCAACAATACATTGTATGTGTCAAAATTATTGTTTTTTCTAAATATATATATATTCAAAATAAAGAACATGCATTAAAACGTAAAAACAATAGTAAATTCTTCTCTAAATTCAATATATATCCATATATATATATATATATTATATATATATATATATATATATATATATATATATATATTCAAAATAAATAACATGCATTAAAACGTAAAAACAACAGTAAATTC
The DNA here is from genome assembly GCF_018340385.1 of Cyprinus carpio. Classification (NCBI taxonomy): domain Eukaryota; kingdom Metazoa; phylum Chordata; class Actinopteri; order Cypriniformes; family Cyprinidae; genus Cyprinus; species Cyprinus carpio. The sequence continues at coordinate 17,860,585 of NC_056610.1, forward strand.
TTCTCTAAATTTAATCTGACCATGTAAATTTCATGTAAATGACCATGTCAAATAATACTATTCCAAAATGATATTTGAATGATAAATATATATTTAAAAAATAATAATTGTATAAGATTTCTAAGTGTATGTGTGTTATCTAAGAACAATTGTATCAGAATAATATAAATGCATACTTTTAGTTGACTCTCTCTATTGCCATTATTTAATATTGTATGGTGTTGCTTTAGATCCACTACCTGATGGTGCTGTCTGCCAACTGGGCCTATGTGAAGGATGCATGTAAAATGCAGAAATACGAGGACTGCAAGTCCAAGGAGGAGCAGGAGCTGCATGACATCCACTCTACACGCTCCAAGGAACGGCTCAATGCCTACACATAAGACAGGAAGCAGCAATGAGGGCGAGAGGACCCTCAGTGCTTTCACTTCCTGTTGAAGGGAGTTTTGGCACTAGTGCAGTCCAGGTGGTGTGTCGTATGACCAACCCCATGGCCAACCCATTACCTCTCGCACAAACATTATTATTATTATTATTATTATTATTATTATTATTATTATTATTATTATTAGTGCTAGCTAGCAGTAGTGTTGTAGTTTATTTCACTTTATTGTATTTCATAATATAATATACTTTTAAAACACATTTTTCAAAAATAATGACTTAAAATTTTAAAACACATTTTAGTATTAATACATGAATCATTCTTATGTAGAGGGTCGGTTATTGGGGTGAAAAAAAGCACATTTTCATGTGTGTCTGTCTCTTAAGGTCTCATTATTAAGGACTTAAAACATGAAAAAAAAAATTGGTAAAAAAAAAAAACTTTCTCTTTCTTTATATCCTTCTTTTTTTAATCATCAGAAGGTATGAAGCCCGATACCAGCAGATGGCTTGCTCATTCTGCATTATTTTGGTAAAAGAAAACTCAAAAACTGAGACAGAAAAGACAAAAAACAAAATTAAGATATAACAGATGTACCATAAAGTGTTTATTTATTATTTTTCTACAGATGTCATTGCATAGCTTATCAAGATGATTACAAAAATTACAAAATGGTTATTATTTGCTTGCTGTGCCAGTCCAGTTTTCAAGCATCGTGCCAGTAGATGGCGTTATAACTTCTCTGAGAGGGAGAGGAACTTTCTGACCACTTCAAAGTGGACATGAAGCATTTAAATCTTACTACAGTGTCAACAACCCCCCCTTCAGCAACAATGCAACTCTCCCTTTACTGGAAGCAAGCAACACATGCACAAGCCTACAGTGTTTTCACCCCCTCTTTTTTATTTTCCTACACAAACAGATATAGACACAGTTAAGCCGACACGGTTTTTATTTGACGTTTTTGATTTTTAGCTTTTTGTACATAGCCATTCTGTAAATGTATGTACTGTACGTTAGCACTTAAACTTCAGGTGAATTCGTATTAGATTGAAAAACACATTCCATAACAGGATAGGGTGGGTGGAGGGAGGGAGGGCGTTCTTCTAAAAATCCAAAAAAAAAGATGGAGGAGAAGCAAAAACCAGGCAACACGGTAATGTTTGGTGACAGATCACTTTCTTTCGGTGGGCTTTTTCTTTCCAAAGGGGGATATCACGACGAAAACAAATATTTAAAGAGCTTTTATTATCTTGATGACAGTTACTTGTTGTCTTGCTAACAAGTCATTATTATATTGGACGATGGAAATGTCTTCTCATTCTTTTAATGCCTGGCAAGTCATGTTCTGTCAGTGTTTCTAAGAGCTAGTTTCGTGCACTTATTTGACCATATTGTGAGCTCTTTCTCGGTGTAAGTGCATTGGGGTCCCGGCTGCAAAGTCACACCCCTGTAATGTTAGGTAAAGACTGTGAACCTAAGTGTTATTTGTGGCATGGTCATGCATTCAATGGTAATCGTTTTTACTGGATCAAAAAATAATGATGATAATAATAATAAAAAAAACAAAAACAAAAAACAAAAAACAAAAAAAACAACAACAAGAAAAACAGTTTTCATTTCATCTTTTTATGAGTTTGTTATATGCAACTGTCTTGCAGGGTCATCCCCTTCCTCATAATGTGCAGTAATTTGAATCCTATGCTGAATAGGCTACATTGCGCTGAAACTCCTACTCTTCTATGGTAGTGTTTGATTTGTGCCTGTTTACTTTGTGGTGATCTCTGACTCCTGAGTCCTCCTCTCACCTTTCTATTACTATTGCTTGTTGAGCCCCAACTTAATGCTTTCTCTGAACCCTCACCTCTCTCTCTCTCTCTCTCTCTCTCTCTCTCTCTCTCTCTCTCTCTCTCTCTCTGACTCTCTCTTACTCTTACTCTGGCTCACTCTCTCTGTCCTCGTATACTAGTCTTTTGTACTCTCACTAAAGAATGCTTAGTAGCAAGCTGTACCATTAATTTGTTTTGTACATAAATGTGCCAACCGCTTGACAGTGGCTTTTCTGATCTGTAGGGACAAACTGCTTGCATAAATAAACTACACTGGTGTACTTGTTAATAAATACGGTTGTTGTTGTTCTTAATGGTCTGTGTATCATGTTGGAGTTATTCACTTAACACACACTCTAAAACTTTACTTTGGATTACTTTTATGTGGTAAGACCTAAATTAATTGAATTTTATCTGACTAAAGAGGATACACAAAGTAATTTGTAAAGGTCAAATTTAGAAAACAGTATTTTCAGTTGGTTGTATATGATGTTTCAAATTACTGTGTGTTTATATATGACTCTAAAGCTTTAGATATGTATTTTCATGAACTCTGTTGTTCAACATAGTAACAAATAAAAGTTTCAGTGGTATGTACTACAACTATTAGGCCTAACATATCAAATATTTAGGACACCGAAGTTCAAAAGCTCACCAAGGCTGCAATTACTTGATGAAAAATACAGTAATATTGTAAAATATTATTACAATTTAAAAGAACTGTTTTCTGTATTCATTTTAAAATGTAATTTATTTCTGTGATGGCAAAATTAAATTTTCCGCAGCCATAAATCCAGTCTTCAGTGTCATTTTTAAATCATTTAATGCTTTTGAAAAAAATGTCAAAAATAAAAAAATCTTACTGACCCCAAACTTTTGAAAAGCATCATTTCTAAAGCTCTGTTATTTTCACTCAAACCACATGGAGGCAGGCTACAAAAGGACATCTCTCTAGTCTTAGCCCACTGTTTATAACTTGATAAAGGCCTTATAATTTTAAGGTCTTATAATTTTTTTTTCATATGGTTTCAGAGGAGTTATTACAAGGTATTGATGTTATGTTCAATAAACCTTTTTTTATAGACATAAAAACATTTTTAGAAATCTCAACCTACTAAAAATGAAATTTCAAAATAAAGTTTCAAAAGTTTTGCTAAAACTAAAAAGAAGAAAAACGAAATAATAATAAGCTATAATAAAAACTATAGTAACATAATAATAAAGCGCAATTGCTGCCTTTGAGAAAAATCATTGGTGCCAGCAATTCACTGCATTTTTTGAACACTTATTATTTATTTACTAATGAAGAATATATATATATATATATATATAAAAGAATAAATTCCACAAAACTGAGCAGGAAGTATTGCAACAAGGTAAATGCATGCAAACCAGATGTTGTTATAACATAAGGATGGACATACTTCATAATGATGTTTTTAATTAAGCATGTTTTCTCTTGATACTCACACTTGCCTACATAAACACACCCTTGGCAATTAAATCTGTTTATTTTTTTATGTACCTTAATGAAGCTTGTATTCATACTCTGTCAGTTGTCAGTATGTTTTTGTCTCAGTATTTTCTGAAGCCAAATCTCTCAGACTCAGACAGAAGAGTTTGGCCTGTCTGCGGCCTGCCCAGCCTGCTCTCAGTAAATCATGACCTGTACTTCAGCTTACACACAGGTGTCATCTAGCCTCCATGCACGCAAACACTTCACAGCCAAAATCAGTTTATACACTAGGTGAAGGATGGAAAAGTGTCTGCGAGCGATCACGTGAAGAGCCGCCTTGTAGTTCTAGCCAATTAGCGTGTGCCTGCAGGGCTTATCCTCCTCCTCGAACTCAGTCACACACACTAACGCACTCATACACACAAATAACACACTTGCACACACTTCCCATCCCACTCTGTTTAACTTTAGTAACCTACTCAGCCTTGAGAAATCCTCTTTCTAATCTGGGTTCTCCCCGCCCATCCCAATCCTCCCGCTCTTCTCGGCTCTCACCTGCTAGCATGCTGAACAAGATGTGGACTGTGAGGCACTTTTCTTGCTTTTATTGGTTTTCCTTGAGGACTGATAAAGGAGTTTTTGTCCACTGATGGTCAAGTGGGATCTGATGTGTGTGAGTGTGTGTCCGTGCTGGTCATCTGACTGAAGGATGTATCGTCTGCTGGTGGCCCAGGTTCTACTGGGCTGCTGGATTGTGGCACAACCCTTCTGTCCTTCCCAGTGCACCTGTGTGTACCACGGGCGCAGCGATGGCACTGGTAGTAGGTAAGGAAATTGTTTCACTATAGTAGTAGTAATAATAATAATAATAATAATAATAGAGTTTCATATAATTGTCATTTTTGGTGTGTAAAAACTGGCATGATTTAGGTTTATAGTATGATTTTTGGAATAACAACAGTGAAGTAAAAGTAGACAGACATGGGAACATATTAAACTGGAATAATAATAATAATAATAATAATAATAATAATAATAAAATAGTAATTTTGCATTTGGAGAAGTCGTAATTTATATTTTAACCACAGACAAATATTCATGCATGTATAAATGTAAGTTTATTATTTGACAGAGGAAAATAGAATAAATATATATACAATGGAATAACTTAAAAAATTCAGCAATATAACAATAAAATAAAATAATACAATATAATACAGATACAATAAAAATCGTCCAATATAAAATATAATTTTTCATGAATCTGAATCAAAATAGGCAAGATTTTTTTTTCAACAAGGATAGACACATTTCATACTTATGTTTTTAATGGTATATATCAATTTAAACACAGGCCTACATAAACATGTTATCTCGTTTTTTTACAGATTAGCACTGAAGTGAAATCTGTTTTTTTTTTCTAATGTTGTCTTCCTTAAGCAGTTTGGATTAAAAATAATAATACTAATCAATAAAACTTAAGATTTAGAAAAATTAACATTTAAATACAGTTTAGTATTAAAATGTATAAAGTAAAGTTTCATTCAATTACAGTTTAGTATGTAAATGTATATAGGCCTATTTATATTATTCTAATTCTAAATATACTTTTTAATAAATAAACTGGATTTCAAGTATGCTAATAAGTCATTCACTTGAAAAAAAAAAAAAGATTTTAAACTATCACGTGGGTTATTAGCTTGTGTTTATCTGAGGGGCTTAGCCGTAGAGGAACCCATTTTGAATCATAGGCTGCTGGTGTAACATAAAGGGTAATTATACAGAATCAGAGAAGTGCAATTGTAAATTACATGAATCTAAAAAAATTCTTTCTTTAAGAGGCTTATATTCTATAGGCCTGGGGTTCTCAATTCTAGCTCCTCCTCCAACCCTAATCAAACACACATGAACAAGCTAATCAAGGTATTCAGAAGATCTAGGATGTTACAGGCAGGTGAGTTTGATCAAGGTTGGAGCTAAACCCTGCAGGTAACTGGACCTCGAGGACCAGAGTTAAGAACCTCTGTTATAGGTTAATAAAATCCACAATGAACATCACCACACATATGCTCATATTGGTCAAAGTGATTAACCTCTGCTATAAAAATCTGCCCCAGGTCTGTTCTATGCAATGACCCTGACATGTCAGATATTCCGGTCAACGTCCCTGTGGACACGGTGAAGCTGCGGGTGGAGAAGACAGCTGTGCGTCGAGTGCCCACCGAGGCCTTCTATTACCTGTCCGAGTTACGCTACCTGTGGATAACATACAATTCAATCACGTCTGTGGATACTGGCAGTTTCTACAATCTGAAAGTTCTTCATGAGCTACGGATGGATGGGAATATGATCGCTACCTTTCCCTGGGAGTCTCTGAAAGAGATGCCCAGTCTCAGGACCTTGGACCTGCACAACAACCGCTTGACTAGTATTCCTGTGGAGGCAGCACCTTACTTGGTTAACATCACCTACCTAGACATTTCTAGTAACAAGCTAACTACCCTTCCTTCTGACCTGGTGGACATCTGGCCTCCATTTTCAGGCATCCTGCCCAGTGCCAATGCATCACAAAAGATTGTTCTTGGTGGGTAAAAATGATGATGGCGCATCTTAAGTATGCATTATGATGTTGAATATGCATTATGACAAGAGTTTTTAAACATTTTTCTTTTAGAGGGTTACCATGCAGCAAAATAAACCCAGTATTTGAGGAGGATTCACATTAGCATTCATAATAAGTTGTATGAGCTTTCCCCTGAGAAAAAGTTGTGGACTTAATTGTATTAAATGTGTACTTGTAGTGTACTTCATACCTTAAAAGTATATTTTTAACTGTACTTGTGGATAACAATATTAATGAAATAGGCCACTTAACTGTACTTAAAAAATCATTTAAAGGACATTTTAAATTATTATGTTTTATAATCTTTTGTCATGCTGATTCTGATATGTTTACTTTTTTATGTGTATTGTGTCAAGGTACTGAAGCACGTGTAAAATACTGAATTATAATTAACTGTAGTGTATTATTCAGTATTACATTTAAAGTTAATATTTGTAAATGTACAAAATGTCAACATTACTAAATTAATTGTTTTTAATATAAATGAAACTATAAAATACATTTTCATTTCAAATGAAAATACATACGATCAAGTGTACAAAAACATTTTGAAGTATATATATATTTTTATATATATTTTATTTTGTAGAGTATATGCTGAAGTGTACTTCTTTTTCACAAGGGTTGGCTCACTAAAATGCAAAGAATCTGGGTGGAGACATATGAAATACCAAGTAAACAGCTTCAACAATATCCTTCTCTTCACCATGTCTTTTTATAGTCCATGTATGATCTTTAAATATCTAAAACTAGGCTGTGTCTTCATGGGCTCTCCCAAGTTAAGTACAAGCTAATCTTCTAATGGGACTTCCAACTGTGTGGAAGGCTCTGAGATTTGAATTTCTTTGAAGTGCTCATCTGGGAAGAGCATGATTCATATATTTGCTCAGTGACATCTAAAAAACAGATCCCAGCTGAAGAGAAAGTTATAATAGTTTGATAGATTCATGTGTGTTTGACATAATGGATATAACATTCAAGACTACACTTGTATGGCATCTAGTCAAAGTATAAAATGGTATATCAAATGGTAAAAAAAAAATTGTCAAATGTGTTTTCATTAGAGCTCATGTTAATTGCGTTTTAGTCTACAACAACACTGATCACGGTTGGCCAGTGCACATGGATCATTTAAAATGATCAAACAAGTGGATTTTTCAGTGATTCTTTCTGTATGTTACATTGTTACACCAGTAACAATGTCATTTGAATCATTTATTCAATGCAACATTCAGGAAGTGACTGTTCTTATTAGTGAGTCATTGAATCAGTCACTTAGCTGATTCGTAGTAGATTCGTAACAGTGAATTCGGAACAGCATACTAGTATACTACTCCTACTATTTTTTTGCAAAACATTTATATGACAGAAACTGTATTAGTATTATGCCAGAATGCTGCTCCCAATTCAGTCTCTGACTTAATTAGTAAGTCACTGAATTATCCAATCAGCTCACTTGTTCAAGAATGCCACTACAAGTATTAAGCTTGGAGATTTGTGAAGGTTTAATTAGAATTGTTTTCTTTGGAATGTAATTGGCAATATTGTGTTTAAAATGTTACTTGATATAAAATGTACATTAATTGAACTGTTCAAAAGCAAAATCTGAGTCTCAGTACAACATCACTTTTGCTTGTATATTGCTTAAAGGGGTCATCCGATGCTACATGCACTTTTACAAGTTGTTTGAACTGAAATGTGTGTTGGCAGTGTGTGTTAACAACCAACCTATAATGATAAAAATCCACCCAGTGTTTATTTTTTTTATTAAGCTAATAAAAATGTTTACCCTTTTCTCAAATCGAGCCGATCTCAGATGTCACACAGACAGGCCCCTCCCACGATAGTTTGATTGACAGTAGCGTTTCAGCACAGATTGGACTGGTGTCTTACTTTGGACCTGTCCTGAGTGAGCTGTCATCAGTCCACCATTGTTTTACCGCCAGAGAAAATAAAGACAACAAAGACACCTAGGTGTTCTGTTTGTTGGATGTAACAATGAACACAGCAGTCGTCATTTACTCACGACATCTGAGGTGCTGAAGATGTAGTGGATTACGTTTGTTTCTGAAGGGAATGCGCCTCCGATTTACCTAAATGCATTTATGTTCGTGCTAATCATTCGTGATCCAGCTTCACCTACAGAAGAAGTGAGTATAAGGTTCTTTTATAAATCTTTTTGCAAATCACCTTTCCTAATAATGTGCTAATTAGCAAGTTTCACGATGAATGCAGCTAAAGTAAACAGTCCCTCAGAGAGCAGCTCAGAAGAGGGGACGGGGTCAGCAGAGCTCATTAACATTTAAAGGAAGATGCTACAAAATGTCTTGCTCTGAAAAGAGCTATTTCTGACAGGGTAAAAAAAGGTATTTTTTACACTACCACTGAGAAATTTTAACCACACTATGTTACAGACTTTTCATTAAGACCCTAAAGATTCATATCAACTTGTGGAAAATGGACATCGGATGACCCCTTGAAATGCAACTGCATATTCTGTAGCCTACTTTCACCAGGTGCCATACAAGTTTAAAACTGAGCACAAAAGCACAATATGACCAGGATTTACCCTGTATCATCAGAATATTAGCCGTTGTCACCATCCAGCTGTTGAATTGTATCAGTGGATCGTCTTATTCCCTGTTTACAGTCAACCGATCTTCATCCTGCCATAGACAGAATTATGGGCACACTGTGGTGTTAATGTCCAACACCTGATGCATGCCAGCCAGACAAGACATCCTGGCTTCAAGATTTACAACTTTCTGATTTGATGGGAGTAAGCTGCTGTTTTATTATAGTAGTTGAATAATAAATCTGTAGTCTTTATTTCAGTATGTTGAGATGTTCAGTAAGTGAAGTAATGTTTCTACATTCTGTTTCTGCATTTGGCAGATCCCTTTATCCAAAGTATCTTACATTTTATTGAAGGTATACATTATTTATTAGTTTATGCATTCCATTTCTATTCTTTCAATTCAAACATGCAAATCAAACATGACTTTGCTAGTAATATCCTCTGTGTTTGAGGTAAACTTTTGCGAATACATGTATACATGGGTTGTGCAATTCGAACTGAAGCAAAACAGGATCATTCAAATTTGAATGTAAGGAACTAGAATTCACTTTACAGTCTTGTTTGAAAAAAAGTGTTAAAAGCTTGGAGTTTGAAGGTTTGTAGACCTTTCTACATAACGTATTGCTTTCATAAACATATTCTAAGCAAATATTTCAATATTTGCAGGTTTACAGGACAACCCCTGGTACTGTGACTGTCGGATTTCCAAGCTCATTGAGTTGTCTAAGATGGCCAGCATACCTGTGGTGTTGATGGATCAGGTTCTGACATGCAGTGGACCAGAGAACTTAGCTGGTGTTCTGTTCCAGCGGGCTGAACTTGATCAGTGCAGCAAGCCATCAGTCATGACTTCAGCAACTAAGATCACTTCACCACTGGGCAGCAATGTGCTTTTGCGGTGTGACGCCACTGGTTTCCCTACTCCCACCCTTCTCTGGACCAGAGCTGATGGGACGACGCTCAACGTCACAGGTATGAGTGTCACAAAGTGCTAATGTGTGCATCAGATTACAGCATTAATTTTTTTTGTCTTCACCTAAAATCACACCATGCGTAATTAAATTTTTGAAGGATTAAAAAGATTTTTAATCGCATATAGTCCAGTTAGCAAGTATACATGCTAGATGAAGCCAACTTTTAAAGTGCAAACAAGGACTGAAATATTAAAAATTATAGTACTGATATTGGATATTTAATTGTTCATGTACTGCATGATTAACAGTTATAGTATTGATATTGGATATTTAATTGTTCATGTTTGTTCAAGATTTTACATTTTAATTACTCAAAGTTAAAAACACTGACGATTTTTTAACACTGTTAAATGCCATTTTAAACAAATCTGATGAATGCCCATTTTATACTGTACGTTATAATTGTGTGATGCTTAAATACATTTGTAACATTTAAAATGATTGATTTTAGTTTTAAGTGTTTTATTTTTAATTTAGACAAAAAAATATATAATATATTTAAAGGAACAGTTCGCCCAAAAATGACAATTTTCTCATCATTTACTCACCCTCATGTTGTTCCAAACCTGTATGATTTTTTATTTTTATTTTTTTTTAAACACAAAAGAAGATTTTTTGAAGAACCAGACAGTTGTCGGTCCCCATTAACTTCCATATTAGGGAAATAAATACTATGTAAGAAAAAATAAAGGGGACCATCAACTATTTGATTACCAGCATTCTTTAAAATATCTTCTTTTTTGTTCAACATAAGAAAGAAACTCATACAGGTTTGGAATGACATGAGGGTGAGTAAATGATGAGAAAATTTACATTTTTGGGGCGAACTATCCCTTTAATGTCAGCCAATTTTAGTGACTGGCCAAAAAATAATTATCAGTAAACTGTCCAGAACTTTATATTGTGCATCCCTAATTTAACCCACAAATGGTCCTCATTTCCTGTTTACACTTATGGTCAATATGACCCCAAAATTGATAGAGTAATTATAAAAAAAATAAATTTTTAATCATGGAAATAATATATCTTTTCTTTTTTTCTTCTTTCTTTTTAAACTACACCATTAGCTTGCATGTGAATATAACATGTGTTTTGGGAGATATGAAGTACTTTTGTACCTATTTACTGTACCACAAAATTCCCAAAATACACCATTAGAATACAACATAATAAAAAAAAAATTACTTGTTCTAAAACTTAATCTAAATATAAATACTTATATAGATACTGAACTAGTAGATAGGTGTAGAATTCTGCCATCTGCTTGTTAGAGAAAAACTTGTAGAAATTACAGTTTTTGAAAAAGAAGTGTAATGACCATATATATCCAGCAGAGGCTCATAGAGATCCATTCATTTTTCTGGAAGTGCTTTTTTTTGTAAATCTTTTTTGTAAATATATATTGAAACATTATAAAATACATTAAAAACAGTATTTTTCTCAAAGTTTAGAATTTGTTTTTGTTGTTTGCTTTTGCATTTGTGCTCTAGTATCAGGCCTTAATTTTGTGTATATTTTCAGATTCATGCAGGATTTTTTGATTTTATTTGCCAATTTCTATAAAAAGTTATCTCTGTTGCAGTCATGTGTGTGTGTGTGTGCGTGTGCACGTGAGTGAGCATGTCTTTTCTACATTGCATTAGTGCTCTTGTACCAGGCCTTCATTTCTGTGTGGAAATTTTCAGATTTATGCCAGTTTTTTTTTTTTTTTTGACAAATTTAAAAAAAAAATAAGATTTTTTAAATATAAATTTTTTTTTTTTTCATTTCTCATTCATTTAAGTGTGGGGTCATATTGACCCCAAAGACCAGATTTGTGAAAAAAAAATTACACGCCTTCAGAACAACCGAATCAAGCCCATTTCTTTTTCTTTTTAATGTAAATATATATAAAAAACTGTAGAAAAGTCACAAAAACTTATTCCACTGAGGTGAAGGGAACTATTTTATTTTCTAACTAAGAAAAAGTTGATTGAGGTCATATAGACCCCAAGGACCGATTTTAATATTACATATTATGTATAATATAAATAATATATAAACATTATTTTTAAATGATCAGTAGCATCTATATATATATAGTTTGTTGGCTATAACATGAAAATAATTATTGTCTTTTTGGTGTCAGGCAAAATTTAACTGCTGGTTCATCCCTAATAATTCCTAATAATGCAAATAAATGCATCCTTGGTGAGCATAAGAGATTTCTTTTAAAAACATAAAAAAAAAGAATTGCAACATCGCTTTCATGAATGCAGAGTTTTAAAATTGTTCATCCCTAATGTAAACATACTTAGTACAATATCTAAAGCATATTTTAACCTTTTTCTTACAAATTCTAAGTTATTGCTTACCATTATATATCTCTGTAGTTGTGCAGGAATCTCCAGGCGAGGGGGTCCGGTGGTCCATCCTCAGTTTGCACAGTATCGTGTTTAAGGATGCAGGCGATTACCGCTGCAAGGCCAAAAACTTCGCAGGAAATGCAGAGGCATACATCACCCTGTCTGTGGATGGGGTGCAGGCCTCAACGCTGTCCCCACCGGTAAACATAACCAAGTGGCCTGACGATCAACCCGTGACTTCTTTTGCTGGGACTAAGATGCCACTGTATACTACCTTAAGCCCTGCTCTCACAACCAGAGCCGCCATGACCACAGTTCCACCACCGACAACCAGGAAGAGTCCGGGACCAGGTGGAGGAATTCAGAGGTCTCCACCGGCTGGAGACAAGCCAGCTACGATCCAGCAAAGCAAGGGCGGTAAAGGTTCACTGCAGAGTGAAAAGTCCAAAAAGAAAGCTGATCTCAAAGACATTGAGGTAGTGGAGGAGACAAGTGACACCGCGGTCTTACTATGGAGAGCTGAAGGTTTGCCAAGCGACTCGCCCGTAACAGTGTTCTACTTTCCATATGATGCGAAAGACGATAAGGAGACGGTCGATACAGAAGTTGGTCAAGGGAAGCTGCTCTTGGAGTATCTGATGCCTAACCAGGTCTACACGGTGTGTTTGGTTACTAAGGATTCGGTGGCTGGGAAAGAGCAATGTGTGGATTTCACTACTCTGGATAACGGTGTAGAAGTTGGGCAGAACAAAATCCTGATGATCGCCAGTGGGATCGCATGCGCAGTCGCGGTGCCTCTCATTGTGGTGTTGCTCTACAAGATCGTATGTCTCTGCTGTAAAGGAAACAGTAGCAGGAACAATGGACCAGACGATGACCTTTCAAAAGAGATGTACGTAAAGTTCGAGACGCTCACTATGAAACAAAGGACCTTGAACGGCCAGGCCAATGATCTTTGGGCACGAAGGCAGACTCAGGAGTCAGAGAGGATGCTCCTGTGCTCACGGTCAAGCATTGACTCTCAAATGACATACAAGAGTGACAGCTCTAGATCCGAGTATCTGTGCTAATGTATAGCATATCGGCTTTGTGTGTTACTTGGTATTACTTGGTATTAGACAAGCTGTGGCAACATCAGTTTTAAAAGATTAGCTCTTAATACGTTGTCAAACTCATTGCCTTACAAGACTTATCTTGACCCACAAACTGTATTATTGCCCATTTTTCGAAAGCCATATTCTTCACCCAGTCACACACAATTCTGTATTTGTTTGTTGTTGTTGTTGTTTTTATGAAATACAGTGTACATAAATGTAAACGTGCATTTTTGTGTAGCCTACTTCAATATATGATGAAGTAGCGTTACCTATTATAAGTCATGGAAATTTTAATTAAACCTTTCTACTGCCTAAATAAAGAATTAAATTTTTTCCTCAGCAGGAACCATTGATATTTTTGTGCTATGTGCTGCAACAGAAAAGTTAACACGCCAAATTTACGATAGGCACCAGCTTCTCTTACGTTTGGTTTAAATTTACATTATGTCAGAAAAGGATCAAACCAAGCAAAACAGTTTCTTTGTTACAATATCATATAATAACATTTCTGAGATGATGTGTGGGAGTATGAATGATTATGCAACATGTGCATTTGATGTTTCAGTCCTCTTCTTATTTTTATGTCTTTTCTATCTTTCTACCTCTCTATCTTTTGTTTAATTGTACATTTATATGCAATGTTTGTGTAAATGTATGTTTATGTGTTGTAAATCCTTTATGTGTGCCATGCATGCCACTTAAATGTTCATATTCGCATTTTCTTCTATTAGAATGTATAAACATTAGTGTCATTTGCAATTCAAGATATAGCATGAGCATAATTTAGAATTTTCTATAAATTAAAGAATCCTGAAAAAACTGATCACAACTTCCACAGAAAAATATTAAACTATACAACAGTAATTTAATTACTACATTAATGTATGTTTCTAGAGCTCCAAATCAGCATATTTGAATGATTTCTGGAGGATCATGTGACATTGAAGACTGGAGTAATGGCTGCTGAAAATTCGGCTTTGCCATCACAGGAATAAATGACATAATTTTTAATTGTAATAATACAATATTACTGGTTTTACTGTTTTGATAAAATAAAAGCAGCCTTGGTGAGCATAAGAATGTTCTTGCAAAAAATTCTTACAAGTCACAAATGCTACAAATGCTAGCATAAATTCATTATTACATAGAGTGGTCTTTAGCGATCTGAAAAGCATTATAGCATCATTAGTTATCTTTTGTTCAGTACAAGTTTATAAAGTTTACATGTCAGTTGAATTAGTTATTGAATTCTGTCCAGTGTGACGTCATAGCGGGTCCTGTGAGTGTGTATCAGAGCGGACATTGTGCTGCATTTCCTACCCTGCTTAAGCAGAAGAACAGGGAAGCTGTTGTCCCTGTACCTGCCACATTTTTCCCAGAGTAGTGCCTCTAATTTCTGTGACAATATGACAGTCATTCTTATAATAAGATTGCGTGTATGCGGGGCAAATAGGAAACGGGTGAAGCATTTACAAGCCCCGTCCACATCGCTAGCCCTGGTGATTCTTCACTCTGAGGGCCAGACAGAGCCTATGCAGACACAACAACACTGGTTTAATGGTTTGTGTGTGAGTGAGGAAGCATCCCATTACTCATGAGCAGCACAAAAAGGTGTGACCACTCCTACTAAATCACATGCATAGACTGGGAAAGGCCAGGAGGTGAACTCAGGGTGACTTGTGTTATTCTTTTAAGTTTTTGTGTTTCTCAGGCTCAGGCTCAGAGTCTTACACCAGGGAAAACCCTCTTCTGAGCCCTTGCTGGTCTCACCATGTGTCAAATTTACCATGGGACTGTCAGGAATTTCATACTTTGCTTCCAAAACAGTTAGAGAGCAGGAGGACCGGAGAGATTGAGACTCTGTGTGTATATCTGTGCCTGACACAAACCTGGCCGTCCTACAGGACTCTCACTTTCAACCTGCTTTGTGCGTAAAGGACACCT
This sequence comes from Cyprinus carpio, assembly GCF_018340385.1. Taxonomy (NCBI): domain Eukaryota; kingdom Metazoa; phylum Chordata; class Actinopteri; order Cypriniformes; family Cyprinidae; genus Cyprinus; species Cyprinus carpio. Next base: position 17,875,816 of record NC_056610.1, read on the forward strand.
CTGGGATACAGATGCACTTTTAGGAGACTTTTCAGCCAGGTTCTCATTTAGTTGGAGCTGGTTGGCTGGTTGTGTAAGATGTGGGGGGTTACAGCTGCATGGTGTGGTGCTGTGATCGGGGAAATACCTAAGAGGAGAGGCCTGTAGAAACTGAGATAAGATTATGTTCTTGAGGACGATAGCAGCTACCTTTCATTTGTGGTTTTGGATGGTGCGTATAGGCCCTGCCGAAGCTTCAGGCCATGTGGAAGGAGCATTATGCTGGGGTGGACGACCCTGGGCTGCTGGAAACTTCAGCTGTGTGGGTAAGTCCATATGCTCATTGAAGTTTTGTTCTTGAGATGTTTCAATCAAACATTGGAGATTAATTTTATTTTTTTATTTTATTTTATTATTCATTTGTTTTTTGCTAGTATCATTAACCAAAACTTTGAGGTTATGTGTTAAGGGATTCTTGTGTATGAAAAAAACATAAACTTTCAAAAGGAGAACTTATTACAGAAATAATATACTTTAAGATTATGTACAGTATATATACAATATATATATATATATATATATATATATATATATATATATATATATATATATATATATATTATATCTTTTAATCATTTCTAAATTGAGCTTTTAGTCAATTTTGAGGCTTATTGGTAATGTTCGCCAACCAGTTTTGTTGTATGAAAAAAAAAAAAGCTCCATAAACACTAAAGTAACTTTGTGTTCCACAATAAAAAGAATGTACAGGAATGAACCACATGAGCTGAGTTAGTAATGACTTGCAATGAATGGGTGACCTGTTGCTTTAATATTTAATATGACGGTCATTATATGTCTATGAAGAAATAAAATCTTATTTAGAAACAAAAAAGGTTAATGAAGCAATAAATTCTTTTAAATAAAAGTCTTTTTGGACCCATTGCTTTAGAGCCCCAGTGAGAAAGAAACTTGACCCTCCTTTTATGAATCATAATATTTATCCTTATTAGCGTAATTCAAAATATCTTGTTAAATACATTTTAAATCAGAGTACATCTTAAATATGAAGAAAAACTCCCTTTAATAAAAAAAACATAGCTAAACATAGCTGCCATATTGATGGATTAGTTATTTGTTGCTTGATAGACTTTAACTAGAACATCAGAATTCATCCTCATCTAGCTTGCAAACTATTTATTGATAAATACTAACAATAACAATATATTCAACATTTTCCGTTATTTGGCTCTGCACATCCTAGCAACATGTCTGTGTGTTTTTGCAATCCATTCAGTCCTCCACCATGGTGTGTGTTGCTAAGAGACAGTTGCTTTATTTCTACAGGCATCTGTGAGATCGATGTGTGAACCTCTCCCTATTAAAGCATGAAAAGACCTGTTGCTTAGCAACATTAATTCACATTCTGAATGACATTAATGATTATAGGTGCTAACATGGATAGGGAAGAAAGAGAAAATAATTGGCAATTTTATGAACATAGAAAGAATGTATTTGTTAGCCGACAGGCCTCATTTATCAAATAGCTTTAGTTTGGGTTTCAGGGAGGTTTCATGTTAAAGTCTTTGCAGACCGCAGTTTCAGCTCATCAACTTGTGAGACAAAGTTAATTTTAAACATTTAATCCTTCATTTAAATATTTAATCCTACTTTGATAAGAGCTGAATTTCTGTTGACTGCATGTGTCTGTATTTATAAAGACTCACAATATTATGTAAACAAATAAACTTTATGATGTTTATGACTCTTGACTCTACAACCTTTATTGCACTCAGTCTGTAACAGAACACATCATCTTTACAAACTGAGTTACAATAGTATAATAAATAATACATACTCATTACAACAGAAAGCAAAAAACAAACAAACAAGTAAAACAAGAATATATATATATATTTTTTTTTTATTTTTATTTATTTTGTCCAATTATATACTTAAATCTGAACAACGTTGCTACCAACCAATCGGATCCCTGACCATAAACCAAACCCCGCCCCAAAAATCAGAAGGCTGTGATTGGTTGATAGAAACGGCGTTCAGGAAAAACAAAACCTGTAAGCATGTCCTGCTTGAATGTAAAACATGTTTTTACCGTTATGGTCAAAATATTTCTTATAAGTCACTATAATTTAACATTGTAGATATATTGTTTGTTGCCATGCAGTTTAATTCTAAGAATGGATTTAGTAGCCTATTAGTTAGATTTGAAGAGCGTTTTGCACATAAACTTGTTAAAATTGTTACTTACTGAACTTCAAATTAGGATTAGATTAGAAGTGATGCCAACGTTTAATGCATTCAGTTTGTGTCATTTTGATCAGTTTTCTCAGGTTTCCCTATTTGTCTCTTTAAAGATCCTGAACCTTATCTGTTACTTGGCCTTGGAAACAGCATTCAGAGAATGAACCTTGATGGGGACCAGAGAAGGATCGTGTCTAGGGTGGGAAGGTCCATCTTGTTGGATTTCCATTTTAGTGAGGGGACGATGTTTTGGGCTGACACGCATGCAGGACATATCAGCAGGGCAGGACTGGATGGAACACGCAGACAGGTAATACTGAAGCCCCATTAATGTTATTGTTGTTTATTTTATTTTTTGTTATTTTTAATATGCATGTAAGTATCTATATTTATATATAAGTTTAGCTGAAAGTTATTTATATGTCCTGTAAATATGTAATTTTAGTTTTGAATGCCATCAGTGATCGTTTGAATCCTGTTCCAAGTCTCTTAATGCAGTTTTGGTTCATTCTTTCAGAAGCTTCTCTCATCAGTGAAAGGAATCACGGGTCTTGCTGTGGACTGGATTGAAAACACAGTTCTCTGGAGCAATGCAGAAAGAGGAACGATACAGAGAATGGACACAGATGGGAGAAACAAAAAGATTGTCCTAAGAGACCTGTCTCAGCTAAGAAGTGTTGTTGTTGATCCAAATGAGAGGTAAAAATGAGTAAAACTAATATATGAGTAAATGAGTAAAAAAAATAGTCATTCAAGATAGGAAAAATGCAATTTATCAAAACTGGTCAAAATTTAGGTTGGTCTCTTTTTTAAAGAAGTCTCTTCTGCTCACCAAGCCTGCATTTATTTGATCCAAAGTACAGCAAAAACAATAGAATTTTGAAATATTTTTACTATTTAAAATAATGGGTTTCTATTTGAATATATTTTAAAATGTAATTTATTCCTGTGATTTAAAAGCTGAATTTTCAGCAGTCATTAGATTTACTCCAGTCTTCAGTGTCACATGATCCTTTGGAAATCATTCTAATATTCTGATTTGCCATTCAAAAACATGTATTATTATTATTATTATTATTATTATTATTATTATTATTATTATGTTGAAAACAGCTGAGTAGTTTTTTCATTCTTCTATTAATAAAAAAATTTTCAGAAGAACAGCATTTATCTGAAATAGAAATTATAAATGTCTTTATCATCACTTTTGATAATTTTTTAAGCATCCTCGCTAAATTAAAGTATTTATTTCTATAACCCCCACACCCCTAGCTTTTGAATGGTATCATGTTACAAAAGCTTTTTATTTATGCTGATCTTTGGGTCTTTCTGTCCATCAAAGAATCCTGGAAAAAAAAACTACTGTTTTAAATATTGATGATAATAATAATAAAAAATGTTTCTTGAACAGCAAATCAGCATATTAGAATGATTTCTGAAGGATCATGTGACACTGAAGACTGCAGTAATGACTGCTGAAAATGTGGCTTTGATCACAGGGATAAATTGCATTTTGAAATATTTTAAAATAGAAAGCAGTTATTTTAAAGGCAAAAAAAACAAATAATCACAATATTACTGTTTTTGCTGAATTTTGAATGAAATGAATGCAGGCTTGGTGAGAAGAAGAGAATTCTTTAAAAAACATAAAACATTTCTTACAGTTCAAAAACTGGTAGTGTACTGTATATATAATTGAACAATAAAATAAGCAATAAATAGACCTACATAAAAGAGCTAAAACTTCAGTGGCAATAAATAAGAAGTTGTGAGCATATTGAGACATGACCTGTGGAGCAATAGGTCAGAGCTGTTACCCACAACAACATGTTTTACATTTTTTACTCTGTTCTCTCAGCAGTGTGCTTGTTGACTGTAGGGGAGAACGAAGATGACTAAAGGCTTGGTCATTTGCACAGTTCTTCTCATGACTGTGTTGCTCAAATCCTAGTTTGCTCGCTAGCTATAAATGCTGCAGCACTCAGACGGTCACATTCTTTGAAACATGGCTGGCACATAGGTGCAGATCTAACAGTCTCAAACAGCACACTGGCCTTACCTTTCTGCTAAAGGACTGGTCTGTGAAGAGATAATCAAGCAACCATTTTGGTTCCAATACAAATATCTCAACATTAATAGATATTCATTGGGGGAGCTGAAAAGAAAATCATTTCAGTTGTTTTCCAGTGAACTTTTATATTAACGCAGAATTAATGATTTCATTTGTATATTAAAATTTAAAAAGAAAACATTTCTGGCTGATATGGCAATAATTATTTTCATGTTATAGCCAGTGAATGAAAATGACTTATATTAAAGGTGCTGTATGTAAGTTTTTCACTCTACTAAAGCATAAAAATACCATAATATGTTTGCAGATATTTAAGAAACATGCTAAGTTAATGTACTTGTTATCTGAGAAACAATGCTACAGTCAGTTATTCTCCTTTAAAAATGTTTGTTCCGGGCCGGAATGTCGGTCTCTGTTTTGGTTTGTGAAACCTGCCCACTGCCAGTTTTTTTCGGCACCCCGGTTTGCCAGTTAGCGGAAAACACAGCATATTTAATTTCATTCATCATCAAGTGCGCTTGCTCCTGTTGGTGTCGTCAATCTGGCAACCTGCGTGTGTGTCAAGTCTGAGGAGGAGGGGCCGGGTGAAAAACACGCTCTCCAATATTTTGAATTTTTATTGCAATATTTAGTTCAACCACTCGGTGTCAATCCTACATACAGCACCTTTAAAATCCTGTACTGTTTTAGAGAGAGATGTATAAGAATGCTATCACAACATTTTTCTAGATATATTTTCTGGCTGTCAGATGGGTTAACTCCCAGTCTCCAGCGTTCAGACATGAATGGTGGGAAGAGGGCAACAGTGCTGAAAGCTGCAAACAGACTGAAGGTTCTGGCTATAGACCACCGGGACAGGAGACTCTTCTGGGTTCAGCAGGGCCAAGGAGTGCACACTGCTATAGGATCCTCCAACTATGATGGCAACATTATTAACGTCTTTAATCAGCCCTTCAGGTAAAAATCTTCTAATGTTAAAATATAAGATTTAATTAAGGTGATTACTGTTTCATATATTAAAGTAGTAGTTAATACGTCCTCCCTGCCCTACTTCTAGATCACAGTCTCTCAGGATGACGATTTTTCTCGATTATGTGTACCTAACGGATTCAAAAAGAATAACACGAGTAAATAAGTACACAGGGGGCCGAGGAGAGAATGTCAGTTCCAAAAGGATGGCGCACCCCCCTGCTGATGTCAAAGTGGTACATCCCATCAATCAGCCAGTAGAGGAAATTCCAACTCCATTCACTCCAGGTTGGTAATGAAATAATTATACATCATCTTAATTGCTTTATAAAATCGTGGAGTATTTGCTTTCAAAATATCTAACCAAAACATGTTTAAATAGTTATTATAATTATTTATAACCATTATTTCATTGTTCCAGTTACTCCACTCTTCTATTTGTAATCATAAACTGTGTCAAACTTGGTGATTATAAGTAGTGTTGGGTTTTAAAAGTAATACATTACAATATTGCAGTTTTAATTGCATTACTTAGTTACTTTCCATGGAAAGTAACGCATAATGTTACTTTTGCATTACTTTTTGTTACCTGATCTGGGCTTGCTTATTTATTTTTAATAACAAAAATTCCAAAAGTTATATTTTGGGCAACTTTAAAGCCCCTTTCACACCAAAAATGAAATGAAAAAGCCTCAGGCTGAAGGAAGTGCCTCTGTACCTCACTCGCAATTTCTCTCAACACACAGACAGGAGAAAGGTGTTTGTGAACTAATATAAAAACAAATCAACTGCTGTTACTTATTTGAAAAAGTAGCTCAGATATTTTCTGATAATGCATTACTTTACTAGTTACTTATAAAAGTATTCTTATTATGTAACTTATAATGTGTTACCCCCAACACTGAGTGTAAGTTCTTACAATTATCCTAAACGTCACATAGAGAGCAAATTTATTACATATTGGTGGTTTGTGCTTGGAAGGAAATGCCGTTTGTTCATGTGCAGGCTGTAATGTACACACAGGAGAGTGTGTGAAAGTGTGTTCCAGTCACAGTGACACTGGTCTGTGCCAATGCAGGGACGGTTTTTCCCTCAGTAAACAAGGCAACTACTGTGAAGGTACAGCCTCCATTTCCTTTGTGAAACACAGTAACTTCTAAAACACACAATAGCATTTGTGGAGAAATCCACCACTTTCTTCTTTTGTTCAAAACTCTCTTCTTCTCTTTCAGATATCAATGAATGTGCCCTTTGGAATCATGGCTGTTCACTGGGATGTGAGAACGTTCCGGGCTCATACTTCTGCACCTGCCCTAAGGGTTACCTGTTACTGTCCGATTTGAAGACCTGCCAAGGTAGGACTGGAAAATGGGGGAGGGATTATGAAACACTGGCTCTAATAGCACTCATATCAATGAGCTGGAATTCATGGGTCAGGGACAGAGTGCAAAAGAGAATTTAAAAAAGAAAAAGGACTGGAACGAGATAGAGAGCATCAATAATAAACTTGACATCTAGTGCTCAGAACCGTACAGCGCAGCGCTGTAAGATTATGAGGTGACATCAGTAATAAGGAGTGAAATTTTATCAGTAATAAGGAACTCATATATTTAGTCAGCAGCTTTGCCTGGCTAAGCAGGTCAAGACAAAACGAACCACCACAGTGAGCCAGATTTTGCGAACCCTGTATGCAGAATTCAGAAAACTCCAAAAGATAGTAATTAAAAAACACTCGCACCTGCGGACGCTCATATGCACCTGCAGTCAAGTTGCTTAGATGGGGAAATTATAATTAAAAAACATAATTTATGGAATAGATTTTAATTTATTGTGAATAATTAGAATAAAAGTACATTGAACTTTTGAATGCAGAAAAAAATATGTAAATGAATGCAAAAAAAGAAAAAGAGATGAAAATGAGATGTCAAATTATCCTCTCTTAACTCGGAGCATCATATGCTTTTACTCATTCTGACCAAGGGACCCCTTCCGCACTTTCACCTTTGTGGGTGGGATTATGGGATTGTAGAGGGTGTCCCGTTGAGCTCGTTTCCCACCATATGGCTTCTTCAAAACCTATCGTCGTTACTGTTGTCAGAACCATTCCCACTCTGGAATAAAAATATCTTATTTTTTGGAGTTACGGGGTTTTAAATCTTTATTTATATTTGTTTTAACTAGTGTAATCACTTATTGTAACGGCAGGCCTTTTTTATATGTATTGATTGTTAACCTGAATAAAACGAAATCTTCCAAACATTCTTAATTGTTTCAGGACTGGTGTTTTGCAAATATAGGATGATTGGATTTGGGATTATTAGGTGTCAGAATGAGGACTGTCTGATAGGTACAGTGCCACAAGGTCTGTTGGTTCAGAGAGAGGTTGGTGGAAACTTTGAGGTGAGAATTGATCATCTGAGGACAGGGGTTTTGGAAATGAAAGATTGAGGGCGTAAGCTTTAGACTTGTTTGTGTTGTCTTGTCAGACTGTACAGCCAACCACACGTCACTCCATTTCCCCAGATGACCACGCTTTAATGATTAGTTTGAGGACAGTATTCAAAGTGCCAATGGAATTAAAATGCCAGGGTTGTGAACAGGTCATTTTTAACCCTCACAGTGTTGAGATTAACCTTATTCTTACATTTAGGGCTCGAGTGTGTTAAATAAGTTTGAATTCTAAATTAATTTCCCTTCAAATAATATAAATACCTAATTAAAACCCAGAAGAATGATAACCAGTATCCATTCTAGTAACACTGTTTTTGTTGTTTTGTTGCTTAATATTTACTAGTTCTTCAGGCAGTGTAGCAAAATATACAGTAAAAGAAATTTGTGGATGTTATTCTGATGATTATGTTATTCTAACTTAAAATATATATTTTTGTTCAAATCTTCAAATTCCAAAATATTGAGTTCTTCAAAGGGCAAAAAACACATTATTTAAAATATTTTTTTGGTAAATGCAAAATGTGTTTAAAAATATATTTTGGACAATTTAAATATATTGTTAAAATATATTAGTATTTTAAAAAGTGTAAATGTACTAAGAATGTGTTTATGTAAATATATTTTAGTACATACATTATATCTTTTAACAATATCTATTAAAAAGTGTGTGTGTCTATATATATATATATATATATATATATATATATATAAACAGTTATATGTGTGTTGTGTGTGTGTGTGTGTGTGTGTATATGTGTGTGTATATATATATATTTTAATAAGTGTCTTTTGCTCATAAAGGCTGCATTTATTTGATCAAAAATATAGAAAAAACTATATTTATTTCCAACGATGGTAATAAATTAGCATATTAAATGATTTCTGAAGTATCATGTTACACTGAAGACTGGAGTAATGATGCTGAAAAATCAGATTTGCATCACATAAATAAATTATATTTTAAAGTATATTAAACATCATATATATATTCAATAAAATCAATAAAATGAATTGATAAGTTGCATGAATTAATGAATATGTGCAGCCTTAATGAGCAGAAGAGAATATATATATATATATATATATATATATATTCTATAAAATCAATAAAATGAATTGATAAGTTGCATGAATATATATATTCAATAAAATCAATAAAATGAATTGATAAGTTGAATGAATTAATGAATTTATTTTGTTGCAGTAAAACACTGTTGTAAATGGCAGAATTTTAACTGGCCTACATTTGTCTACAGAGCCTAAACCATGTATGGAGAATGGCACAGTTTGTGATCATGCATGTGTGCACACTGCAGAAGGAGATGTGTGTGTGTGTCCAGAGGGATCTGTACTAAATTCTGATGGCCGTTCGTGCACAGGTGTGTGTTTTTTATTGAATCAAAGTACATTAAAAGCCAGATTATGGATGTATTTATGCCTGTGGCTGTTTTCTTCTCCATTGTCTCTATGTTTCAGGCTGTTTGTCTGCAGATCGAGGGGGCTGCAGTCAGATGTGTGTGACTTTATATCCAGGCAGGTGGGTTTGTGAGTGCCAGCCTGGATACCAGCTCCAGCCTGATGGAAAACACTGTGCTGCCGCAGGCAAGGCCTACAAACTTTCTTTATATTCTACATTCTGCCAGGGTGCCTGTCTGTCTCCCGCATCTTGTCTCCTAGAAGTATTTGGTCAAGCATAAGTGCATTTGCTTCCAATGACCTTGTGCATCTGGAATCTCCTGGAATCTCTGTTTTATTTCAAGCAGGACCTCCAGTGTACCTGTTGTTTGCCAATACAGTGGATATAAGAAAGATTAATGCAGATGGCAAAAAGAGCAAAACACTACTGCAGGAACCGAGAGGCGGTATCATAGCTTTGGACTATGATCCAGTGCAGAAGCAGGTAAAAGATCACACACATGCCCGAAGATTGCTCAGCTGAGAGGCCACTACATTTATGATGTGTTTACAACTGCCCTCTAGTGGACATGAGATGTAAATGCCAGATGATGTAAGCCGGAAACAGAAATGAAGTTCAGGGATCACGTTGAGAATATTTAAAGATGTATTTACTGCCATCTTGTGGCCACAGAATTTAAATGCAAGAGGACGCATTTCTGTTTTCTGTGTTTTTTTTCTTCTACTGCTTACAAACAAAATCTTCCCTTGTCATACAATTTCTGAAACCTGACACTCAAACACCAGAACCATACACCAAATCTGCAAAACCCTTCACTAATTCTTGGCTTTTGACTTTCAATTTTAAATTTCATAAAATGCTTCTTGCAAAACACAACACACAACTCACTATGGAACACACACAAATCTAACAGGAATTAATATTATGGCAGAGGTGTTTGCAAATGTTTGCTTTTGAGATGTGTTTGTGATTTTTTTAAATTAAGTGCTTCATTTTGCAAGAGATGTGAGGCATTTTGCATTTTGGGAGTGCAATTCTTGGATTTGAATTTAAAAAACAAAAAAAAAAAGCAAAGAAAATAAAATTAATCAAATCAAAAAGAAAAAAATTGTAATTGTTTTTTTAAATTTTTTTTCTTTTTTTTTTACAAATCATACATTCAGGGCCATTTTCCAACATGTATATGTATATAAATTACATTAAAGTTAAACATTAAAGTAATTAATAAATTAGTAAATAAATAAATAAGACAAAATACTGTACATTTATTCTTTGTAAAAAATGTATCTTAACCTTAATATATTTACTTTTAAAACAGTGGTTGCCAGTAGAATAAATTTAATGGGATTGAGCTCATAATTTCCAACCAGTCTTTACAAATCAGAACAAATTTTTATTTATTTATTTAACATTTTTCTCTGATATTTACTTACATGTTTTATTTTTCCTTGAAATGTCATATAAAAGTAGTCATTAGGTTTTGTTGGTTTATTTAGGTGTATTTTGCAGATAAAAGCCTGAAGCGTATTGAGAGGGCTTCACTGGATGGAGGTTTCAGGGAGATGCTGTTTTCCACTGGACTCGACTCACCCGAGGGTCTGGCTGTGGACTGGGTCCATCGCAAACTCTACTGGACTGATAGAGGGTAGGATACAGACAAATACAAACACACTTCCCCAGATGTATACCTATATTCTTAACTGACTTTACCATTCTGACTTTACTTGGGAAGTCGTGGGCCTAATGGTTAGAGAGTCAGACTCCCAATCGAAGGGTTGTGAGTTCGAGTCTCGGGCCGGCAGGAATTGTGGGTGGGGGGGTGCATGTACAGTTCTCTCTCCACCTTCAATACCATGACTTAGGTGCCCTTGAGCAAGGCATCGAACCCCCAACTGCTCCCCGGGCGCCGCAGCATAAAATGGCTGCCCACTGCTCCGGGGTGTGTGTTCACTGCTCTGTGTTGTGTGCACTTCGGATGGGTTAAATGCAGAGCACAAATTCGGAGTATGGGTCACCATACTTGGCTGAATGTTAAATTACACCGACAGAGAAATCTTCATTCTGTGTTTCAGATTATCCTCTATTTCCCGCAGTGGTTTAAATGGCATGGACAGAGAAATCTTTATAGATGAAGACATCCAGAAACCCAGAGGCATTGCCCTACATCCTCAGGCACATACTGTAATAACCACCACCTCAAAACAAAAAAATCAACACTATTAACAACATGTCATTCCAAGGCAAGCAGCTCTATGAATAAACATAGATTTTGACATAGAACTTCTCGTCTGTGTGTCTGGAGGAAGGTATATTGGACAGACATGGGCAGCCGTCCTGCAGTGGAGCGCTCAGGTCTGAACAAAGACGTGCGTGAAGTTGTGGTCAGCACCGGTCTGGTGTCTCCTAGTGGTCTAGCTGTGGATCACGGCTCCCAGCGTCTGTACTGGTGTGACTTGAGCAGAGGTGTGATTGAGTCGGCCAACCTGGACGGTTCTGATCGCCGTATGCTGTGCGAGAACCAAGTAGGTGAGGCTCCTCTGCCAAAAACACACACACCTTCACTACACAAACAAATACTGTATGTACTATATATGCAAGGAATGCAAACTACACTTTGTGGCAAATAATATTTATGCTGGTTTATGAAAAACAAAACTGTGTATGTACTATTTTTTCTGTTTTGCTTTGGCTCAGGTCGGCCTTTTGATGTTGCAGTGTTTGAGAATGTGCTCTGGGTCAGTGACTGGGAGGGTCACCTGCTCTACCGGATAGACATGAGAACTGGACGAAACCCTGAGCATCTCCGTGACATCTCTATCAAACCAGCTGCTCTAGTTGTTGTTCATCCTTTTGTCAAACCAGGTATGGATGCTCTGCCTTATTAATGGACTATCTGCTTTGAGCTTTACCACTAGTTTTTATAATGTGTAAAAGGGCATAAGAAAATGATGGTTGTTGCAATATAGTTTTATAAAGTTTAATTTTTTTATGGTTTTTAGAAGAGAGCTTGCATTTATTTGATGAAGAATAATTATTTAAAAAATGCAGTTAAACAGTGATATTGTGAAATACTATTACTATTTAAAATAACTCTTTTTATTTTAATATGTTTTCAAATGTAATGTATTCCTGTGGTGACAAAGCTGAATTTTCAGCATCATTACTCCAGTCTTCAGTGTCACATGATTCTTCGGAAATCATTCTAATATGCTGATTTGCTCAAGACACATTTCTGGGATTATCAGTGTTGACAAGTTGTTCTGCTTGATATTTTTGTGGAAACTAATGCTTTTTTCAGGATTTTTTAATGAATAGAAAGATCAAAAGAACAGCATTTATTTGAAATCTTTTTTAACATAAAAGTCTTTACAGTCACTTTTTATTCATTTAATCACATTTGGAATAATTCTTAACTTTTATTTCTAACATGAAAAATTGTCAGTTTAACAATGACAACAATGGCAACATCCACTCAAACCTAAGTGATGTTATTTAAAATTCACCCTATTTTCACTAAACTGTGAAACATTTAATGAGCTATATGATTCCTATCTTTAAAAGAGTTCAATATTTATTTCAATATAGTAGGACAAACTGCATAACAGGAATGATCTTATGCAATGCATGTTTTCTGCTCTCTAGGAGCAAATGTTTGTCTTCATGAAAATGGAGGATGTGCCCAAATGTGTGAGAGCAGACTGGGATTGGCTCATAGCTGATGGAAAAGACTGTCTGCCAATTAATTCATCATTCACTGGTCAGTATAATGAGAATAAAAATAAACAAAAAAAAAAATGTATTTCTCCACACAGAACCAGATGATCCTATAAAGTCAAATTAAACCATTAAAGCAATCTGAAAATCAACTTTTTGCATAATCATGTTAAAAATAGCTGTATTTCTCCACACAGAACCAGATGATGGTGAATCAAGTGATCGTTTGAGAAATAAAACACTGAATGATGAGAGCACACCACTGGCCATGCTTTACACAGAGAGGATGGTTTCAGGTAGAAAAATATCAGCAACAATCACATTCATCATTTTTTGTGAACACAAAATTCTGTAACTGACCAGCCAGAATCAAGTATTCCAGAGCTGAAGAGATAACTTGAGACTCATGTGATCTCATTTAGACCAGAATGACTGCTACTCTCTCAGATGTGATGTGAACGCTCAGTGTATGCAGAAGGAAGGCCGAGCCATGTGTCAGTGTGTGACAGGTTTTGCTGGAGATGGGGAGCTGTGTGTGGGTAAGTGTGTGTACGTCTGTGTGTGTTTGCGCTTCAAGTCAGATGATTTTGATTTAGTATAGACTGATGCAGCTGGATTGTGATGTATGTGTGAAACTGAATTTGAGTGTATGGATATTGATGTGTGTGTTGTGCAGTATGTGCCTGTTATTGGGTGTATTGATCAGTCTTTATGTAAATTTGGGTTTGTCTACATGAGCGCATACAGTATTGACAATATATGTGTGTGTGTTTGCACAGACGTTGATGAATGCAAAGCAGGCCTGGCAGATTGTAGTGTGTCTGAGGCTGAGTGTGTGAACACAGCAGGTGGATATTTCTGCCAATGCAAGACTGGATTCACTGGAGATGGTCAACACTGTATGGGTATGACAAAATATTTACACATTTATATATAATCATTTCAAAAACATTAAATAAAATCACTATGGTGACTTGGAATGTTTCATTCTGCTTTTAATTTGTTTGCAACTATTTTGTTTGACACTATAAAACTGCTGAGAGTTATTGACAATATTGTGTCTAAAATGTAAATGACTTAATATTAACTTGTTTACCAAACTGCTATGTATAAGCAGTGTTTACATTAGTCTGACTGTCAGTTATAGGAATATAAATTTGTGATATGAACTGCTGTTCAAATGTTTAGGGTCAGTAAGATTTTTTTAAAGGAATTAATACTTTTATTCAGCATCCATTAAATTGAACAAAAGTGACAGTACAGACATAAATACTTTTTTTTTTTTTTACTTAATATTTATAAAAGAATCTTGAAAAAGAAATTCAACATTGATAATAAGAAATGTTTTTTGAGCAACAAATCAGTATAGAAAAATTTCTGAAGGTTCATGTGACAGAAAACTAATAGCTGCTGAAAATTCATAAATAATAATTTAAAAATATTAATATTATTTCTATTAAAATAGAAAGCAGTTCTTGAAATTGTACTAGTATTGCACAATATATATATTTTAATAATCAAATAAATGCAGCGTTGGTGAGCATAAGAGAATTCTTTCAGAAATGTAAAAAATCGTACATCATAAATACTGTATGAGACTTACAAATAATTAAAAAGCGTACATTATAAACATTTTCCCATTATTTTCAATGCATATTTCCAGTGTGTGTGTGTGTCTATCTTTACAGATATAGATGAGTGTCGATTAGATATGCATGGCTGCGATGTAAACGCTGAGTGTTTGAATGCAGTAGGAAAATATCAGTGCATATGTCGACCTGGGTTCACAGGCACAGGATTAAGCTGTCATGGTAAGATTCACCTTTTTATTGTTTTAACTGAAACAGTGTATTTTAAAAATCCTGTATTGTACAGTTGTCTATGTGCATATTATGTGCCATAATCGTTTGAGACCATGAGCAGTCAGGACCTGCTAATCTGAGTTTGTGCAAAAGGGTAATGCACTGACATTCAGCAGAAATGCATGATGCAACATAACAGTGACCTCATTTTCATGCTGTTTCTTGTTGCAGAGGAGTTAAAGAGCGCCTCCTCTTGGCCGAGTACAGGAAGTCCACTTGATGTCACATCGCCATGGCAACACAATGATGCTGTGCAGAGCTGCCCCTCTACACACGACTCATACTGTCTGTATGACGGAGTGTGCTTCTATTTCCCTGAGATGGAGTCTTATGCCTGCAAGCAAGTGTTTGCTTACATAGCTTTTGTCATGTGGAAGCTTCAACCTGACTTTTATAATTCTCATAATCCCTGTTTTTGCATATACCACAATTTCCTTTGAGCGTCAAACATAAACTGATTTTTACAATGAGGCTTTAGTTAATGAGCAGTAGATGGCAGTCTTGTACTAAAAATCATATGGCTTTTTAACTAAACATTTGCCCTTGACAAAAAAGGCACACGTTAAGCATATTCAGTAGATCATTTTATTCTAATATTTATATAATAATGAATATTGTTTTTAATGATACTCTGTGTGTGTTTGTGCTGTAGCTGTGTGTTAGGTTACATGGGGGAGCGCTGTCAGTTCAGTGATCTTGAATGGTGGGAGTTGCAGCAGGCTGAAGAGGAGAAGAGGAGGAATATGGCTATAGCAATGTGTATTGTGCTTCTCATCACTCTTCTCTCCATCGCTGCCTGCATCACCTACTGCTGCGGGTGAGAGTGATGCAGGCAAAGCTGGCAGGGGTCAGAGATACACGTTAATAACACACATACTCATTTCTGTTGCTCTGGAGGCATGGAGGCAATAGATTTTTAAAGAAAAAATAATGAATAATCTAGATTATTATAGATTTTTGTAAATTAATATCTACAATACATGACCAACAGTATGTGGACAGCTCAAAAAATGCACATTAATAACTTACTTGTTTCTGTCACTCTGGAGGCAATAGATTTTCAAAGAATAAATAATGAATAATCTAAATTATTATAGGTTTTTGTAAATTAATATTATCTACTCTACATGACCAACAGTATGTGGACCCTGCTAATTTTAGTAATTTTTTAGAAATGGATGTTACTTACTTATTTCTGTTACTCTGGAGTCATGGAGGCAAAATGAAATAATGAATAAAATGTAACTCATAACTGGAAAAGTTAAGAGTTTGTTAAGAAATCATTTCAGTGTTGGCTTGACAAAGCCTTATTCGAATGTTGAAAAAAAAATGTTGGTAATGTAAAAAATGCAGTAAAGGTTTAAAAATGATAGGTTATAAGATATTTCTTATGACAAAGACAAGGAGATAGATAGATAGATAGATAGATAGATAGATAGATAGATAGATAGATAGAGACAGAGCTGTTTGAAATGCCCTTTATTAACATTTAATCTACACATTTTAGCATATTTAATTTATTAAGATAAACATTTTCCCAGAATGCATCGTTACTTTTTTTTATTTGCTATTCAGTAAATTCTTCATCCTGTCATATCAATTCAAAATGACCTTCCTGAACGTATTTCTCAATACAGTTTAATTCAAGACTTGAAAAGGGGCCAGAATTTTACACAACCCTGCCATAGTGTATCATAGGCAAGAAAAAAATCAAACTGAAAAAGGTACAAAAGCAGAGCTTCTGCCACAATTTGTCTTAATGCCTCCGATTTGTAGTGGATCCAAGAAACAAGATGAAAATAGAGGCTGTGACAAAAAAATGGCTCCAAAACAGCCTCTTTCCATTTCATCGAAAGCCTCTAATGGTTTGATTTCTGCCGGTCTGGGTTCATTTCCCTGCTTTACCAGGTGAACAGCGTGTAAAAGTGGCATTAAATTGTTTATTAGGAGAGGAGGCTGCGGATTTAAAGATGTTTTCATTCCCTTGAGCATGTGTCAGAAGTCTTTAAACACACACACACACACACACACACACACACACACAGACACACACACAGCTGGGTGATATTTTCCTCACCCTGGTTAAGTGTCTAATTCTCTGTGCCTGTGTTTAGTGACACTGACCCGTGTGTGTGTGGTGTTTTGTTATACTCCTAAAGCAGCATACTTATGTCTGGTTCCTCTGGCCCCTGCACCTCAATGCAGCAGCCACACGCTTTCAATTACATGCTTGGTTTAGCTTGTACTACAGCAATTACATATCAAAATAGGTCATTCCTACTCCCCAAAATGGACCCAGTGATCTATAACCTTATTTAAAAGCTACGCGGGTGGCAATTTTTCTGTCTAAAATTGCATTTTTCACTTGGTTACTCATGTTTCCGTTTTATTTTTCTTCATTTTTCTATCTATATCAACTTATCACACACTTTCAATCTCACACTCATACACACAAACACAATACTGGTTTGGTTTATCCCAAAGCCTATTATTGCCCCAGGTGTAGGGGTGAGACACACATATCCAATACACATGTTTGTAATAATGCTACTTATCATACCTTCACGTCTCACTGCAGGTCTCCATATTTCATTCTCACTCAACAGGATCCGGAGATTGGTTTTGCCCTCGGTGTCAGTTAGCAGGGTGCCAATCCATGAACAGAAAAAAATCAAAACGCCTCAGATTACTATTTACATAGATATGAGGGTTATGTGACTGTAATACATTTCATAGGAGCCAGTTCAATGAATTTGACATTTAGCCTTTCAGAAACAAACAAACAAAATATATGTATTCAAAGGTCATTGAATCTACACACTTCATAACTAAAGCAGACAATGTCACAAGCTCAGTCTCCATAAAACAAGGAATGAAATGAAAAGATACATCATATGCCAAACTTTACATTGGGAAAACTGACATTACAAACTGCTCAATAGGTTTATTTTCATACACTGATTACAGTGAGTATATTATGAATTCAAAGTGATAAATATGATTTCTTTTGGTCATTATCAGGTCTAAAAGACATTTTGGAACATGTCCCTCAGAGGATGATGTGGGTGACATAAGCATGAGTGAGGACAGTATGACCGAGACAACAACAGCCGCTCCACAGGTAAGGTGTTTATTCTTAATGTGAGTTTTTGAATTTTCTGTAAGCTATTTTTTTTTTTTGATAATATTGTTTATTTACACATTGTGTATAAGCAGGTCTATGTGATTTTGGATGCTTCTCCCTGTGGTGATGAAAAGGTCCTTCATGTTATAGGGTGTCCCAGAACAACAACAGTATGCCCTTCCTGCTCTTCAAACGCCAGTAAAAATCTCCTTTTCTATTTTCTCCCAGATAGATAGATAGATAGATAGATAGATAGATAGATAGATAGATAGAACAAATCTCATTAGTCATTAGGCCATCAGCTTTCTGTGTTCTTATATATTGTGTTTTTTATAAACTAGGAGACAGTTTTGCTTTAGAAGAGGCTGGAAAGCTACACAGAGACAACTGTGGTCAGGATGTTGCCAGCTACTGTGTATCCTGCAATATGAAGACCTCTGATAATCTCATCACTTTAGAAGACCCAGGCAACACCCCACTGATTCATCAGACGATAGTCTTCATTGGAGACTGACCCATGAACTGATCATGTGAATATGTTCGATTTTAAAGTCATTGCCCTTTAGTGTTACAGTACAGCCAACTGGCAAAGTACATTAAAAAAAAAAGTTGTTTGAACAAGATTTCACATTCAAGTTGCACCAGTTTTTTGTCAACAGATTTCATACAAAAGTAGGTTTCTACCTAGTCACTATTTGTTGAAGTAAGGAGATTTGCACATCCCTCAAAAGGTTTTATGCAATACATAAGAGCTATAGAATGTGTTGAGATCATTAATGAAGGTCATCTAAAGCGAGTCTTGTTTTTCTGCTTTTAACATTGCTGTTTATTGTCACTTATGAGCCATTAGACATAGAATCCAGTTGCATAGCTCTGTAAATAGTAAAGATACTTCTTTTTCCTGAGTAGGATCTTATATTGAACTTTGTATTATAGTTATGAGAAAACATTCATTGTTTTAATAATGAAGCACAGTTGGTTTGAGGTAGTGAAGAGACAGTGGAAAGACACATCCTGCTTTGTGAGCAGAAAATAACATGTACTTGGCCTATTTTGCTTCAGGTGGTATAAGAGTAACATTTCAGTGGCATATCTGAACCTGCTAACATCAACATTGGTCTCACAAAGAGATTACTATATAAAACACATCCTACTTGCAACTATTAAAAAAACCTCAGGTACCAAAACATTATTAAATGGATTACATTTGGTATAAAAAAGATATAAACCAAGATCGAAATACAATATTTAAATGAATTAAGGTTTCAGATTAGTGAATGAATCATGCTTTAATTTTTCAAGAACAGGAAAATTCAGTAGGTCAGATTCCTCTCTGCCACTCCTCAGTGAAATGTCTCACAGATATTCTAAGACGTAATGGGAAAATAAAAGCAGCGAGCTATATCTTTATATTCATCTAACTAACAGCCAATGTATATGCTGGGATTACAAGGTTTTAACCTACATCTGCTATTTTGAACCAAAAGCCCAGAACAAGCACGCTGAAGGACAATGTAATAAATTTGCCTTTTGTTCTCTCTTAATTTTTTCAGCTTCTTTTTGTGATGTTGTATATGCATATTTATAACCTAACTGTAAAATATAGACATCTCAAAATAAAACAAGATAATCTGAAGCTCATTGTGCATCATGTCCTAAGCCTCATTTGCACTAAACAGCAAAAAAAATAAAATAAAATATATATATATATATATAAAGCTACACAACTTTCAGATGATGATATATATATATATACATACATATAATACCAAACTTCCCACAAATATTATCTTGTGCTACACAACTTTCAGATGATGATTATAAAATCTTCAATTCAGATTATAATACATATGTAATCTTAAAATGAATCTTAGTTTATTAAAAAGTATTGGCAGCTTACATGTGATGAGTTCTTCTATTGGCTACAGCTACTTTATTGGTGTAGTGGTTCAATGCTTGTCTTTTTGCAGATAATAAAAATCTATGAATAAAACAAATGGTCATGTGATGAGTTTAAACACATTAGCACTTATTTCTTTTCTTGTTTTATTTTAGAAATGATATTGTAAATATATTGGTACAGACTATTGTTTCAGGACAAATGTACAGGAATAAATCTCTAGATCTCTGGAATCTCTAGATACAGTGAAGAGTTTGTTGTAGATTTGTATTTATATATTTACTATTGCATTTATTTAATTAGTAGACACATTCAAATGCACTTACAAATGAGAAAACGAGGAGAAGCAATTAGATGGTGAACACAATATATATACCTTATTACATTTCTGTTCTATAGCAGATGTATTTATGTGGAAAAGAATGAAGTATCAGCAACATCTGACCTCTTGACTGAGGTCAACTATCTATTAGCTAGCTTTTTGTTTGGAGGGAAGAACAACCCACACACTCAGCACACACTCTCTCTCTTTTAATCTTTTTTTGCCATCACTGGCTCACATGTCTATTGATTTTCAGAGAAGGTCCACTTATCTATATATTGCTCCCTGATTCGATGAACACTGGAGTCCAGGTTGCACTCCAAACTGGGGGAATGGAGCTTGTAATAAAGATGAAATTGGACCTACGTCAGTTTCTGTGATAATACTTCTCAGAAAAGCCAAGAGACCCCAAAATGAGTGGACATGTTTTCTTTAACGTCTCAGCATTTTGCCATCTACAGTTTTCAATGGTCACAGCACACAAATACCATTTTGGGTCATATTTCTTTTAATATTCTCTCTATTCTCTCTCAATATATGATCTTTATATATTTCATGTTCATAAAGAACCGGTAACATAGTTGAAAATGTCACCATTTTGACTAAACATGTATTTGAATTGAAATCATGAAAATGTTACAAACCATAACAATATGCCCAACAAAAACATTTTCTTAATTAAAAGAAAACTTAAATTTTGGGGATGGATAAATAAATAAATTAGGACACCCTGAATTCCATGCTTTTCTGTATAAGGACATAAAAATAAAATTTGGAAAATAAAACCTACAATGTGACAATGTTAGGACAATGTGACAATGTTAGGACACCTTATGATTCAATTGCCTGTAGATCCACTTTTAGCAGAAATTACTTAAAGTAATCATTTTCTGTATGCCTTTATCAGTCTCTTACATCTTTCTGGAGAAATTCTGGCATAGACCCCTCTTCTTTACAACATTGCTCCAGTTTATTGATTATTTATTGATTATTATGCACATCTCTCACCACAGCATGTCAGTCAGGATGTCCAGGTCTGGACTTTGACTGGTCTATTGCAACCCCTTGATTCTTTTCTTTCCAGCCGTTCTGTTGTAGATTTGCTGATGTGCTTGGGATCACTGTCCTGTTGCATGACCCAATATTGGCTAAGCTTTAGCTGTTGCATGGATGTCCTCACATTTGACTCTAGAATACTTTGGTATACAGAAGAGGTCATGGTCTATTCAATGACTGTGAGGTGCCCAGGTCCTGTGGCTACAAGCCCAAAATGATCAGCCCTCCACCAGCATGTTTTAAGACCTGCCCAGGACAAGATAACAATTTAATAGGGTACAGATACAGAATGCACTCAATAGGGTGTCTTAACCTTTTCATACGACTGTATATATATATATATATATGTATATATATATATTATATATATATATATATATATGTGTGTGTGTGTGTGTGTGTGTGTGTGTGTGTGTGTGTGTGTGTGTGTGTGTGTGTGTGTGTGTGTGTGTGTGAAATATATTTAGATTTTAAAAATACATTTATTACAGATAATATTTACTTATCTTTTTTAAATATTTTTTGTTTATCATTTTGAACTCAAGAACCACTTATTTGAAAAAATGACGCTTGAAAAAAAAAGGAATCTAAGGGACATCAAGGAAATTTAAATAAACTAAATTATATACTACTGGATGAAATATGGGGAAAAACATGTATAATTATCTCTAATATCTATCTATCTATAAGTATCTACAATTATTATCAGTGGACATGAAATGTACATGACTCGCATTACCATAACACAACAATGCATTTCTTACATTTTTTGAGTGAGCTATCCCTCCTAATATTACAATTTCAGTGTGTCCTGGAAAGAACCGTGCTTTCCCACTTTTTCCAACTGACAAAATGTGAATTAGGATCTGAAACAATCTGGCCACACTCCCTCTCTCAGCTGTAGGGAATTAGAATGGGGGGATCAACGGATGAGAGAGCTAATCCACCTGAGAGTGGAAGAGAAAGATAGCGAGAGAGAGAGGGAAAGAGGAAAAGTGTGTGAACAAAGGTGTTTGCGGTTGGCCTGCGACAACGGATCAGTGTCTCGCTTTCAGCATTTTTCCATCCCATCAGACAGGGGAGCAGTTGGTCTGTGGAGATTCCAAAAGGTGCACAGATGAGGAGACTAAATAAGGCATTAGATGCCCACTCAAAGGCTTTGTTGTTGATCCTCCAGGTCAGCGCAGCGCCCTTGTGGCCTGTGACCTGCCCAGAGCCATGCTGCTTTGCTAGGCTTTGAGTAGATTTAGTGCAAGGGATAATGCATGAATTTGGGCACAGGCACATGTGCTTAAGGCTCAATTCTATCGACGAGAATGCTTGTCAGTCCCCTAATAGAGCTGTAAGACAGACGTGAGCTGGGGACTCTGAGAGAGTGCCATGTTGTGTTTGAGCTCATTTAGGATCTATGACTAATGCAGTATATAGGCTAGATGTAGTCTAAAAACATAAGGTTATTATCACAAATTTACTATACCAACTTAAAAAGTGTGCTTTGTAATGTTTTTATTATTATACATATGCACATTTTTCAGTTACTGACACGTTTGGTGAAATACGATAATTGCAGTTCAGTTCAGATTAATTTATTCAATTACAAAAGCGTTCAATATTGCATACTGGACGTTTCATATAGCATATTTTATGTAAAATCAAGTTGGCACAACCTTTAACCACTTTTTAATTTCTTAACATGTCTGCGCCCATAGGGGCGACAAGTTCTATGTAAAATAAAACTTTAAGACTTTTTTCAGAAGAACTATGCATTACTGTAGCAAGATTGAGGCCACCTTGGAAATGGAGATAAAAAATCCATCAATTGAAAAATCTTAAACATTCAACCCCATACAATCTTTCAACCAAAAATTCTTATAGATTGCAGTCCATATGCACCATTAATATACTTACAGATTCACTTGCTGCATTTGTATCTTGCATCCACAACCATTATTTCCACCAAAAAAGCACTGCAATGAAAAAATACTTTCAGAACACATTTGTTTCTGTAGTAATTTCTCTCCATCTGTATCACCTGTCCAGTAGGGGGCGATGTCAAACAGCATTGGTCAAGTGGTGGCGTGAGTTAGCGTTTGCAGGTGTTAACAGTCCTTTGAGCATCGAGGAACATGTGGAACAGGTAAGCTATGAAACACGTGCTTGTTTGGTGCTCTTATCGTTTCCTCCCAGGTTTTCAATGAAGTGACTCACTAAAAGAAGTTCTCTAGGCTTGCTTTTGATAATGATCAAAGTTTTTGTGACTGAGATTGTTTAAAGTTGCTGTTAGCTGGCAGGTTTTATTTGTTGCTTGTGCAGTTTCTTTATAATGATGATGATGATTTGTTTTTGTGTTGCGTTTGGTTGATCCTACTTTTTATTAGGTTTGAAAGATCTAAGTATTTTAGCATTGTAACAAGGAAGTATGAATATGAGGTTATGAAATGGTCGTTTCAGAACATTCTTGCATTTTGGTTTCCTTGTGAATTTAGCATTCTTGCATTTTGGACATTTGTATTTGAGTTATTGCATCTCTTGGAAATTACATTTAATATTGCATTTTGCACATTTGTATTTGAGTTATTGCATCTCTTGGAAATGGCCTTTTATTGGGACACATATACACAGAATTTTTTTTCTTTGAGATATGGTTGATTATAGTTATTATTCTTACTGTTGTTGTTAATATTTAGTATGTTGTGCACTCAGTGTATGCTACATTTGCCAAAAACAATCCCATAATGCGGTGGGCTTAAAATGACCTCACATTTCCAGTGACATTTAACCCAACATAATATTAAGGGGGATTTTTTTGTTTTGTTTTTTTAATCATCATATTTGATCAGGCTCCTGGATGCAAAATCAAAAATACTCCATATTTTGAAAATTTCTGAATGGATGTCACTAAACATAATTAAACATGATGGTTGTGTGACAATGTAGCATACTACTTTTTTTTTATTATTGTTTTTTTTTATAGTTTGCTGTTTCACTTACTATTTTTGGTAGGCTGTATAAAGTGCACACTATTTAGTAAGTAGTTGGCTAGTATTCCATCCTGAACTTACATAGTGTGTGCCCTTTTTAAAGTATATGAGATTAGCTAGTCTTTCATTTGTATTTATATGCAAGCATTTTCAACTTTGCAGATTTTGTATTTTCTTTAATTGCAGTTGCTTTTTTGATTTGAATTATGCACAAATGTCTGGAAGCAGTACAGTTTTAAACCCGTACCAGTCCTGACTGACATGCTACACAGTCTGTGGAGTCTTTGACCTTTCAAAATGATAACTGATATTTTGTGAGCTAGACAGAACATGGCACCTAAGGTTTTTTTGGCATTCTCCATAGGGCAGTGAGTGAGTCAAATCAACTTTATTGCCATACACGTGACTGCAATGCAAAGATGAGAATGAAATCTATATTCTGGATGTCACAAGTGAAATATCTCAGTTGACAATGACACTAGATCTAGGTATTGCATAAGAATATGTAATATATGTACTTTCTTGTATTTTCCTAATTTCAAATGATTTACGAGGGATAGTTTCACCCCAAAATGAAAATTATGTCATTAATGACTCACCCTCATGTCGTTCCAAACCCGTGAGACCTGCGTTCATCTTCGGAACACAGTATAAGATATTTTAGATTTAGTCCGAGAGCTTTCTGTTCCTCCATTGAGAATGTATGTACGGTATATTGTCCACATCCAGAAAAAGGTAATAAAAACATCTTCAAAGTAGTCCATGTGACATCAGAGGGTCCGTTAGAATTTTTTGAAGCATCGAAAATACATTTTGGTCCAAAAATATCAAAAACTACGACTTTATTCAGCATTGACTTCTCTCCCGAGTCTGTTTATGAGCGCGTTCACAACACTGCAGTTTAGTGATATCCGGTTCGCGAACGAATCACTCGATGTAACCGGATCTTCTGAACCAGTTCACCAAATCGAACTGAATCGTTTGAAACGGTTCGTGTCAACAATAAGCATTAATCCACAAATGACTTAAGCACGAAACCCATTTCATTCAGTTTCAGTATGTTGAAAATACATCCAAATCAAACTATTAAGTAATTAACGTATTTTCCTAATTTCAAATGATTTACGAAACCCATTTCATTCAGTTTCAGTATGTTGAAATGATTTCCAAATCTAACTTCCTCTGCACTAATGCACTCTGTTTTAAGCACTTAGTTGATCAGAATACCCTTATTGTGTCTGTGTCACTAAAATGGTTATTTGGGACTTTTTTTGCATACTGTAGCTGTGACTTGTATAAGGTGGATGCCTTTGTTTTATTGGTTACTATTTTTGTTTGGCATTTTGTTTTGTTCATTTAAAATGCCAAATGTCTGAGACAAAGTCTTTAAGCTTTTAAGCTGATACGTGCCTGAGATACGTATGCAACATTATGTTTAATGTTATACATCTGTTTTTTTTTTTTTTAAAGCATTTTAAGACTTAGTATTCCTGTATGTTTGCAGAGGCCCTTTAGTGAGTCACCTGGTTGAGAACCAATGTCTAAGAATAATGCAAAAGATTTGTAATGGCAAAAAGCAACTATATCAAATAAAATAATCAAGGTATTAACATATACTTTTATCCAATGTATGTTGTGTTCATGTGTCTAAAAGATCACCTCTGCCCTGCTGGTAGGAATTTCATGGACATCCAGAGTTACGCATAACAGTGAAATAAAATCTTAATAGCTCTGTATAATATAATGCTAATAAGGTTTTGTGGTCTGTTTGGAGATACAAGCTTTTAGAGGTTAAGTAGTGGAAAAACTCAACTAACTCATTTCAAATCTAATGCCTACAAACTTTGATCCATATTATCCAGTGCTAACAACAGGCATTTTTTCATTGCACTCTATCTCCTGTAGTTACATCATCGAAAGATTTCCAGTCAAATATGGCGTTATGTGACGTGTGTGTGTGTGTATATATATATATATATATATATATATATATATATGTCAAATTTCAACTGGCCTATCAACTGTCACCTGATCAGTGCAATTTCATAGTACTTTTGGACTGTTGCCATATGGTTTAAAATCTCTGTTGGCATAATTTCTGTCACTCTTTTACTGCTCCAACCCAGTAGACACACATAACATGCTGCTTAGTATGGCTTTAGAAACCAGGGCAGTCTGAACTTATGTCTTATGTCATTGTGACTGAGGCAGTAGTGCTCCCATCTGGCATGTTGCTGAGCCTGTTCACAGCAAGAGTGACAGTTCAGATCTCCTTCCTGCAGAGTCGAGAGCAAAATATGTACCAGAAAGTATCTCTCACACAGTCCTACCAGGGTAAACAAGGAGAAATCGAATGAAAAAACACAGACACGTGATTATTTCAGCACTCTTGGCTCTTTGTTAAAATCGTCTATAGATGCTTTACATGTAGACAGTGCAAATGCACAAGAGCACAATGGACACCATTCAGTGACAGAGATTATTCTGATTTGTTACAGTGATATAGACTTTATGTTTAAGTATGCTTGACTTCATGATCCTTTAGGCAGGGCTAGACTCTCTGTGTCGTTGTCCTTTGGAATGGATTGTGATAATGATGACCTTAAGCCATGAGAAGAAGACCAGGCCTTTCAGAGGTCAGAACAAATGCAGATTCAGAGAGGTCTGATGATTCATACTCCACAAGGGCCTCCGGTGTTTTAATGATCATTTGGCCCCAGTGTCCTCTCAAAATGGCCTTGATTGGTCTTATTGTCCCCTTTCATTTATTTTGTAATTTTTTTTGTAGTTTACTTGTGTGGTTGCTTGTGTATGAGTAATCCAGTGGCATTAACATTTCAGGCCTATTTGACTACTTTGTCTATTTTGCCTTTTTGTTTAGTTTTCTTTTTTTTCTAAAATGATATGAACATCAAATGGAAAACTCTAAGACCTGAGAGAATTTTGGTGCTGCGATGCTGAACACAGAACACACTGTGGCATTTTTTAGCTCAACATTTACCAGTCTTCCATTGACATGGCTTTCGTACAAAAGTACCGTACACAATCTATCTAATCAATAAAAATAACGGTAACATTTAATGTTTAGACATAACCACACAAATATTAATTTTATCCATATACTGTAAGTTCCTTTTTCAAATTATCCCATTCCATTTTGATGACTTCTTAATTCTGGTTTAAATTATTTTGCATCCCTTTTTTTAAATCTATACACTTTTTTTTTTTTTTTTTTTTTTTTTTTTAATACAGAGAATTGTATTGGGCACATAAACATTACATAAAGACACATATTTTTTTTTTTTGTTCAACTGATATAATCGTAATGATTTCTCAGTACAGCTCAATAGAGCTTCCCTAGTGGCGGGGAGGTTTATCTCTATACGTTAGTAGTACAGTATGCACAAGCTTTGATAGTAGCCCCTCATGGTCTTTGCTTCTTTCTTCTGCAAGTTCATAAGCCCCAACTGTAAAGACTCAACCATCCACTACCAATCATTGGTCCATTTAGTTTTCCCCACCTCTCCTTGATTTAATTTTTTAAAATCATTTTCTTGATTTATTGGCTTTTCTTTGCTGCGTTGGATTTGGTCTTGGTGATGTAGGCTTCGAAGAAGAACTGGCAGAAGAGCACAAAGTAGCTGAGGTACATGAGGGACGACCACACAATGTTCTGCACATGGGATGGGCACTCTTGGCCTTGCTGCATCCACGAATACACCAGGTAGTTGACCACACAGCCCATCACCATCTGGGTGATCTGTGTCAAGGTGATGAACATGGCGAACTTGCGAGAGATTTTGAAGCCGGCGGCCCGAAGAGCATAGTAAGAATACATTACGGCATGCACTAGATAGTTCATGGTCATGAACCAGCCCCCGCCAGCCACCATGTCCTTGTAGGAGTACCAGGAGTAGAGCAAAACTGTGATGTGATGATACCAGTGCAGGAAAATCAGCTTTTGCTTCCGTAAGACGATGAATAGTGTGTCTCCTGGAAGGATAAGAGCAAGAGACTGATTGTGAGAGAGATGTAGGTAGAGAATAGAGAGAGTAAAAGATTTCGTAATTGTTTGGTGAATAAACGCTGGTTGCTATGGCTGTCTCGACATTCTTGATATGCTATCTTGTTTTTCTTTAGGTTTTAAAAAAAATGTGAAATTATTGTACTATTGATTTAGTGAGTAAAGATTAAGGTATGAAGTTAAACTTGCATGTTCTAGACCTTGAATATTTGAATATCTAATCAGGGCAAGGTTGACCAATGCAGTCAGGAGACAAAACTAGATTTATTTGGCTAAATGTAACAAGGTCAAACAGTGTAGACATTTAAAGTTTTTAAGCTTCAATATAAGTTATTACTGTTGTTGTAAGTAAACAACTGTTAGTGAAGCCCCACTAGCCCAGCTAATGATGTTGTGTAGCATTGAAAAAATGCAGGATAGAAACAGCAAGATGAGCATTCTTAAAATGTGCATAAAAATGTATGCATTCTATTAAGACAGATCATTTATTTATTTGTATTAGATAAGGAAACATGCATAAACTATGATGGAAACACAATTACTGAATAAAGTCAATAAATCCTAAAAAACAAAACAGAATAGAAATCTTTTGTAACATTATTAAAGTCTTCAATGTCACTTTTAATGCATCCTAAGTAACAGTAATAAAAATATTATTTAAAATTAACTTGTTCACTTTAAATTGTCCATAAATTAATATGAGAGGGCAAAAACAGCTGGTTAAAAGTCTATGTATGTTGCTATGTCTCCTGCTGTATATTAGTGAACAGGACATCATGACCCTTTATGCTTGGCCTGTGCCTAGGAGGGTCCTCATGTTGTCTCAGTGTTGTCTTTTTGTCGCTACAATAGGCCTGGTAGCCTACTAACCGGCAGGACATGACAAACACAATAGGACCAGGCAGGCGGAAAATAGATCCACTATCCTAGATTTCTAGACTTGGGGTTATGCTGCAGGGTTCATGCTAACAAATTCTGTTATGCTTTCACAACCAATTATATTCATGCAGATGAACACTAGGCTTTTCAGTAGTGCTTTGTCACTGGAGCAAGCTACATAGAAGAGGCAGAACGTATTCAACCGAACTGGATTTTTTTCTGTGTTAAAGGATTACAGTTGTTTTAAATGGAGTTGAGGATTTGGGTAATGTGGTTACAACTGTTTATACTTTCCAGTGGTCATATATAAACATAAACAGTTGTTTTAATTACCCACATTACCAAAATAGAGAAAAAAAACAAATACAAATAATAGATAATATAGATAAAGCATTCCTAAAAAAATGGTCTACATATTAATTTTAAGAGATCACATGCTTTTATACAAGAAGTAGGTGTAAATTTGTATCTGCATGTATATTATGAGTGTACAATATGACTTGGAGTGCTCATCTTTAAGTATGCTTGTCGGGAGTAAAGAACATGAAAATTAGATTTTTTTCATTTTATATGCTATACTGTATATAACACTGTGCCTGTGCTGTGATGCAGAAATTTGATAGCAGTTTCATGTTTTCAGGTTGATGATACTAGTTTTGTGGTATTTATACCTTTATAAAAAAAAATGTATGCATGTACTGGTAATAAAATTCTTTAAAGTTATAACCAATAACAAATTTTGTGGCAGATATAAAAATGAACTAAAAATGCATCACTTTAAATGCTGCAAGTGAATAGGCATCATAATTTTATGTATGCAGTATGAAAAATGTATGTTCATTTTGAGATTTTGTAAAGACTTCATGTAGCAGTATTATGACATTTTTAATGATAAACTCGTAGTTGGAAAAAATAGCAAAATTAAATATTCAAAAAAAATTGACAAATTTTGTAAGAAAAAAATATTGAGAGGTACGATACCAATATATTTTGCATTTCTACTTGCAAACAAATATATAAATTAGCTTAATTCTTAATCTATGAAACTGAAATAAAATTGGACTTATAGACATATAATCTCACCTAGTTCAGGTGCCTTGCTGAGGACAAAAGCATAGGCCCAGAACTTGCTGACTGGTCCGTTATAGAAACTCTGATCGCACACTGACTGCTTTAGGCCTTTGGTCATCAAGATGTTCATCATGTAGCCTCCAGTTCTGATGGCACCAAATATACTAAAGAAGGATGTGCAACAAAACAAAAAGAGACACTTTAAATCAGATACAAAGTGGTATATGCTTTATTTAACTATTAGGACTCATAGCATTACTACAAAGGCTAACGATGCTTTCTTTTTTTTTTGGTGTGCTTATTTATTGACACTTTACATTGTGTGGCTGGGCAGTTACAAACCACTAAGTTCCAAGTAGAAAGGTGGTGATACAGACTACAGTCACTATAGTGCTTATCTCCACACATAGAAGAGTGAGATTCTGTCTCACCACCTTTCTACAGTCACTATAGTGCTTATCTCCACACATAAAAGAGTGAGATATGTTATATCGTTAAGTTAGATGATATGTTAAGGTGCAAGCTCAAAATGAAATTATATATGCAGGTCTCTTATGTACCATATATGCAGGTCTTTATGATGTAACTTGGAACGAGGAAGTGGCTTGTTTTTCTGGCTATAATGCACACCATTAATCTGCTAAAACATGAAACAATTTATAAATGCACAGTATTCACTACAGTGTATTGTAATGTGCAAAACGGCATCACTTTAAATACAAAGTGCACATCACAGAAATGTGAAGTGTCTTTTCATTCTGACTGATTTAAAGGTGGTGTGTGTGTTTTTTTCTTTTCTTTTCAAAAACGCTTTAGAAAACCGAGTCGGGCCGAGTACCAAACTTGTAGCAAATCAGCAGTAAGGGGCCTTCCAGCGCTGGAGAGAACTCAAGGAGCGGGAAGGCCTGTGATCGGATGGCGAGGTTGCTTTGTTTCTTCTTGATAGGTGAGTAACGTTGGTTTTGCTTTGTTTCACAGAATTAATATATGCTGGCTTTTGCTTGATTATGCTCGTGTGTCATGTTCACTTGTTTGTTCATCTGCAATCGTATTGTCGTTTCCTTCATCTATGATAAAGACACATTCATTTCCACACCATATAAGCCTAGAGCGTCTAAACTTCCTCCACGGTCTATTTCAAGCGTCAGCTCCCAAAGTGTGTACGAAAAGTAAGATATGTTTAATACAGCAGATAGTAATAAAACACATTCCGCCATAATTGTTGCCTGGGTTGCATACGTATGTGTGGGGCGAAGCTATCAAAATAGGGGCGTGTTTGTTTTGGTGATTTGAAATATCAACATTGACTACCAGAAATCACTTACCCCACCTTTAAGTATTTTAAACTATAATCGGTTAGCAAACTGGTTTTATCTTGCACTGCCATTGCATTATCACATCTGATTTAATGCGCCGTAAAAGCTTCAGAAATAGGCCTACCTCTATGAATAATGGCCTGCAAGGGTTATTACTTTACATATTGTTAATTTACATGTTACATTTTAATTTCCATCACTTATAGCACTGCAATGTGTTAAGTAAGCAAATATGTTTTAGCATTAACAGGTGCTGTAGGCAAATTGATAGATGCATGTAACTAGGGCTGTGACGATAACCGCATTACCGCGGAAAAGAGATGCCGACCACGGTGTTAACTGCACTTTTTTTGCAAGGTATTTGCAGGAGGAAGCTAGAGGTCTGCATTGATTCAGTAACGGTGGGACATGATCAGATTTCTTGCGACGTGGGATTAAATTCCCCCCAAAAAAATGATCGCAGTCTGTGATTCTGGTGTAATTTGAACGCGAGTGGGTGGTCTAACAATATCCCATTACCGACGTCCTTTAAGAACAGCATATCTGTGCTTTACTCACTCTTATATCAACCACCGATACAACCTGCCCTCGGGATTGTTATGCATGCACTGTACACATGGATCAGTTCTTTCTGCGTCATGTATTTTATTTGCGGGGTCTATGCACGCAGCATGTGCATAACGGTCCTCAGAGCAGGCTAACCGGTGGTAAATATTCGGCACTCAGAACAGGCAGGTTGTTGATGAGTGACAGCAGAGTAAGGATGGAAAATTTCAAAGTATGGATGTGCTGTCCTTGAAGGACATTCAACTTGGACTGGAAAATGGTCAGTTTACTGCTATGAAGCCCACGTCAGGCAAGTTTGACTCAGGGCATTCTTCTCAGGGATGTGTGATAAATCGCCAAACCACGTGATTTGTTGCTTCTTCACCACGGTAAGAAAAAATCCCATACTGTCACAGCCCTACATGTAACACCCATAGACACACCCTTAAACATTTGCATGCATGATCTATGACCCATTTACCTATAGACATATTTACCTGAAGGCTGCAAGTGTTAAAGACCAGAGTACTAAAGGTTTCCTCAATTCAAACTTCTCCCTTTGTTTCATTACATGCCGCCCACCAAGTATGCAGGCAGCGTAGAGTGCAGAGAAGAGGAAAGACTTCTTCCTGTAAGGAATGAGATGGCAAAAACATTAATAAAGTCCAAAGAAAAGTTCACGTCAACCTTTAGCGTGACCATCTGCTCACAGCATATTTTTAGTCATTTTGTTGAATTTACAATTTTATATAAGTGACTGAGGTTTCAATTTGAAGCATATTCCAAGTTAGACTACATCATTATTTTTTTTAATATATAAAAAAATCTGCTGCTCAAGAATCATTTCCTGTTTTAAACATTAATATTAATATTTTTGTGGAAACACTGATATATTTTTCAAGATTCTTTGATGAATAGAAGGTTCAAAAGGGCAAATTTTATTTTAAATAAAAATATTTTGTAACACTTTAAATGTCTTTTTTTAATCCGTATTCTATTCTAACAGAAAAGCAAGCACAGCATTTTCATTTTCCTGATTTATGCCATGTTTTGTATGGAAACACGCATCCCCCTTACAACAGAGTCAAATTTGCAGACTTTGCATGCGGTGAAACAACCACCTGCAAACTGGTCCAGTGACTATTCTGACTATATTATACTGCAGTTATGTAGCGGTTAGAAAAGCACCAGCAAAGCCAGAGCTTTTTCCAGCTCGCAATTCCGGTCTTAAAAATGTGCATATTGGTTTATAGTGTGTACTCTGTTAAAAAAAAAAAAAAAAAAAAGGATGCGTAAAGATTTTTAGATATATACACCTCAGAATGAAATCCATTTGGTTTAGCAGCTTTGTCCAAATGCATCAAACATTACATAAATACGCCATTGTTTCTTAAATCTTATATTTATCACTTATCTGTTGCCAAAATGAAATAAACTGTTGTTGGAGCTTTTCATCACAAACAGCTTATTGGGCTTATTTTGACAGCTTGTGATGCTTTTAGGATCTCATAATATCTGGCAGCGCTGTATTGCATTTATCTGATAGCTGGAAATATTCAACGTGCAGTCTAATTCAATTTTGAGGGCATTCTGATCGGAATTGAAAGAGTTCATTCTGGTTTCCTGAGAAACCATTTGGAAATCACTGCATAAAGTATGTCTATTAAACACATAATGACACAATTATGCTCAAGGGTACTAATATTTAAAACCTAACATTGTCACAATGTCAAAATAGTAATAACAATAATTCAGTACACCAACATGAGAGAAATTTCATGGTTCTACTCATTTTGATACCATGTTCACGAATTAAACTATAACAAATAAAACAGTGGAATGTATTAATAAATTAACAAGCAAAAACAAAATCACAGTTATTTTTAGGTACTACATTTTAACATATAATCAAGTAAACATTATCAAACAAAACAAATGATTCATTATATAGTCTATATGTAATAATACCCAATTGATGCTGTCAGAGTTCGGCCAAAATCAGGGCTTTAAATAAAGTGAATTGAAGTGTTTCACATCCTTATTCAAACAAAAACTTTAATTAATAATGACAGCAATTTTTTTTTCGGTAAATTGAAGAAGTCAACCAGATGGGAGCTTTGCCAGTCCAACATCCAGCTGTCATTATGAGCCAAAACTGGGGCATGTCTCTCCCTGCCAGTATCATTTCCAGTATGATGTGTTCTCTCTTTCCAAGAACTACAGTCAAACCGGTGAACGAGGAGCCCCAGAGGTTCTTCTGGGTTTTAATTACCCTATTTGCATATGGGTAAAGTCTTAGACAATTCCTCTATTCAACAGAATTCAAATAATACATAGACTTAAATCAAAAATTCATGCAGTAGAAGTAGTGCTAAGTATCTCTTTATATTTAGCTATTTGTTTGGGTCGTTGTTTTGTTATACATGACCTCTATAGGCTTTGTGTGAAGAAGAGTAGGGTGTAGGTTTTGAAAGAACGCTAAGCATCATTTTTATTTTTCTGCCTACTGGATGTGAGAAACACTGACCTCACTCTGCTCAGAACAGTGAGTCCATTCTGTGCATACAGCCCCCACTTGAACCTTGACTTGTCATTGCATTGTTCTTTGTGTACAAAGGGAGGCTGCAGCAGTATTCACATATTTTATTGGACCAATTTATCAGTGTTATTGGATGACTGAACTCTTGTTTCTGGTTACAAATCAGTTAAATGCACTGGGTGTGATTGCTTTCACTAACAGACACATTTTCTTCACAGTGCCAGCTAGCAGGAAGCTTGTACTTGAGAAAACAGCTGGCAGCAAGATGCTGCTAATGGTAATCCAACTTCTGTGTGTTTGTATGTCATTATGTATCATGCCAGAACCAAATGTTTGACGCAGCTAGGGCTGGGTATTTTTATTTATTTTTATATAATCAAGAAATATAGACAATTATTTTAACCACAACAAAATAATCTTAAATATATTTTCCGTATTCAATAAAACAAAATAATCTTAAATATATTTTCCATATTCAATAAATTGACCACCCCTAGATGCAGAAAAGAAGAGAAGAAACTGCCAGTTTGGAACATGCAAGGTAAATAATTTTAAAAAGCTTGATGTTCAGATGGGTTTTTGAGCTGTGCTGCAGTGAATGACAAAGCAGCATCGCTCCCTTTTCATTAGCGCCTTATCTGGAGACATGTTTTGGGGAGAATTTCAAATATCCTGCTAGAGGAGTGATTCAGTAAGTAGAATACGCCACTCAGATGCAGTAAAGCCCTGTCTTATACCATCCAATGTACTGACCATCCAATGGCGATGCAAGAGAATATTCCCATCTGGCCTTGTTACTATGTCAATAAAGCACAGAGCTACCAGAGCTTTCGTATAATGCAACAAAAATGATCCAGAAAAAGGCAGTAAGACAGAAAAGCAACAAATATTTTATATAAACCTTACAGATTCAGGTCCTGCGTCATCAACTTTCAATAAGTAGGTCTATGTATTGCAAGACCATCAAGTCCTTGACTTCTTCATCTGCGTTTTTGTCTATGCTCTCATTTTTTTTCCCCAGCTGACAGCATTAAACCTGTAGTGGACAAAGACTGATGGTGAAGCTACTTGCAAGGGCTCACATCTGGCCAAAGCCATTTAGGCTAGAAGTGCTTCCCAAAGAGATGCTAAATAAATGGATTTTGCAGCCTAATCGCAGTTTTAGACTAATGACGGTAGCAGGATCTGTTCTGCTAGATTCAGTGATATTTAACCGAACGCAGCACAATGTTGGAAAAGTGCAGGATGGTAGAATTAACTGAACAAGCACAGAAAAGGGTTTCTGTCAGAGCAAAACCTTGACGTGAACATGCAAAAGCAATCCTTTTTTAATTCCATGTTAAAGGAATAGTTCTGCCATTAATGAAAATATGCTGAGAATTTACTCACCCTTGTGCCTTCCAATATGTAGATGAGTTTGTTTCTTCATCGAAACAGAATTGGAGAAATTTAGCATTACCTCACTTGTTCACCAATGGATCCTCTGCAGTGAATGGGTGCCGTCAGAATGAGAGTCCAAACAGCTGATAAAAACATCATAATAATTCACAATTAATCCACACGACTAAAGTCCACACTACTGACCATCAATTAACTGCTTGTAAAGCGAGAAGCTGCATGTTTATAATAATAATTTATAATAATTTTAGCCATAATTCTGGCTAAAATACAAGCTCTCTATTCATAATATTGTTTTCTCCAATGAAAAAGTCGACTTGTTTGAATCAGGAGAGAAATATCCACTGATCAATCACCGTTTACAAGTGAAAACAGTTCTAAACAAACATGTTGGTGGATTTTGGTGTGGGAAGACAACAAGGGATGGACTTTTTTCACTGGAGGAAGCGTTATTTGGAAATGCTTATGGACTGGTCTTTTAGCCAGAAGGAACAGTTCAAATTTAAAACACTATAAAGATTGTTTCTTACATGCAGCTTTAAACTTCACAAGATGTTAACTAATGGACTGGAGTAGCATGGGTTATTGTGATGTTTAGACTCTCATTCTGACGGCACCCATTCACTGCAGAGGATCCAATGATGAGCAAGTGATGTAATGATAAATTTCTCCAAATCTGTTCGATGAAGAAACAACCTCATCTACATCTTGAATGGACTGAAAACAACTGTACTGACAATGTACCGAAGAGTACATTTTCACAATTTTCTTTTATTTTTCTTTTATTTTATTTTTTTAATTTTACTACATTTAGCTGAAAAATATATATGTATATGTTATGACCCTGTCTTTCCCTTCTTTACCTGATGGTGGCAGGATAACCATCATCATCATCATTATTGTCATGTGATGTCAGTGTTAATTGGATAACTCATGGGTGGAGAGTATAAATGTTTGGCTGAACTGCCCAACAGTACTTCCTATGGGAGAACCCAGTTCTTCCGAGGAGTCATTTGCTCCCACTTGTTGGTTATTATTTGTCAACATTTCTTGCCCAATGGATTATTTTCTTTTGTTTATTTAAATCCCTAGACATTGTGTTATATTTCTGAAACAGGTTATTTTATATTGAATAAATAATCTTTCAAGTCAAACAATTCGTTTGTATGTGTGAACCTCTTTATGTGACAGTTGGGAACGAGCTGGCCGTGACAGTATATTTAAATGATTCTTTTTCTAGCTAAACAGTTTCTGGCTAACACTTCTGATTGCTGTTGCATTTAAGATCTGAGTGCGATTACATGGCTAAGTCTAAACAAACTGATGGCTGATGTTATAATTTGTGACATGTGGGAAGGGCTTTAGCCAGAGGTATTTGTTTTTCTCTACCACCCTCTCCAAACATCAAATGCAATCTCTTCTTTGGGGCAACTCACATGGAAAATAGAAACAAGGTGACTGCTCTTTCAGAGGTCAAATTTTGAAATAAATTTTTTGTCAAGTGCCTCTGGTTGTGGTAGGTGGCAAAGGCTTTAAGTTTTTTTTTTTCTTTAAAGGCTTTTAAGACCTTTTAGACGTGTCAGTTGAAAGATGCAGGAAAAGCAAATCTTATTTATAAATATAATCTCTCAAGGCCAGTGGCGTGGTGTAGTAAAGTGACTGTCTGGATTCATAAGATTGTATTGAGTAACATTTATTGCAGGGACAACGATTTGTGGTGCCAGGAAACTCTACTATGTGTCTCTATTGTGTAAACCTGGCAGTCTGTGTGGAAATCAGTCCACTTTTATTTATCCACAATATTTCTGTGCCTCCTGTCTACTTGTGTCTTTATTTTGAGAGACAGACTCTTACAATGAGAGCTCATTAAAGAAACTTTTGGGCAGTGTAGTATAGTGAGGATAGAGGATAAAAATACACCCAGATTAGAGATGAACCATGGCTGTCTTCACAACCGGAGGCTAATTCTCTCTGGTCAAACGTAGCACATTGCATAAGCTATGGCAGCTCTGTCTTATTGATCTTCACTGAGAATTGTTTTGCCAATCAAAAAACAAATATTAGCAACCCACATAAAAAAAAGTAAAATAAAATATGCAAGTTTCCGTTCTGTATTCTATATAACCATTGAAACCTATTAACTGATAACTTGATAATAAAATTTATTCTTATTTTAACAGATAATATAAATGAAAAATGTACATTTCTAATTAATGTATTTATTTATTTAAAATGGCGAGAACATATGCCAATATGGCTGTCTGTCTAGCAGGTATGACTCAGCACTGTCAAATATTAGTGAACTAATTTTTAGTAAAGTCATGTTTTACATAACACGTACATGTACACACAATTATTGCTACATGTGCTGAATATGTGATGAATATATAGTGAAATTTTTTAAAACATATTTTCATGAGTATTGCAACAATTTATTCATATACTCAATATAGTTGTATATTTACTCTTATTTATTCATTTAAAAGATCTGGAAACTCTGTAGTCTGTGTTGAAGCACCTGTGCTTGCCTAGTATAAATAATTCAAGAATTGTTTATCAAAGCTGACATTCTGTTTTCCTAATCATCAGGAAGATGTACGAAAGGATCCTGTGGTGTTGCAGTCATTCATCACAGAGCAGAACGTGGGATTATTAAAGCAGAGACATGCGCTCGCAGTTGCTTTTTAAATGAGGACAGGGAGGGGTTGTGAAAAATGCTTTTCAAGCAAATGTTTAGTTTTTATGCATTAGCCTTGAATGCAAAGGAGGCAATGTGAATTACCAGGATGATCTATATAGTCTTAAAAATGCTGAGTAACGGTACAGCTAATTGGTATTTAACCCCTTTGTTCATCCCCTCACTCAGCTGAATGACCATTGGCAAAGACTTTGGTTGTTAGATATCTAAGATTTTAACACACTGATCTTTATGGAGCTTCTACAAGATACTATAGAAATATACAGGATTTTAAATTACATTACAAAGGGAGGGCATGCATTTTGTAGATTGGATAATTACATATTCAGTTACACCAGTAGGAAGTGCATATAAAGACAAAAGCATTAAACTCATTTAGAAGAAGAAAAAAAAACAGTTGTAGCTACGAGATGAATCAAATTAAAAAACAACAAGATAACAAAAAAAAACAAAATTTATTTGTATTTAGCCTTCACACAAACAAGAAATGTGAAATCACCATCAAATAAACAAAGACTCTCGGACTCACCTTATTAATATTAATATCTTTAACTTTAAACTATAACATGGGCTGATTGTTCTTATAGATTGAAACAAAAGTGCTTCAGCCAGGATAAAGAATATGAAAAGTGCTGCAGAAAAAAAGAGTGAGTAACAACAAAAACATGTTGCTGGAGATGGGCTTATTGAAAATGCAAATTGATTCTCTGCCAGCAGGAGGCACTTTTGAAGCAGTAGAAACAGCGGTTTCCCCAGTAACGGCTGTACACAAAGCACCACTATGCTCATGCATGCTGCTCTATCATATATATCTATCATCTATCATAGGGCCCTGTGAAATCCATTTTATTTATTTTTTCTAAAAAAAATTCCATTTTAATTTTTCTGGACTCCTTTTTTTATAGTTGAATTGTATTTTATTAATCAAAAACCATAATAAATTAAATTCATGTTGTGTATTTAAATTTTCTGGTTATCAATGAAGGCATAAAACATTAATTTAATTTATCTTTTAATTAATGAAAATTTACCAAATTTTATTTTTGGCAAATCAAGATTTACTGTTAAAATTAAATTTAGCAAATTAGTAAATTGTGCGCACAATTTATAAATGGAGGGAACAAAATTGTAAATTGTGCAAAATAGTAATCGTGTGCACATTTTAGTAGCTACATCGAGGGAATTAATTAGTAAATTGTGCGCACAATTTATTAATTTTTTCTTGCATGTCATATGTGGGGCTCCGTACGATTAAAACGAATCATTTAAACGGTTGATTCATTCAGGAACAAAACACCATCATGTTGCTCAGAGGCAAAAATCAGTGCTGTGGCTGTGTTTGGAATCATTTTTGTTAGCGAAATGGAGCAAAAAATGGTAATATGTTTCTTAATAAACTTCCTGTTTATTGAGCTGTTGTAAAAACTTGATATAACATTTGTAATCTCTCTTCGTGTGAAATTGATTAACTATATTAAGTGATATAAAATAAATAAATTTTCTGCCATCGTTAAAACAACAATTAAGATATTATCGCAGACAATATATAACACACAACCCTGCTGAGGCATCTCAGCAGCTTCTGTTACTGGAAAAATGGGCAACTCAACCGGTGCGACAAAAAAAAAAAAAAAAATAGAAGAAAAATTGCTCCGGTGCGAGAAAAAATAGAAAAAAAAAAGATGAAAACTAAGCTTGTGCATCACTTTCAGATACATTTATAATCCTGTGAAACGTTTTTGGCTGTTGACGTTAATAACGTGTTTTAATGTCGGTAATAATTTCACCACCACCAACGCATCTAATATTCTTTCTGAGTTTCCATGTTCCCTCATGAAAATTTGCCAAATCATGGTTCGTGTAACAACAAAAAAACAAGAATTAACCAAGCCATAGTAACATCAAATAAAAAATTACAATGAAACATCAAATAATAATATACAAATAATTGTTAGGCCCAAGGAATATATTATAGTAATGTAGCCTTTAAAATGACTTAAAATGCATTATATAAAAACAATATATATATATATATTGGTTAGGCCTATATAAACAGACTTAAGCAGTAGCCAACAGTAGCCTTTAAAATGACTTAAAATGCATTATATAAAAACAATGAGGCAATAATGACTGGCTAATTAATAATTATATGGTTTCATTGAATAACACTGTTAAAATACATAATGTAATACAGAATAAACAATTTATGTACTTTACATGTTATTACAAATGCCTGCAAGGGAAGCAAAAGGGCTATTTTTTATTTTGTTTTGTCTTACAGTGATAGTTCACTAAAAAATGGAAAAGTTGTCATCATTTACTACTCTTATATTGTTATGACTTTATTCTGTAGAAAACAAAAGGAGGGGCCAGGCAGAATGACAGTTATTCATTATCACTGCAATTTTTTTTTCTTTTCCATTTAATGAAAGTGAATGGTGACTGAATTTGTCAGTCTGCCTGAAATCATTTTTGATGTTCCATGGAAGGTGATAAGTGTTGGAAAGTGTATGGAAAATGATTTGAGTGTAAATAATGACTAATAAAGATTTGCAGTGTTTGGGTTAACTATGCCTTTAAATCTGGATTTCAGTGTTGTAAACAGTTAAATACACAAGCAAAAGACACTCATAAGTGTTCAAAAACAGGCTGAAACAGCCTTATCAACAAAACTGAATTATTAAACCTCAAACATACGGTACGTTCAAGACAGTAGATGTTTCTCCTCACGGGAGGACACAAGATGATAGATGTGATGCAAGCAACCCCGAGAAGTCAGCCAATGAAGACGAAACGTGATTGGTCAAATTTGTGTCAGCAGACATCAACAACCGCATCCCATTGGCTAGTTGCTATGCATTCTACACCAGCCTCACTTCTGTCTCCAAACGCGCTACATAATTACAAAAGCGTGAAATTGATCCGTAGCGAGTAATCGTGTTGACGTTACCATGTGTCAGATACTTTAAACTAGCGCTACAGTTTCCAAGCAGGAAAACATGGCAAATGCACAAAACCAGCGATGATTTCTGCCATTAACTACAGAATAATGCACATGCACTTAGCTATGTATAGATAGATTTTTATAAAGGCCATACACAGTCTTCATATGCAGCAAATGTAATAACGCCTTGCTTGCATGTCTCTGATTCCATTTGATTACCTGTTTTATGGCGTTCACATTTTTGCTACAGAGATTGTGGGCTAGGCTAGGATTTAAGCTAGTGATGGGGAAGTCCGACTCATTCCCGCGAATCGGTTCTTTTGAACGATTCATTAAAAAAAACGGTTCAAAATGAATATTTTACGTCATGGCGTGATTGTCACCAAGTAGTCCCTAACAAACCGGCGTAGCCTACCCTACTCTAACGTTTCAATAAAAACGTAGGCTATCCGTGTTTATATATTACTGTATTACGTTTTTAATTGGGCCTATGTTTTATTAATAAGAGCCTTTATGCTAAATGTCTGATGTGTGTGTGTGTAACTGTCACAAAATCAAGTAACACACAGTCCGATTCGTGAGCATCTGCTTGCTGTACCTTGTCGTCCTATTAGTCAAACAATTCACCCAAGTCAGTGAGCAAAGCTTTTTAAACCAGCTTTGTGAATCGGTTCAACCGATTTACAAAAAATATACTAAAAAATCAGTCCGATTCGTGAGCAAAGCTTTTTAAACCAGCTTTGTGAATCGGTTCAACCGATTTATTGAAAAGATCCGACTCTAAAAGAACGAATCTTTCCCGAATCGGACATCGCTACTTTGGGCAAGCGCAATTTAAGCCTGGATACACCGCTTTGAAACACGTTCAGTTTTGTTTATGAAAAAATCTGTTTGTTTTTTTTTCGAATAAAGATAAAAATAAAGAAGCCGTGCGGAA
The DNA here is from genome assembly GCF_018340385.1 of Cyprinus carpio. NCBI lineage: Eukaryota > Metazoa > Chordata > Actinopteri > Cypriniformes > Cyprinidae > Cyprinus > Cyprinus carpio. The sequence continues at coordinate 17,918,273 of NC_056610.1, forward strand.
TCGTGGAGGATGATGAAAGTTCCATATGTCACGAGGGACATAAGCAGAGCATCACCTTGAATAGGCTTTGAATCTGATTAAGTCAGAGTGCAGCGATCTTCAAATATTGCACCGCTCATGACTTGTAGATCATTTGTGTTATTAAATAGAACGCAATGCTGAAACAACATCGTTGAGTCTCGAGGGGGGGATTCACACTGTGCATCGTGGTCTGGATGCTACCTGCCAGTGACTTTCAAGGTTTTTAAGCGTTCGGCTTACTGCATTGTTCAGATGTTTAATATGCTAGCCAGTCAGTGCAAAACAAGTGAACACGCTATCTGATGAACGGCTTTGTCGGCATCATAGCTGTGATTGATTATTATGGACCATCTTATTTATCATGCATCAGAGCTACTGTACCAGTTCTCCTGCATCCATCGAATGGCTTCATCTTCATTGAATTGCCTCTCGAATTCGTATTCTTGCAAAGCCAGCACCGACATGGTCTCTCGTCCTTTAAACGCTTACTGTAGAACGTTAGGCTTTCTTTGGCGACTAAATGAGCTCAGTTTGGAAGATTTCCTAGCTTTGTCTCGCAGGCTCAGCTCCAGCCTTGCCCTCGCATCGCTCTTGCCACCCCCAGCACACCGTTGAGTTGTTCTCGAATGTCAGCCTATTTGACTCTCAGCCCGTGCCGGCGGCATACGCCCTCCTCTCTTCTGAGGAAGAGGAGCGCAGCGCGCGGTCCTAATGCCGCAGACCTGATGCATCCTCCTGAGCTGTCGTCATCCCAGACTGCGGTGACCTTTGGCATACATTCATAAACGATGCGTTTTTCAGCGTTTTCGGTCGATGTTCAGACTGGGCAGTCTTTATTTGTGAAAATAAATCAGCAGATTAACAACTGACCGAAACCCATCCATCATCCGCAGGGGTTTCTAACAGACTCTTAGGGCAGTTCTTATATTTTCTCTAACATTTAATTTATGATTTAAAATGTGTTACCTCCTATTATGTTTGACAACTAACTAATGTAGCACCATTAAAATATTTAATATGTGACCCTGAACCACAAAACTCCTCATAAGGGTATTTAAAAAAAAAAAAAAAATAGATTTATACATCATCTGAATGTTGAATAGCTTAGATAAGAGTTCCAATGATGTAGGCCTGTGGGTTGTTAGGATAGGACAATATTTGGCTGAGATTTTTGAAAATCTGGAATCTGTGGGTGCCAAAAAATCAAAATAGCCCATTCAGAAAATCGCCTTTTAAAGTTGTCCAAATTAAGTTCTTAGCAATGCATATTACTAAGTTTCGATATATTTACGGTAGGGAAGTCGTGGCCTAATGGCGATTTTTTGCACAAAAGTAAAATTAATAAATATCCTTTGCGATTTTTGGCATAAAAGTAAAATTGATCATTTGGACCCATATTGGCTATTGCTACAAAAATACTTGTGCAACTTATGGTTTTGTGGTCCAGGGTCACATATATAAGTAATATATAAATAAAAATATATACTTAGATGTTTATTTCTATTTTTAAAGAAAACCTGTTAGTTAAACAAATAGTGTAAAAATATTTAAAAAATAGTATCCTTCGAGGAACAAAGTTCAAAAGAACAGCATTAATTTGAAACAAAATCTAACATTATAAATGTCTTTACAGTAACTTTTATCTATTTAATTTTAACCCTCCCCCCCTCCACCCCCAGATTATCATTCACAAAACAATATCTGATGTTGTCGGATGCTTGTTCTTTTTGCCAAAAAACATAATTATGCTTCAGTTGAGCCAACACCTGGAGGTGATTTCTTTGTCTGCTGTGGCTTGGAAGAAAATCCACAGAAATTAACTGGTTTCTTGGATATGCATATGGGCGTGGCATATACCATCCAGAGGTGTGTCACCCAAATCAGTAAGGTTAAATTACACATTTAATTGCTGATAATCTCCAGTTATTGTAAATATCATAGCAACACAATAACAAGGGAGGATAGAGATATTCACAACTTTTTTTTTTTTTTGAGAAATACACCACAACAAATAGTTACTGTGCACAGTGAAACAGTACACAGGCCCTTTATCTCTGATGCCATTACTGCTGTGGATTCGTAATTTTCCCCATATGAATTCACATGCTCCAGTGTCTTAGTCAACAGCTCCTACCTGTCCTTCATTTACTTCCTTAAGGCCCCTCTAAGGAGCTCCAGCAACTATGAGCTTATTTCAGCTCTGGGGACAGTAGTTGTATTGATTCTAGGGAACACAATTGATTCAGCTAAGTCAAGTCACCTTTATACAACAGATAGTGTTTCAAAGCAGCTCACTCAGAATACATGATGCAAACTTCAAAAATAAGGCAAATACAAATTCTGCTATGAAGCAAGGCAAAGACAATAGTGCCATTATTCAGATCCAGTCAGTTATATGTTGGTTTAGTTCAGTTCAATAACTAAAGTTCATTTCAGTGATAATAAGCAGCTCTTCTGAAGACAAGTGTCGTTATTCAACTCCAGTCAGTTCAATAATGATTCAGTTCATTGTTGATGTTGCAAAACTAGGAATATCATGTGCTCTATACAGGTGAAGAAGCTTGATAGCAAGTTCAGCAAACAGACTTGGAGGGAAATCGCAAAATAAAAATGTGCATTAAAAATGCTTTTAGGATAGTCAGAGGGTGTGACTAAGCGAGAGAATGTGAGTCATAGTGGAGAGAGGAAGTTAGTAAATTACAGGTATCCAGATGTATTATATTGGGTATTATCAGATGTCATATTTCTATTGTGATATCAATTTATCTGTCAAAAAGTGCTGCTATTATACCTTTACTTTTGTCATTTGTGTTTTTGCTCTCATGAAGAATGAAGGTATAATGATCGGTGATGTATAATTAGAGTAAAACTAAAAGTCCAAACTGATCAAATAACACTGGTCTGGTGAAAGATTTTAAACGTATTGGTATGATGTAAACAGAAAGTGATTTCTATCAGAAAAGTATAAAGTTCAGGCTGATATGTTTGATGTAAAAATTGCTCAGTTCATTTTCTCATACCGTCCATGGAGCCAAATCATGGTTGACTGTGGAGTTTTTTTCCCCTTAAAAAAAAACAAAAAAAACAACAGACATATCCAATCCTCATTTGTCATTCTCAGATTAAACATGTCAGATCCTGTAGGTAGTTGAAAAAGAGCTTGTTTGATATTGAGCCAGTGCTGTTGTATACTGTGTTGTGTGTGTTAATCATCTAAGTTGTTCTGTAAAGATTAATGGTTACTTGTCATTTAACAGATGCATTTACTACAGTAAAGGCAGAGATATTGAATTATGGTGTGATTATTTCAGAGATGCAATGTGCAGCTATGAAGCATAGTAATGTGCTGATATGACACATTCTGTGGTTCACAAGTCACCTGTCTGAATGTGAACTTTCAACCTTTAAATTAGCAATCATGGTCCAATATTAATATTTAATATAATGTACAGTACAATATAATATAATATAAATTTAATATAATAAAGTGTTGGGCCTAATGTCTCTGATATGGTATGATAGAGCATCACAACAAATTTGGAACTTAGTAAATTATTATTATTTTGAAATTAATGTTATACTTTACATTTTTTAGGCAAAACCTGTTTATCTTATTTTGTTATTATTGTGCACAATTCATTTGTACAACACACTTTTGTCTTCTTCCTACTTAATGTTGCACCATCTAGTGGTCACGTACTGAAACATCTGTTCTGTGATGGAATTTGTTTTTGAATAAAAAATGTCCAAACTGAAACATATTTTTAAATAAATGAATAATAATAATATTACTATTTTATCTGCATTATATACTGATCTTGATGCACCTATTAATGTGTAAATAACCATATTACCAATGATTACTGTTTACATTTTTTATGCAGTGATCTACATTTTTTTTTTTTTTATGTTGGTTCATTGCTCTTAAAAACAACTCGTTCGCCAATTATCACCATGTGCTTTACAGAAAGCAGTTGTGACTGCTTGAACAAATTGTGTACACATCCTGAGGAACTGGGTGCGGTTAGGATGCAAAGGACTAGGCCTATTATAATGTTAATGAGTATTACCTTTGTTAAAAATTTCTTTGTTTCTTAAATAAGGATAGGTATGTTTGACATGAAGTGGTTGAATGCTCTCAAGTATGGGTCTGTACTTTTAATTTTATTAGTTGTACTGCCCCCTGTTGGGCGTGAGGGTGTGTAACACTTGTATTACAAACGTTTGAAATTATGCTTCAGGCATTTAGGTTTTGGTTAGGTGTGGTGGAGTTTTACACCATTACATTCACATCCTCTTGTTAAATCAGACTGGCATTGATAGCTAGTATTGTTTCTTTATAAGCAGATTTTCCAGCAAAATCCGTAATGAAATCACAGCAGGTCACAGCAGCCCGCCTTATGTCATCTCAAAGGAAACACTGCACCTGCTGCAGTAAGAAGTTGGAAAGTCAGTTAAAAAGCTGTATACTCCAGCTAATCAAGCCACAGAGACACTGTGAGGCAGAGCTGATTGACGGACACAAAATAATCTGCTTCACTACTAAACTCTCTGCCCTGTATGCGTATTGCACTTCTGCATCTACAGATCCATTAATGTCGATCAGCTCACGTCATCTTTTCACTGAGATTAGCAGGATTTTGGAGCACAAACTGTGGCACGTAATGAGGGGGATGTTTGAAAAAGAATTGCAGCAGATTGCTTTCACTGGTTTATTAGGCAGCCTGCAGGTTCAAACATGTCTCCCCTTATGAAAGATTAAAACGTCAGATGAAGGCTGCAGCGTATGCATTAACATCTTCCAGGTTCGCAGAACATTGTGCATCTGAGCTTGCTGCTTTAAGTTCTGCAGAGCGTGATTTGTTTATAATAACTGCCATATTGAATATTTTCTCATGCGGTTGACATAGTATTTTTTAAGCACCTAGTCAGTATGTTGTGTAATAACAGTGTTGATATGGTTGTCTTGCTCTAGGCTTAATGCTCTTGACCTTTTCACCTTTGATGTGTTAAGGCTGAAAGGGGTGGTTGATTGCGACTTCACTTTTTTTACGTTAGTTCGTGTGTACTGTTGCTCTTTTAGAATAAAAAAAAAAACCAAAAATACAAAAATCAAAAATCAAAACAAAAAGAAAAAACATCTTCTAAAAAAATTCCAGCAGTAGGTCTGGTAGAGACTACAACAAGTTACTTCCCAGGTTCATGACGTAACAAACTCAGATAAACCCCGCCCACAAAGCCAGAGCTTTCCCTATCCTTTTTCCCCCTCGTCTCAAGAAATATCTGCGTCCACACGTAACCACAAAACCGACACAAAATGATGCAGTATATATGCCAGACCAGTATGTAGTATGGCGCTGTAATTCTGCCACAGAGATACACTAAAAGTGGAGAAGAAGACTTGGACTATGCGCATAAACCTTGTGCGTTGTATACAAACAAACATGGAACAATACATTTATTAATCTTTGTTAATGTTAGTTAATAAAAAGACAATTGTTCCATGTTTTTTCATGTTTTTTTGCTGTTACCTGACATAGCGGTGTCCGACTAGGGGCGAGTTGTTGGCTGATGACGTCATCGTTTCAGAAAATATACGGATTCGCTGTCCACTTGAAAACGCAAGGGTGGCGTTTTGAGATTGATTCACTCTGGGGCCCGGTTTCAAAACATATCTGTTTCACTCTCCCAAACACCGGATGATCTGGATCCGTGTGGACGAAATGCCTATACCATACAAAATTTATGCGTATACAGCTAAACGTGTCATTTAGACGCGCACTAGAGGCGGTTTAGCCAATCACCACACACTGGGCTAGCTAACCAATCAGAGCCCATCGCCTATTTCTGAGGGGCAGGGCTTCACAAAAGCAGGAAATGATCAGCGATTTTCTCAGAGAAGGGACAGAGCTGTGTTGAATAAAGGTAAATTGTGTGAAAAATAATAATTTTAATGAAGCATTAACATGTTAGACTGCACCCAATAAATACAATCAAGCCTAGAAAAAAAAACAGTGAACCACCCCTTTAAGCGAATGATGATGTCATTTTTGTGAAAGGTGATGAGGTTGAGAGAGTTGGAGTTTTTTGTTACTGTTAACACTGAGCTTCACAAAGCTGTCATTCATTCTCTTCTTACCTTTCACTTAATTCTTTAGGCACTGCAGGCACACACACAATTTAACACCGGTTGCAGGTCTTATACATTACTTGTCAACTTTTTTATGTGTATGCAGCTGCTTTTCAAAAGTTTGCATAGCAAGTGCAGAATTGACAGAACAATAGGGAAGAGTGTATCTTCTGGGCCTGTGTGGAGCTCTGATCTAATTTAGGGTGTGTGCTTCCTAACATAACTAGTTCCTTTTGAATTGTTTACGAGAAAACGACCAACAGGTTTTCGGTTATTAATTTTTTTTCTCTCTCTCTCTCTCCCTCCCTCTCTCTCCCTCTCTCTCTCTCTCTCTCTCTCTCTCTCTCTCTTTCTCGATCTCATTCTTAGATATTGCCATTTCTTAGATATTGATTTGTGTAATTTGTCCTAATGTGTTATTTTAAAGATTAGCATTATTTGTTTCAAGTTTTTTTTTTTCTGTTATTTTAAAGCTTTAGCTTTTTTATTTATATTTTTATTATAATATTTAGCTTTTTTCATGTTTTTATTAACCACAAACTTGGTTATCTTTTGCGTTAAGCTCATCAGTGTTGTTTTATCGGTGGCTATTTCTTAACAGAATTACTTTTTTTTTTTTTTATCAACATTTAATTCTTTTTAAAATTTTTTCTATTTCTTACATTTATTTTCAGACTTTTGTTGTTTTATTGGTGGCTATTGCTTACATTTATTTTCAGACTTTTGCACATATCAACATGCTTTACATCCTCACAATATTACTGGAACACAATCACAGCTGTTATTTTGGGAAAATATTTTGTATCTCTCTGCATCCAAAATTAAAAGCTTCTCGCAGTCTGGACAGCTTATAGGATTTATTTAAGCATTGCATTACATCATCGGTTCTCCGTTACTCGCTTCCCACTTCAAAACAATAGAGAAATGTTGCGGTTGGGCCTCTTCACTGATACTATCTTTGTTAATTCCACACACATCCGTGCATCTGTGATTTCTCGGTACTCGCTGTGTGGAATTCCTAATCGATTTTCGAGTCAAAACATTTAAGATGTTTCTTTTTAATATAAGTTGAGAAAGCAGGAAGTGTCTGAGTCATGGAAGTTTACTCCATGTCTGATCGTTCACACGCTCCCACACTAGCACACGCCTGCGGCCAGAGAAGCCGTCCCAGCGTCACACTCAGCTCATCAAAGGCAGGGCTGTGTCAGACACACACACCCGAATACACAGAAAAGAACACTCAAGCATGTCAAAGGATAGGATATACACACGGATACACACAAGCTCTGGCACATCCTAAGAAAGGTAGACGCACACTTTGACCAACGAAACACAAGCATATCAGATGAAAGGGTATAGTCCTGCATGTTAGCAATATGCCAACACGTTTTCCAGACACAAAAAGAACAGAGATATGCGCACAAAGACCGTATGAGAGAGAAGAGGCACAGGTACAGACACATAGTTGCCCTATAGAAAGCATATAATCATGACTTATTTTTTTTTCAAAGAATGGTCTGAGCTTAAAGGGGTAGTTCACTCAAAAAAAAAAAGAGTTATTTATCCACCCTCATGTTGTTTCAAACCTGTTGGAGAGTTTGTATTCATCTGAAAACAAAAGGAGGTATTTTGAAATCTCTCTCTGTGTCTTTCTCCTCTCTTCACACAATGAAAGACAGTGGGGTCCAATAACAGCTGAAACTTTCCTTAAACTGCCTTCTTTTGTGAACCACAGAAGAAATAAAATGACATTATAGGGTGAGTAAATGACAAACTTTTCATTTTTGGGTGAACTATACCTTTAACTAAAGGCAGTGACACATGTGAAGTCACACCACCACACCCATAATCTTCACATACATTCTCTCCAACAATTCAAGCTCACCCCATCTTATGTTTGCTCACTCTTTAAAAAACCTCCAGCTCAGTCATGGGTCCTGCACATGTAATGACTGGAGGATCTACAGAGTCATTCTGGGTCAGTACCAGCTGGCCTGTGCACATTTTCCCCAAATGCATTAGCATGATTTAATAGACAACAGAGAGATGCATTTTAGAACCTACTGAATGAGGCATCCTACTCTTAAATAACTTTGTTATTCTTGTGCAAGAGAGTAGCTTTACTTGACCAGTATGAGTTTCCAATGGCTGGTGCTAATACTGGTATCTAGAGAAAGCATGGTGGCTAATAGCCGATATAATGCTGTTATAGGCCTATAATTTAAATGTTTTATGGAATAAAAAAAAGAGAGAAAAGGAAATGGAAAGTTCATTGAATGACATGGCTGTCAGTGGATTTTGGAACTGACACTTAACCTTTACATTAATTAGCCATGTGGACACCTGTTTTTGGATGGTGCCAATAATCATCTCAAAATAGCCAAATGTCAGCTGATTAACTGGCCTGTCCAACATTGTTCTATTTCTTCTATGGAAATAAGTTTGTAATTGTTATAATGCTGATTTGTCATGGGATATTACAATATAATATTGTGGGAAAAAGATAAATATGAAGTAAATATTTTCTTACTTGATGTGCAAATATAAAAATGGTGGTATTCTTTTAAATTCTGAATGTGTTGCAGGTCAGTCGGTGTTTTTTTTCGTGGATAACGATGTAAGCGTGAGAATGTGCGAGGTCATCTCACTCTGACCTTGCGCTTAAATCGCTTCAATCTGATTGGACAGTCTGTGCTTTTGCCAAGAAGGGGTGGTTACAACATAGCAGTTCAGTTCATCAATATGTAGACTAGGCTACTCATGCAGCGACGACGGCAGCGAACATAAAAAAAACTGGCTTGTTGACCAGTAATATCTGGGCAAAACATGCAGGCTCATTTTGAAAATACGAGCAAATTTTAACATATTTACCCTATCCAACAACCTAATATGTGCATAAATTGGCATGTTTGTAATTTTCTAAACAGATTTTACGAGGCCTATGCGGATATTTTAACATTTGCTTCACCAACATGTTATATTAAATATGGCTATTTAATTTTCAAAAGGAAAATAATTGTTGCTAATATTAGGTAAACATTTCAGTTTTTCCATCCATTCACACTTACGACTGTAGATTAGAATTTAAATTGAGACTTATTACACCTTGCCGGATTTCAGAAGGTATGAGGGATTTAACGAAATTTGTGAAGGCAGTTAAAATTAGTTTTGGTGTTATTTGGTGCAGCTGTTAGATATATATCAAAATTAAATACTGCAGAATGTTTTCCCTAAATATCTACTGCAAACTCAATATGAAATATGCATTTAAAACTATAGGCCTACCACTGACTTAGAGATTGCAGGCTATTTAACTTTTTTTTTTTTTTTTTTGTAAAGGCTGTAACACAAAAATGCAAATAAGAGACCATTGCATTTTGTTTGAATAACAAAATTACCCATTATAATGGCGGTAGTCAGTAAATACAAAGTCTATCGTACAGAATACTAGTCTATCGGGTGGAATATTTGGGTACAGCTGCCGCTGAAGAAGGTGTTTGGTTCCGCTATAAATATTTTTGAATGGCCTACATTCCAAAAGACAACGAGATGAAGAGTTAGGCCTACGGTAATTTTCAAAAGAAAAAATGTAGGAATTATGTTAAATTATTTCAAATTTAAACATAGCGTAGGCTACTTTCAGCTTCAACATTATAATGCCAAATCAACAGATTAACAACTCTGCCAGTGCCATTTAAGATAACAAACAATTCAAGATGCGATCAAAGAAATATTCCGAGTCAGGGAATTGGTCATTAAATAGCCTATTTTAAAATACATTTTCCCAAAGAGAAACGACGAAAGTTGTCCAAGTAGCGTATTTTGTGTCGGCACATAAAATAACCTATAGAGCACAGCAAGACTGTTGCACTGTGCAGGGTAGCCAACAAAACGCAAGTTACATATGAATGCAAACTTTTGGCGTTTTCTTTTCCTCATGCAAGGACATGTTTGTATTTTTCTGCTGATAATGCGCATTAAAATGCCTTACCTTTATGCAGTCTTCTAGTGAATAGAGGGAACAGCTTCCTCGGCTGTGTTTAGGCCGACTGAAGGGTTCCTCTCTGGATCTGCTCTGTATTGCTCCCGTGGGCCCCCCGCTCACAGTGTTTATTGAGATGTGTATTGGGACCCCCAGACCGTCATGTTGCTGAGAATGAATAATTTAGGCCGGGTTAGATTGAGAGCTCTTCACTGAGAGAATCAGGAATGTGTACACCTGAAAATGGGTGATTTATGATCTGTAGATTTTAGACAAGCGTTTGTTGTTTTAACGTAGACGCTTTAAATTAGCATAGGCTTTTACTTTTCATTCAACTACAATATTATTTTCAATATCTTTAATTGTAGCATTCAGTTTTTACAATTTCCTCCACCCCACCCTTGTTCTGTCCGCCTCATTAATCATCACTATATGAGAGCATTCATGTTAAACCGTTCGCTTGTGTTCAGTCAAAGTAAATGTTCAGTCATTGTGATCTGTGCGCGCTGTGACATGACTTTCGTGGATAGAAACACACTCTCACACACACGCCTGTCTGTTGCATACCTCTCTTTGTTTTGATTGCTCTTCTATAAATGAGATTGTCTGTGCTATAGATGTCTTTTATCGGCTATACATGCATCAGTGCAGTTAATGATGGACAACAGACAAGGCCTAACAATAGTAACAGTGTAAATATTTCCCGAGAAAGAGAATAAGTGCTTATTAAATTGGAATGAAATAACCTCGCGAGTCAGTTATATTGTATTAGGGGCCCGAGAAATCTTCCTTAATCCTATTTCCACTCTTTAGCATATTTATTGTAAAGCATTTTCTATACAGTAATTTGACGCTGCGGGCTTTTCTTTGTTTACAAACAGCCAGTCAATTGACACTCAGTGTCGCGATTACTTCTAATTATATGCGCCAAGCTACTGTGAGTCTGATAAAAAAAAAATGCATAGTTTTGTTTGCGCAGTGGGATGGCACTTTATATGTTATTATAAGTTATCCATAATTCATATGAGATATGAGCCTTGTTTTCGACTTAATCACGATCCGATGAGATTAATACTGGACCATCGTGTATCACATAATATTTTATTAATTAATTTTATTAATTTTTAAAGGAGTTCAGCTGGCAGATGGCTCAGTGATGTGTGGTCCAGCCTTTCCCGATCTTATTGCAATGTTATTTCAAGCATCGGTGGTCACTGGAGGCCCAACCTCCAGTCAGTCTTGTATATTCGACTCCTAATCTGCTCTGGACATCTCGCCCTCTTCACCGGACTTCTCATGTCACGTTGATGTGTATTAGATATGTTTCCTTCCCTCTCTCTCTATAAACCTTAGAATGCCACAAAGCAACAAAAGTCTGTTACATACATGAGCGTGCAATAATTGTGAAAAAAGCGTTTTGAAATGGTTTAGAACAATATATTTACTTCCATTAAATAAAACACAATAGTTTATTTTTGGGATGTTGAGAAACGAAACAAAAATTCCGTACCAAATATTATACACAGAGCAAAAACCAAGTTCATTTCGCAGAAACATTTGCGTATTATTACCCAGGGTTGCTATTCTAGATCTATATTCACACAGACATTTAATAATAAATTTATAATATCACACACGACTTGGTGCGTTTAGTATGTACATTCCCTTGATCGCAAGCAAGACATGATTCCTGTACGTTTTCCACATGCTGTGTTAAACTGAATTCTCGAAAATGCTTAAGAGTTAGAGCTTTCGCCTCTACAAATTGGAGATGATATTAAGATATATGTATAGCCTATATACAACCGTTCAGTCAATTATTGTCCAAAAGTTGAAACGTCAAAATAAATGAGTTTTTTTTTCTTTTTCTTTTTTTTTTTATTCTGGTATCCTAAACTCTTCACTGGCTAGTGTGCACTTGCTAGTGTAGAGAACAAATCTTATTGGAAATGGCGCGTTTTCCTTCCATTCCCGTTTGACATTCCATCACAGGATTGGACGCGTTTCAGTGGTTAATTCTTCTAGTGCCCTTGAAACAAAAAGTGTAGTCTCTCGTTCCTGGGATTCGGGATTGTAAATTCTACAATCGTCTCTTACACCGGTCTATCCACTGCGTACTGGCAAGCGCTGAGATTGGAGGCCGGATTCTGCACGCTCGCGTATCCAAAACTCGAGTGCTGCTTGGCTTTCAGTCTCAGACTGGCAAGACTGGAGTTACAAGTGTCCCGGTAGACATACGGAGGTGTCGGTGGGGCGTAAGGGCACGCCGACGTTGGAACCCCCGAATTTAGAGAGGGGGTGCTGAGGTTATTCAAGTTATTGAGGCTGTTTAAGCTTGATCCGGGCACGCCGGTGACAGCAGACGGAACCATACTGGAGGACATGCTCATTGAAGAGATGGAGTTAGGTGGGGAGAACATGGTCTGAGAAGACAGCGGATTGACGTTCATGGAATTGAAAAAGGGGAAGCTTTTGGTAGACAGAGAGGCCGACGTGAGCCCCTTTGCAGCCCAGTTGTTGTACGTGTAGCTGGGATACATGTCATCGTAGGGCTGCATAAGTCCGTTGAATTGAGGGCCGAAACCGTTTTTACACAGCTCTGCCTGTTGGTTCCTCTCCCTTTTTCTCCATTTTGCCCGTCGATTCTTGAACCACACCTGCAACAAATGCAGAAAATAATTTCGATTTCTTATTAGACTACATAATTAATTATTTTCTGACACAATGGGAACAATTAAACCGACGATTATAAGTTTTCAGAATTGCTGTCACGACGGGCTACTGCTCGGTTTGTTTTTGGTAGATAAATGATATGGGTGGTGGTGTCAAACTCAGTTAGCATCCCTAATTAAATCGCTTTTTATCAGTCACCCGGAATCTTGTCTGATCCCGGGAATCCCAATACACATCCAGTCTTATAGCGGTCAGTGGGCCGCCCGACGCTTCAAATGTGTATTCTCCCTAAGCAGGCGGAGACACACTAACCTTAAGTAGGCTATATACAACAAGAGACTGACAATCACAAAATACAAGCTTTACACCTCTTTAAAGGCGACTGCGTGACTCCATTAAGGTCTGTCATCGTTTGGGCGTCACTTGTGTTGATTGCAAACAATTTGACTCACCCATAAGTAGCCTCTAACCAAACAGTGACAGATTTATATTTAAATGATTACATAAAGTCATATTTAGCAGCATGTAACCCAAATTAACACAGCGCGATTTTAGATAGTAGCCTATAGGCTAGCATGTAGAATCCCTATAATAATAGGTAGCCTAAATATAAGAGTCTTCCTAAACAAAATAGTTTAAATAAATAGCCTACTATAACTTTAAAACAATACTAACAAGTTAATTATAATTAGATTATTATATAATGAATAATAATCATTAATTTGTAATAATTTTTAAGTAGGCATATTGTACACATTTTACACACTTCTTTTAGGCTACTTTTTATTAATATTTAAAATATAGAATTTAAACATTGAATTGTGGATTTGTTTTCAAAATAAATAGGGCTTTATATATTATTACATTGTCATTTCATTTATCAAACTTACTCTGACTCTGGCCTCTGTTAAATTAGTCCAAACAGCGATCTCCTCTCTGGTGGACATGTCCGGATAGCGATTCCGCTGAAAAGTGGCCTCCAGTTCCTGGAGCTGTTGGCTAGTAAAATGCGTTCGCTGCCGCCTCTGTCTCTTCTTTTTCGATGGGTCATCAGTCGAATCTTCGTTTTTACTCTGTCCCTTCTCTTTCTCTGCAATGCAAAGTAATTCAGTATTTTAAAATAGGCTAAATGTTTAATCCAAGAGGAACAATTTTTACGCTTTAGGCTCTGTTTTGACATATTGGAGAAGTCTGTGTGGGGGTGATAAATCTAATTCCGTTTTATTGAATTGAAAATATTTGACATCATAGTAACAAGTAGGTTCCCTGGTAACAACGTAACGGGCTAAATTAATAAATGATGTTCTTGAACTAAATTTCTTATGAACCGCTAATGTTCAACAATAATTTCTTGCAAAGCTAATAATAGCTACCTGTAAAAATCCAAGCGCAAATGTTCTAAAATCAAGGTTTAAAAAATATTTTACCCACAATGAACGCATCACGTCTTTCTCATCATAAGAAAAAAAAAAAGCATTAGCGGTAGAGACTGTTTGCATTATTCCATTCAAAACGCAATGCCGCAGTGTAAACATTTGTGAGAAGCCCACATTTTCACACACAATTTAAGTAAATAAAGCTCTGTCAAAGGCATGACTTATGTAGACTATACTTCAATTGCCCTATGAATCAACTAACTGCCAGCTCCATGTCTTTATATATTTGCATGCCTCACACTGTAACCTACTGTTTTCAAACTGAGGGAGAAATTTTAAACGGGTTCTTTTCATAGGCAGTACACCTAATGATAACTGACACCAAACCCGAAAACACTCCAGTTAAATATCACTTCAGAGGACCAGGGCTTACCTACGGACTCTGGACTAGAGGTGTCTGAAACCGTGTGAACCTCCAGCCTGTGCTTGGAGTCCACAGACCGCTGGAGCGGTTGCAGACTAGAGGCCATCGTAAGCGGCGTGTGTTTGCTCCCGGTTATGTGGTGAGTGTGCTGATGGTGGTCCAAACTCAGCGGATCCTTCATAGAGGTCATGGATAACACACGCGATTTGCGGACGGTTCGCAAGCAGATATAACTTCCTCAGCGAAGGTCACAAATAATGTATAGAAAAAATAAATAAATAAAATAAATAAATGAATGTCCAGTAGTGAAGTATCGGCAAGCGTCGGCAGTGCTCCTTTCTCACTTAAACCACTCAAAGCGACACTCCTCAAACGGCTGGTATCGTAATAAAATAAAACCAGTGCTGAAGAAAGTTAAAGTTTTTTTTTTTTTTTCGTTTCTACTCGGTAAAAGATATCTCGGTTTCAGCCGAGAGCTACAAGGAGAGCCAGAGTGACAGGGACAGGTATGTGATATTATATCCACTTGCATACACACACACTCTCCTGCACATCACAGCGCTCGCTCTTCATTTCAGCTGTCCTTCTCTCCGTCCAACCGAGCTGCTCTGGGCGTCCTGACGTCACATAGACTCCGCCCACAATCTGACGGAACATTACAGCCTATACTTCACAGATTTTATAGCCAACCGACTAAAAAACGGCCCAAAGAAATGAGAAAATGCAGTCTTTTTTCCCTTTAAAGAGCATGTAAATAAAGAGAGGCTGTGCGTTCACCAGTGGCTTCAGAGAAAGCAAAATGGGTTAAAAAAAATTCTCATAGCCTAGCACACCTGAACTTTTTTTTCTTTTCTTTTTTTCTGTACAGGTATTATAAAAACATCGTTTTATTATCATTTTAACTCAAACACAGATTTCTGTCAAAGTAAAATAAGCTCAGCAAATGGCACAACTAAAAATTAAAAAGTATAATGACGCTCTCTAAGATGCTCATTTCTGAATGAAAGTTCCGCTTTTGTCAAGTTAATTGGATGATTCTTCGCAATAATGAATTGACGGTATCAAAGACCGCGTTACAAATTCATTTGTAACAAATAGGCTCAGTCTTAGACTGTTAGGTAATGCATTCCTATTAATAAATAAAATCTCTAACTGTAGGCCTATAGAAGAAACAGGAGAAAAAAAATCAGAAAAATATTTATTTTTGAGTTTATTCCTGCTCACAATAGTTTTACAATTTAATTTAGGGACTGAAAGCACTTTGGCGAGGTACATTTGTGCGCCTCGTGCCCGTGATTATTTCGGGGGAGAGAGCACCCACTTTGCTTTTCTGAGTATGCTACATTTAATCTGATGAGGCGCTTATTTGCTTAAGAATTTTAAATGGGCATCTTTAATGACTTCAAGCTCCTTCACGTTGTTGTCTCAAATTCCTTCAAAACATTGCAAAAAATTACATACGTTTAATAACTGCATTGTTGTTTTTAAATAAAAACTATTTATTAGCCCTAATCAATTTTAAATAAAACTATTAATAATTTATTAAATATAATTTAAATTTAATTAAAAGATTATTAACATAATAATAACATCATAAAATAACTGGGGAAAAATGCTTTAGTTGGATTTCTTTTAGAGTTATGATGATATTTTAGTTGTCATTCAGATAAAAAATATCACAGTATAATATATAAAAAAGAAACTAACAAAAGAAGAAGTGGGCAACCCGAATTCATTGTTGGAAGCAGCTGATTGCAGCTAACTCAATAAGTGAGAAATTAGTGTAACTAAATGAGCTAACAAACTCTTTTTTCTTTGCTTCCCTGCTTGTCCTGAGAAATCACCTGAAATGTCAAACACACTAAGGGGGGAAAAAAAACACGGAGAAAAGAGAAAAGGCAGCCAGGTGCTTATGAAAGTGACCCGACCATCTCCATCTCTGACTTTGATTCAGCTCACGCTTTTGCACTGGATATTAATCTATGGCATATAATATAAGATCCTGGAACCGACAAATCTTGTATGCACAGGTCATTTTGTATGAGATTGTGACCTCGCGTTCAATGCATTTGCGCCCAGAAACGGCACGATATTAAAGATCTGTTTTCGGTCATACTTGCCATTCAATTTTAATTTATTCATTTTTAAAATAAAACATATATGAATATATATTAAATATACAAACAATTAAATTAATGTCATGATTATTCTAGACCTCAGACAGACTAAAATGTAATATATGTTACGCGCAGAAATATTAATTGTGCGCATCAAAATTCCATATAGGCAAGAGTCGCAGAGCTCGATTCTTGTTAAACGCACTGATAGATGTGGAATAGATTATTGCTCTGTATTTATTTTGGACCCTCAAAATGCTTCAGAGCGCTCTCACTGCCTGCTGTGGATTATTGGCCATGGCGCACCACCGAGCCATTAATTACCAATTCAGTCAATATAAGGGAGACGACAAAGCCTTTCCATAGGATTAAGACGACATTAGATTCTTCCATTAGTATATTCCTTCTCACGAGGAGGCTTTCATTACACATTTACTTTTCCCCAGAGTCTATCTAACAAGCGCTGCATATATTACTGCAGAGGAGACGAGATTGTCGGTAATCAAGTCGCTCCAATGTCTTTTCCCTCTTACGTTGCTGTTTGCATTTTATGCTCACTTTTTCCTTTTATCTCTTATATACTATAAACTATCTGTATCAGTTCATAGCCAATATTAAATCACAATGGGAAATGGGATATAATGAATAACGGACTAATGCGGCTAAATAAGTGTTGTGATTTGTTCTTAGTTTGCTTTAATTAGCTTAATGAAGATGCCAGATGATTTAGAGACCGGCCACACATTCTTGTAGCCTGCACAGTTTTTCCCTTACATTTTTAATTTAGTCTTTTTACGTTTCTGTTAAAATTGTCCTTGTGCGCCAAATTATAATTTAGCCTAGTGGAGAAAATTATTTTTATATTTTTGTGCTTAATTTACCTTCTACAGTCTATCATATTGAATTATAATGTAAACTATATCTCATTTGTATTATTTTAATTGGCACGTTTTCACATCTTTTCATTGAGGACGCACGTGATCACTTACCCACTGATAGGCTACATTTCATCACCAGGCATTTTAAAGTATCGAATCAGTATTTTATTTGAACAAATTCAAGATATTTTAGAGATCATAAACCTCTAAAATCACACAGACTTTGCTTTAAAACTCTAAATTCCTCTAAATGAGTTGCTACGGGGTATCATAAAGTCATTCTTGCATCCATGTATGATCCTGTCTTACCACCAGATGTCCATCTTTGACTATAAACGTCTAATGGTTCCGCTTTCCTTATAACCAGTTATACATCAAACACCAAAGGTAGTTTACAAACGCCTTACTTTTACATAGACCAGTTTTTCTAGCTGCGATTAGTATTGTATGTAGGCCTGACAACGTTGAGATGTTTGATTAAACCAGCCAAGGACATTAATGAATCCAGATCTTCTCTGGAGATTTAACAAGGAGGGGGGCTTGTCATTCACCAAGATCTTCTTACCTAATTGAGCACACGTTGATGCAAGTTTGCGGCAGTGGGAGTCCATTTGTTAGATTATACGTTGAGCACCTGTGAAAAAAGAGAAATGTTTATTATATTTTATTAAAGTGTTTATATTATATGTGTAGGCCAACTTCTGTTTGAGAATGTTGAGTTGGCCGTTTTCACACATGACCGAATGGGCCACTCAGTGATGCTATATTTCAAACCCATTGTCATATATTGAATAGTTCCTGTCTGTAATGGGATGTGCACATTCCTCATCATTTGTTTTGAAATCCCTTAGCGCTTGCTCGAGTCCTTCCTAATTAAGACTCGTGTCTCCAAACGCACACGAAAACAACGCACAAAGAGGAGAGACCATGCACCGCGTGTGTGTCAGTGAGAGAAAGAGAGCATTTTGAGCGCTAGAAGTTGAGTGATTCCGCGGTAAAATCAGGGGATTAGTGTCTGATTGAGATGTCTGTCGGTTGGATATTACAAAATTCATTATCGCAGCTCTATACTAACCCGATATGAAGTAACACAGATGGGCCTTTATTAGCCCAGGCTTCAGCTGTTTGCTTATGATAATTTCAGTCGGAAATTTGCATGCAATCCTGCTGTTAACCGTTTTCCCTCTCCATTTTCTCTCTCCGAATGCAACGCTTTACTTTAGCCCTCCCCTTATATCACCTGCCTGGCATCTGTGCCTTTAGTCAAAGGCTTGAGACTCTGGAAATTAAATTTGTGTGCGTTTCTTTGTATATGTGTGCCGCGTAATATGCAATTCGTGTGAGGGTGTAAGTCATTCATCTAAATACGATTTTGAGATGCTAGTATAAAGTTATGAAAATATTTGAATTAATTGTCTAAATTATCTACCAAACAAAGTAGGCCTTGAAATGGCTAATTAAAGTCGTGTCTTTCGTTATTCTGAGCGCGTTCATGGCATCCCTTCCGTTTTGATTTGGACTACTTATATTGGTAAGTTTGTTATTATAATTGCTATTGTTGTTATTATTATTATTATTATTATTATAGTTTTTTTTATTGTTTTACGCGAATTTAATACAAATGTCATGCCAAATATTTACTCTTACAAGGTACTTTTTCAAACAGGAAAAGGTAAGAAACAAAACACTACACATGTCATAAGTGCATAAGATTATAACTTGGACTACATCAATGCAAGTACATCAACAGATGAAAATATGTATGTACAAAACCTGTTTAGATTTTTGTAATATATTAGTTAGTACTTATATTTAGTATTTTTAGTCTATTTATAATTTAGTCTACACAACAGCAAAACATATTATTATATTATTATTATTTTCTTTATTTTAAACCGGTAACATTGTTTTAACATAATAGTAAGGATAGTGATATGATGTTCTCAGAGTCTTGCGGGCCTAAACAATTTATTAATAAAGTGATTTACTTCAGTGTTGCTTGTGTGTGTGAATCTTTTTTTCAGCTAAATTTAATTTAACCTGATTTATTGGTATATAAACGAATAAAATGAAACAACTGTATTAGTTTACAAAATTTTAACTACAAGACAAGCGCGCCTTATCTTCAAAAATAACTGGTTACCTTGCATTTGCATAAATGTAAATTTAGATCATATGTAATTATTATTATTCAAAATCATTTTATCATATCATTCAATAATTAAATCTTAATTTAATTGCCCGTTTCATCGCAAATTTTAAAACAAAAAATATTATTTTAGGAATGTTGCTACGAGTATTTAAAAAAGCACTTTAAAACAGTATTTAAAAGGTTGAATGCTAATTGTGAAAGCAAATTTCGTTAGCACAATTTATTTCTGCTTATGCTAACCAGTAATATATATTTTAATGTAATTTACACGCTGTAACTATAATGTTGTCCTAGTCCCGTTTGTCTCACTCACATTGTTAACGATATATTATAATAAACTGCAAAGTCAAGGTGAGACCTGCCAGAACATCACTTATCAAGTCTCTCCATCTAACTGCACTAAAGCTGAAGATCACCCGTGGCTGGCAACCCAGAGGTGGAACGAATTCCTTCACTTGCATTATCTCACATTCAAGATAGGGTGTCATGTGCACTTACCAGTGGTTGTTGAAAAGCGGCGCTTTACAGCCTTGCCAGTCTTGATTTTCTTTTTCTTTTTTAAAAAAAGATAAATTCCACACCTCTGAACAAGTTTATCTGTGCCCTTGATGTTGTCCGGGTGCATAAACTGTTGCTACCAGGTCCCAAACGAGCGTAACCTCTTCTTCCTCAATGGAAACGATTAGGGATATATCTGGGTTCTTTTAAAGAACGCGAAAACAGGCATAAGTTACCTTCAAACCAGAGTGTCTAAACTACAAACTCCTAAGTTTCTTTAGTTACTCATATTTTCTGCAGAGGCTCCACGACTGCAACTTTTTCCGCAGAAAGACGCAGAGAGTGGTGCATTTCCCCCTCTCACGAGCTTTGACTGTCAGCGCGTGGGCGTGAGTGAGAGTTTGTGTGTATAAGCGCGTGCGTGTGCATGCGTGCCACAGTGGGTGTGTTTGTATGCACAACCAACACGTCGAGTGTGTGTGAACGGTGAACTTTGTGATGCGAAACGGTAGGCTAAATTAGACAACAAATTAGCCATTAAAACACGGTAATACGTTAATTCAACCAGCAAATTTAACCCGACGAACACGAATACACTCGTGGCTGAATGTGGATCAAATTAAGGTATTTTATTTATTTAGCTGCAACTGAAACGGCCACTATCATATAATTTAAGTTAATTTCTTCTTATGTTATTAAATAGCAGAAATACCAACTGACATAAAAAAAATCCAAAAATGAAACGTGTTGAAATGAACATGTAGGTTAAAATAATTTAAAGCTTCATTTTTTTGTCTTGCTATAAAGGTCTATTTTTACATTTATATATTATTTTATTGTTTATATCGAATTCTATTTTAAAACTATAGCTACCAGAATGGAACAAGGCTTATTATTAGGGTATTTTGATTATTGTATGGAGTCCATAATATACTAACACAGGTAGTCTGGACGGTCTGACTTAGTTTTCATCCAAAACTGAAAAGGTCTAGGCCTATTTGCAGAATGCGATGGTGATCATCGGCTAACAACAAACTGAGCAGTTTTAATTTGATTTCCTAATTTGATTTGATTTTTATAATAGGCTAATACATTTTAACTGAAAACATTGCTATAATTAAAAACACTAACTTCTGCTGAAAAGTGTGTGTGCTTAGACTGTGTCGGTCAGGAATGAAGTGAACAGCTGGCTTGGATGCAAATGATCTTTAAAGATCCGCGTGCACCGGACTGATTTCCATCCGCATCTCACGCGAGCAAGGCAGACCGGACGGATGTTTCACGCGCCTAATCCGTTTTTTACATTGTGGGTCATACACCCATTAAGCAAGTAATTAATGCGCTCGGCCATGGGGGAATTCCCCAGCCTGTGTTGGAATACCCCACTCTCTCTGTCACAGCATTAATAGGCCTGGGAGCCTAAAATGACATGCATGTTTATCTATAATTCTGCACGCCGATTGTTGTTATTATCTACTGCAATTACCTGATACAAATATATCAAACAAAAACTAACTCAATGTGCATCTTTTTGTTGTTGCAAATAAATAACCCGATCTCATCGCCATCCACATGCACCATCCTCCGTGTGCGAAGTGTAGGCTATATAAATTGTTGCTTCAAAATACTAAAGTGTTTCTTTTCCATTTTTTTTTTCTGTAATTGTTTGAATACGAATTCATAAGTATTAATCAACCACAGTCCTCGTTTCCAAATCTGCCTCTTTTTAGTTTCCTATTATAACCAAGATGGTTCCACAAATACCTTGTATTCCCTTCTTTATAAAATCATCTATGTAGTGATAAAAAAAATCACAAATTTTGATGATTATATAGATAAGTAATTAAATCAAGAACTTTTTAATCGTCGAAGAACAATATAGCCTGCAGCTTATACAGACAAAATAATTTACAGGATTCCAAACCTAGCCTGCGTTAAAGTACAATTGAAGAAGCCTTATGTATTTCTAGAGTGAATGTCAATCACGTCCGTCTCATCCCAACAGCGGTTCTGTGGGAGAGACGCGTCCTTGCATCGCTCTTACCTTCATCAGGCAGCAGCTGGAGCCTTTGCTTTCTCACGCTGAAAAAGCCTGCAAAGGAATGTCTAAAGTTCAGAAAAAGGGGTCGCTCGAAGATCTTCATGCCTCGGGGGCAGACCGGCGGCTTCTTTTCATTTCTGCCTCGTTATCGATTCGCTGTTGTCATCTTTGGCGTCGTAGAAGGACACTTGAAAGAATATCGTACAGGGCTCTGATGTGTGGGCTGAAATGACCCGAGCAAAACTCTGTTCAAAGACTTTACAACCACATAAACCTTTCCACGATAAGACAGTGATGTGTTGTGTACATGCTCATATACAATAAATAAATAACATGAAATGCATAGAAATATGTCTAGATATCAAGTTCAATGTAAAGGTGATCTATTGAATGTAGTTAATTGCCTAATAGATTATATACTTCAGACAGTTAAATTAAATGACAATCTGAAACCTATTAGTCAGTATTTTATGGATAAAATTGGATCAGTAAATGTATTGCAGTGCATAAAACTGTTTTCAAATTTTGTTATAGGATCGGTTTACATGGATAATTTATCTTTGGAGAGCTCACAGTATTTTGTATCAGTTATTGTTTATTTTAGTTATAATATAAAATGGCTGACAGATTATTTCTCATGCCCCTGTAAAACAATTATTTTATCTAAAATGAAAATGTCTTTGTTTTCAACACATTTCTTGGTACAGTGCAATGATTTGACTATATTGGCAAAAGACAGAAGGTGCGAAAGATCTATTTCTATCACAGTTTAGACCCTCTGACATGCTGGGTAATTGCTTCAGCATAACAAATAATTTTGGCTTTTGTTCAGTTTGGATTCATTAAGGGTGAACCAAGTTTCACATGTGGAATCAATTAAATATGACTTAGTTTGTCAGGCTGTGGGCACAGGAAATAATTGTATGTTTCATTATGATGCCATTCAACACACAAGAAGCTCTGTTTGCTCAACCAGAACTGCTATAGTTTGACAGATTATTGATGTAACCCAGATTATAATCACAGCTGCTTCACAGATTATATTCAAACAATTACTACAAACATTTTCTATCAAGACACTACTATTATACATCCAGTGTTGCTTGTCAAAGTAGTGCACACAAAGCCACAAACCATTAAACAAATAAGTTTATGTACTGCTAATATGTTAGACCAGTAGGATTACCATGAAAGCAACGCTTATCTCACGACCAATTCGTACGTATTTTACGAGGGTGGGCTAATTCGTACGAATTTGTACGACCTCACTCGTACGATTTCGTACGATTTGGCTAGACCCACTGACGGGGGTAGGGTTAGGGGGGCGGGGGTTTGGTTTAGGTGCGAAGCCTCTGTTTGCTCACAAATTCATAGTTTGACAGAATGTCCAACTCGTTAAAATACGTACGATGCTGACAAAAAATCGTATGAATTTGTACGAGTGTGGTCGTACGAATTCGTACGAATTAGTCACCTCGTGCAAATAACTTTATTGTGGGTTTAACTTCTTTACCATTAGACCAGTAGGATTACCATGAAAGCAGACTTTATTGTGGGTTTAACTTCTTTACCATGACTACTGTTAGTTAGAAAGAAGGAGTGCCTAAAAGAAGACAATGTGAATTTCCATTTGCCAGGTTGATTTGTAAGATTAGCTAATATGCTCAAGAGCCCTTCATTAGCCGTATGGCTGTTTTAAAGACAGTTCTTTGAATGACTAGGGTTTCAAAACTAGCGTCCAGACCGTGAGAATTTTCTGGAACACATACAATGCCATCGCATACATATGCACTGTGGTTAACATTTACTGTCATGACCAGGCCTGTGAAGGACAAATATGGCAAGCAGTAGGAGTCAGTACCTACACACACACATGCCACACTCAACCCAGCAACGCAGTAGTATATATTTAAAAAACACTCAACTGTTTGTCTTGGGCCGATATGCTATTAACATCTCATTTACCATGGTAGCAAAAACTTTCACTGATGTAATGTGGTTTTGAATGTTAAATGATTTAATATCTTTTAGTTTAGTGCAGTGGATAAGGCAGCATTACTTCAGGTTAAACTAGACTTCCAGTTTTTATTACTTCACAGTCTACAAACCATACATTATACAAAATATTAAAAAAGGATGGAATTTATATAAAATATATTTTCTATAATAATTTCAAAGTTCTCTATAATTATATATGACAAGTTGCTTATGTAGGCTATCTTTTTTTGAAATAGGAATTGAAAATTTAAATGTGAGCAGCACACAGTGTTAATTACCGATGCAGGGGGACCAATAAACAGCTGGAGTGAGCGAGGGAGAGTGGTTAGCTGCGGTGATGCCCCTGGGTTGCCGGAGGGAAAATTGTCCAAGAATGAAATGGATGTAATGAGACAAACATGATGGACGCCAGCACCCGGTCATCAGCAGAAGAGATCAGATGGTTACTGAACCATTGACAACAACTGCTCAGGTGCATCAAACCTCTACTAGAGTCAGCTTAGTGTTTAATTAGTCCACTGTGACTGAGAGAGAGGGCGGACAGAGAGAGGCGTAAAGTGAAAAGGAAAGGTCATGTTATCAATACAGACAATGCAAACATCTTTTGTGCTTTTACATTGATGCTGAGAATATTATGTGTTACGTTCATCCTGGTGCCTCCAGAGGTACTTTGGGACACACAAACCAGCTCAGGTTTACTATTTGGTTGTGCGTTAATCCTCGGGTGAGACATAGTGTGAGTGTTTGTGTATGAAGGGTAGAGAGACAGTCTCTTTTTGTGGGGGGTTGCTTAATCCAGTCCCTATGTGAAACTGTTGACATTTGTGCCTTTTTTTTCCTTCATTATGTGCCTGTGCCTGTTTTCTGCTGGATTAGCCCCAAATCTCCTATGCAACACATTCAGCATGCCACTACTTTAACTTCATCAATAATGGATGAAGACATTGTAATCGGAAATCATCAAAGAAAGTGTGAGGGGGGGACAGTCGCTCTCCGACGGTGCAGTTTTTGTTTTAGGTCTACCTCTAAATTGACGATAGCGACTACAATCATTTCTTTGGGCTGAGTAGTTTTTGCCGATCGATAGTTGCAATATGGCAGTGGAAGTGGCTGTGGACAGTGTAGTGGGTGGGAGACTGGATGGGGGTGTTCATATGTGTGTTCATGTTTGTCAGAGTGTGTATCTTGCCTGTGTGTGCTGTACTGTTTCTCATTGATTGTGTTTACTCAAGCTTCTCATTGCTGCTTATTACTGGAGACAGGGAGACACGCCCTGCCCTGATGCGAGGATAAAGGAGATTAACACACACACACACACACACACACACACACACACACACACACACACACACACACACACACACACACTGATGGATCAGTCTTTACTCTGAAATAATGACACATTCGTGATTTATGTCCTTTCTCTAAGATTTTTGTTTTGTTAAATGTTTGCCAATGTCACAGAAACACAACAGTTCAAGTTTTAATAAATGCCCCAAAAGCTGGGTAAAGTGGCTGGTGTGACGTTCATTAGATATCGTTTTTGGTCTGTTTGACTGAATGAGTTGAATGGTTTATTTTAGCCTTTATTTTTGACGTAACAAAATATACATTTCTTTCCATTATGAAGATTGATGATTCTGTTTCATATACTGTCGTAAGACAAGCGGTTTAATAGCCTGTGTTGATGTGTATGTGTCATCATGTAATCATAAGAGCGCCAACATCCACAATTTTTGCTAATTTAAATTTTACTCACAGTAACTAAATAATTCTTCTGTTTTGTAAATGGGAGCACTAAAGTTGGAAACAGAGTGAAAAAAAAAAATCTTAAGATGTTAGTTCTCCATTTTGGATCTAGTTTCCACAGACCTTTGGATAAACTCCTTGAGATGTATTTCAGGTAGTGAGGGTCGTAAGTTGAAATAATTTGGGGAATTTAAGACACTGATAATGTTACATCTGGAGTTCAGTGCCTGAAATACAGCAATATATTAAAATATCTTTTAATGGTTAGAAGATATGGTTGAATGGTTGAAGAGTTCGATTTTGTACACTACTTTATAAAAGTTTGGAGTTAGATTTTAAAGAAATTCAAACTTTTGAGTAAGGATGTATTAATCAAAAATTTATTTAATTGATCAAAAGTGACACAAAAGACATTTATAAAGTCTGGAAAAAGTGTATCAGTTTCCACAAAATATTAAGCAGCACAACTGCTTTCAACCTTGTAATAAGATAAGCTATGATAAGATATTACAATAATAATAAATGTTTCTTCAGCACCATATCATCATATTAGAATGAGTTGTAATATTTCACAATATTACAGTTTTTACTGTAATTTTGAACAAAAATGCATCATTGGTGAGCATAAGAAATTTTAATCAATCAATCAATCAATCAATAAATCAATCAATCAATCAATCAATCAATCAATCAATCAATCACAGCCCTAAACATTTAAATGGTAGCGTAAGATCTAAAGTTATTTAGCCTTATCTCATTTGTGATAGAAAAGGAGAATGATTTTTTTTGTTGTTGTTTTATATAGGTTAAAGATAGTCTGTGAATAGCTTGCAGATGCTCTGATCTAGTGACACATACAATAATACACAAATCGCATAAACAGCATACAGAAATATGCAGTTTAGCACACTTTGCAATATCCTTTTAATAATATACATGCTACTAATTTACCAAACCCAAATTTGATCAAGCCTGTGCTATAATCTCTGGACAAGGGCCCATATGTATGAAGTATCTCAGAGTAAGACACTGTAACTCTAAGACGCTTAGTACAAATAAGCATCGGTCGCTAAGATTAGATGAGGTTGTGATGATTCCACAAGGCTCCTGTACCTCAGCCATCAAAGCCACTTTACTGTGGATCAAAGCCTTTGTGCTGGTGTATGGGTGCGTGTGTTGTGTGTGTGAGAGAGAGCTAAAGTCCCGTTCATTTCAGCAGAGGCCAGGGTTAAGCATCATTCAGACTTTAATCTAGCATGGCCTGCTCCTCTGAGCCTGTTCATTGTTGGTATGATGTTTCACTCACAAGCATCACTGCAATGCGTTTGAAGTATCGGACCCACTTATGTGCTTATAGTTGAATTGTTTTTGACTTTGCTTAATGGTAGAAGGATGTTTCAATAACATTGGTTATGCGTATGCATATTTGAACCAGAACTATTTAGTGCTACTAGGCACAACATATGAGCAAAAGAGCAAAATCACTGCACGTTTATCTCATGATCTTTTCATCTTTATCAGCCTTTAGATAACTGCACTGTGACCAGCATCGAAACCCACAGAACCACTGTAAATATCCAAACCTAAGAAGTTTTTCTTGGCACATAAGCAGGGTGCTGCTCGCTAAAGACTGTATTTATGTTTGGTAGCATGTTCCTGTCTAAGTTTAAGATTACACCTGATTATCCATGTCAGTGTATTGCATTGCAACAGAACAAAACACTGAAAGCTTGTGAATACTTCTTTGCTTCACTATAAAATCAGTATATTATCAAAGATGATGAAAGAAGACTGGCTTACCTTGCAAGTCTAAAGCATTTTAGAGCATTTCATATAGGCTTCCCCAAGTAATTTTCATTACCATAAAGGGCAACCATCAAAGATCTAAAAATGTTGCAGTCACACCAGTGTCATTTAATGTGCGGCAAATGCATTGAAAGTTTATAGCCATAATTCATGGAGGGCGACAGGCATCATAAATTCCATTCTGACTGTCTGTGATTTGTTGAGTGCTACATAGTTCTGAATAAATGCCTAATGGGCCGAGCTTAAGCGTTATCATAATTTACTTTGATGGCAGGTGCTGACCTCGTAAATTCTACTTAAAATAAAATGTTTCCAAAGGGTCTTGATGGCACCTTGCTCTCCCGCATGGCAAGTAACCCCTGGTATGTACCAAATGCAGCCAAACATCAAGGGGGCTTTCCGAAGTTGGAACACAAACTCTCCCCCCGAGTTTATCTGTAAGAGTAAGTTTTCAGTTTTTATTTTTTAACTCTGAGGTATTTCTTTAAGTTATGTTATGTGGAAACAGCAATGGCGTGTGTTATATTTAAATGCTCACTTCTACTAAACAGGTTGTGGACGTTTGTACTGTCGTACCGTATTGTCTAATTATATTATTCCAAATTATATATACAGTAGATTAAAAGAAAAAGTTATATTATATCATTCTTGATCTTTCAAAGCAATAATGGGACATTCTGTGAATAAAAATTTGCTCAGTTCAAAGCCACATCTGCCTTTCGCTAAGTGCACTGAAGAACTTTGCCAAGCATAGCTTCTCTCTTATTGGTGTGTAGCAATACAATGCTCAAGGCTACTTTGAGTGTTCAGTCTGCTCCCTGTGTGTGGCAATAACTAAATGCGAGTTGTCATGCCACTACTTGGCTAACAGGAAGAGTTCTGCTTCTGTCCAAGCGCCCCTTCAAAGATGACAGATGTAATTCAAGGTGTATGGAACCCCACATACCAAACGAGTCTTTTTGTCTGTGGTGCTAAAGTTACAAGGACAAAATTGTGTGCCCCCAACATCACACATGTGCTTACACACCAGTGATTTGCCAAAGGGCATTTAGACTTATCACCTTCTCAAAGGCTCTCGAAAGCTTCACACGTGTAGTTGCTGTAGCCAAAATTCAACTTCATCAAATTAGGCATGAATCCTCTCTGTTTTAGGTCCATCTGTGTAGAAAATGACTTCATTTCGCATGTCTGGAAGAGGGTGAAAAGTTTTGGCTTTGACCACAGTCACCCCCAGTGGGGCTTTCTCTTGTGTCCGTTCTCTTATGTGATGAATATGTACCCTGACAAGAAAGAAATTTAATTATTGTCATTATTTGTTCTTATTGCCTCGCATTCCTGTGGCATGAGTCTGTACCGCAGACAGGTCTTTGAAATCACCTTGTGTATCTTGATAGAGTTATCTGGACTCTGACAATGAGGGGTATTTGAGAGGAGGACACTCTGTAATATTTCTGGCCTCGTCTTGCTGTACTTACATTGCAGATGAATAGCTCTTGCATGATTTTAAGAGGGGGAAAAAGTCTGATTTTCACCCTAACCCAACCTTAGGCTTGTAACCTAAATGGCTGTCCGATTTTTTTTTTTTTTCTGTTTCTCAGTGTACATGAGAATGAGAATGAATCACACTTTACATTACAAATCATATAACATGTAATTGGATCATTTATCTCCCCTGTGTATGGCGTAAAATATTTGTATAAGAGTGTCTATAATGATAAACAAGGAAAGATTTCTTTTTTTTTGCCAAGTCTTTAGAAATGTAATCATTCTGTTCAAATGGTTTTGAAAAAGTCATACCATTATACTATTTTCAAGAAAAAAAATTAAATAATGACATGGTAAAATGTCATGTTGTGTAACTGTCAAGTAAAAATGGCGTCCTTACATCTTAGATAATTAATAGATATATGTACATGTCTTAAAAATAATTAAAAATAAATAAATAAATAAATATATTTTATAAGGCTTTTATATATATTTTTTTAATTATTAATTCAAATATATGAAGTTGCACCATATGACATTTTACAACTTGTTATCTGATAATTTAGGAAACTTTTTGACACCAACACAGTTATGAAGGTCTTCAGATATGCTATGATATTTTGTAAAAGGAATGGCTTTTTTTTTCATATTTTTTTTTTTTCAATAAATTAACAGGTAAAAATGAGCTTCATGTCACTGACATACACTGATGTTACCCCAGGCCTCATGAACCTGGTTATGTGGCATATACGTGAAAATCCTTCAGCTTGTGGTGGGCTTGGCTGTGCTGCTGGACGCTGGATGACCCCTGACCCCTCTCTCAAGGGTTGATTACTGAAGGATGGAGGCCAGTTGTGGCACCAGCAGGGTCACTTTGGAGCCCTGAACCAGCTGCCTCAGCACAATCCCAGCCAGAAATAAAGCCAATCGATCCAACGTTCTCCATCCCTCATTATAACATACAGTATATACATCACTGAAAGAGACCATTGTCCTCCAGCCAAGCAGGTGAAGTTGATTGATGGCTAATACTGAGATTGAGATCCAAAAAAGTGTAAAAATGGAATCAGATATATCTGACCAAACAAACCTTAATTTTGTGATTGTCTGCTTTGATACCTTGGTGTTTTTCTTCCTGAAGTTTCACGGTTTATATTTTTGCTTTGTTTTTCCAAGCCTTGTTTTCTTCTTTCCCTTCATAATCTGCCCATACTGAGTTCCCCCGCTGACCCAAAGAACATGCCGGGCAGTAATGGCGCCATGGCAACACGCTGATGACTTGGGGGGGCTAGACTGGCACCTGTTGGACCCGATGTCTTCCTCCATTTCCCTTGCTCTCTCATGCAACGCACTCCTTTCAAAGCGCTTTACAAGGTGCAAAGAGCCTGAACCACAACAATTGAAATCTGAGATGAACGGTCAGCTGCAGTCATCAATCATCTTTCAATCAATCATTGTCAGCCCTGCTGCTACGAAAGCCCTGCCGGCCAGCCGATGGCACCTTGAGGACTAGAACATGCTGTATTCTAATATCTTTTCTCAAATGGCAAGATGATAGCTGTTTTTCTTGTTTGGAGCAAATTCAGATCTGAAGATATTGGTCTAGACTACCTATGTAACCGTGTGCTAAAGAGTAACAAGATGAGTTCTTGCTTGAAAGAATGTAAAATGATGCATGGTTATTTTCCTGTATGCTCTTGTCTTGGGCTAATAGTTAGACTGAAGGATTTAACATCTCTTGATTGGAAATTTTTGGTGCTTCATCATGTCCGCAACACCAAAATATGTATCTCAAGGAGGAGTAGGCAAACAGTCTGTGACCTCAGTCTTTCAAGAGGGTGGAATCCCTAATGACAATGAGTCTGAGCATCTGAGTAGGAGTGATCCATAGAAAGTGGCTTTAATTCCAACACCTTGATCTAAAATCATGTCTAAGAATGTCTGAACCTGATGCGTTGAAGGCTTGTGTGCTCAGTTTAATTTGTACTGTGGATGGTGATTGTAAGAGATCTCTGTGCCTGCCGACAAGCAGATACTTTTGAAAAGGACACCGCATGAAATGAACAGTAATCCTCGGAGCTGAAAAAATCGTCTGCACAGCAAATGGGAATTCCATCAGAAATTTCAGGATCATTTATTATTTATTGTGTCCCTGTGATGACTTGAGTATAGGTGATGCGGGGCCAAAATGTTGGAAATGGAAGTATATCACAAGAGATTAGATTCAAATCTTGTCGGGCTCAGTCAAGTAGAAATACAAGGTTTTGGAAATATATCTGCTTATGTGCCTTGAGTAATTAAAAAAAATATATTTGCATTTTACTTGTGTATGGATCAAAAAAGATCACTCTCCATGTTGAAACTGATCAGCCACAGCATCAGTGGCATTTAAAGGCTTTACCTCACACATTTGTGGTGACTTTTAGTGAAATGAATCTTACATTAAAAAGAAATCTCTTAAAAATAACATCCCTTTCCATATATCTACCTCTTATCCAACATTTGCAGTGATGATGGTGATGGTGAAATCTTATCATAGCGCTTTCTTTGAGTTTCACTTATGTAAGTAACTAAGCTTTGCCATTGTTTGAGAATTGCCATGTTTTTGGGAAGTATGGGTTTGAATCTGTTCATGCAAAGGTTTTTTTTCTTTTTTCTTTTCATTCTGTCACTATTTACTCACTCTAATGTCATTCCAAACCTGTATGACATTTTGAAGAATACTGGAAACCACGCAAGAATACTTTCATTTTTCATTGAAGAAGTTACATTTTACAGATTTAAAATTACATGAGAGAGAGCAAATTATGGCAAAAAAGTCTCTTTTTTATTTTGGTCAATCCCTTTAATATTCAGAAAAAAATCTGTCATTTTGATCTCCTTGACGTGGGCTCCTTGAAGGGTGTCCCTTTCTGTACCCACCTGAAGAGACACCAGTATAGTTAATTTTTTTACGTTCCAGCCTTGGAAGCTTCCATTTGATTTTAGATCTCATACTGATTTGGAAACCACCCTTGTGGTTTTGGAGATTTGCTCATCTGGGCTGCAGTTGGTCCAACATTCAGCCAGTTTAGAGCATCTGTAGTGTATGAGTTCATGGTTCTTTGTTTTTATTTTATGTAATTGTGTGTGTGTGTGTGTGTGTGTGTGTTTTTCTTGGTGTAATGGTTTTGGTGAAGCATCATAAGGATTCCTTCTGTCTTGTTCCACTTCACAGGCCTATGGTATTCATCACTCTCAGCTTTCCTGGGCCATCTCTGCCAGCCAGTCCAACTCATTCCACAGGAATGTGCTGTCCTCCACTTTTTTTCTTCTCCATATCTTCTTTTACTCTGTGGCAAGACAACACATGCTTTTTTAAGTTCAGACATTCATTTGTTTTTATTAAATTAAAATGCGAATGGAAATAACCCCCTCTTATCTGTCATTTTTGTCATTCTCCCGTTTATTCTCCTCACTAGGCCGTCTTCACTAAAAGGTACATGGGACGCATTTCAAGGAAGCACATTTGATTACCAGACATTTGCTTCTCTGGAACCTATTAAGAAAGTATATTAAGTGTGTTCCCGCACAGTGTGATTTGTAGTAGGAACTTTAACCCCTAACTAGTATCAAGGCTTTT
Organism: Cyprinus carpio; assembly: GCF_018340385.1. Lineage (NCBI taxonomy): Eukaryota > Metazoa > Chordata > Actinopteri > Cypriniformes > Cyprinidae > Cyprinus > Cyprinus carpio. The sequence goes on from NC_056610.1 coordinate 17,951,225, forward strand.
GTAGATGCAGAGCCCTGACAGGAAAGTGATAGCTTGGATTGAGACAGTTCATGTTAATGTTATTGTCTTTGGCATCACCAAACTGTTTCCTGCCCCCTCACGGTGATAGCCTTACTCTCTGTATCTTTGAAATGTGCAAAACCTCTACAGATGCTACAGTCAGACATTAAGCACCGCAGTAGAGTCTTTTGCCCAACAAAAGAATATCTGTTAAGCAATCTACTTGAAATTCATCAACTCAGGGCGTATAGCCAAACATATTACAGGGATGTCTGTGCTTTTCTGACAAAGACGCTGAAAAGCTACAGTCATGAAATTGCTTGGGAAGTAAATGATACCTCATGTCAGGGAGGGGCCTACAGACCCACAGAGTTACACCAAGATACACAAGGCTTTACATCAGAGGGATGTGTGTGTATTGTGACAGGCGGCTGCTTTGTGAGCATAAACAGAGGCTGGGCTTGTGGGTAGAAGAGATTTAGGCCCAGTCAAGTGTTGACACCTCCAGCTGTCTATGGTGTGAAGGAGAGATCCGACACTGCGGAGAAGACACCAGTAGGGCTGGGGGCCAGAAGACAGGATAGAGATGCCGTACCCCCTCTCTTTATCTGTCTGCCTCATGTCTTTCCATCTTCAGACTTTCTCTCATCTCCATTTTCTTTGTTTCTTCCTGCCTCGCTCTGACCCTCTTCTGCATGCTTGATGTTGACCTATTATCCGCTGTCTCTGCCAAATCAAACTGTGGAGGTCAGAGAGGCACTGGCAGACTTTCCTTTCCTCCCTCTTCTCCCTCTTTTTAAGCAGCAGTAGCTGATGATTGTTCTCTCCTTTTCCTCCTCCACTCCGCTCTTGAGTGCTCCTCACTGCTCTTAGCTAGTCTGACAGCATTTGGGAAGTTATAAAAAGTGTTGATTGTGCGGAAAGGGAAAAGGAGTGATGCTGTGGCTGAACATCTTGGCCAAGGGAATATTTTAGTGTCTGTTTTTTATTATTTTCCATATCTGAGATCACAACCCCAGATGATGCTGCGCAACCTTTACATCCCAGAAGACCAACAGTTTTAACAAGAAGCCCGAGTGGCTGTTTGATGTTTTCGCTTTTGTTTGTTGAGCCAGCATTGCATTAAAAACAACTAGGGATGGGAATCAAAGAATTTGATACATCCGGTTTCAAGTTCTGATTCCTGTTGAGGGTATTCCTTAACAGTTTCACTATTTAAAAAAATAAAAAAAAAAATAAATAAATGAATAAAAATTATTATTTGATATAAGGAATATATTATATTATATAAAGAATAAATAATTTAAAAAAATGTCAGAAATAAATTAATTAAAAAAAGTGTTTACCCAGACTTTTTACAGTCTTTTAGGGGTGGGATAAATGCAATCTAGTATTTGTTCTTAACTATATATATATATATATATATATATTTTTTTTTTTCACTTTTCACAAAGAAATAACATCCTTACAGAATTGTGATAATATAATGACAACTTAACTATATATTAAACAAGCAAAAAACACAGTAACATTTCATTTCTTGTTTATAAAATACTACTGAAAATAAAAAAAAAACCTCATAAGTATCTTTAACAATAACTTTTCATTAAACATCCATTAAGTAATTTTATTGATCTATAGCTATAGTTGTTTGTTTCATTGAAACAAGTGACTAATTAGTGTGATATGTTCAGGAATTGGACTGGTTTTCATTAAAACGTATTGGTCGAATAGTTCATTCTGTAATCGGACCGCACTGGTCATGCTGTCAATTTAGTAGCGTTGTTGCGGGTCAGTGGAATAAGTAGCACACTGAACACTTTTACTGCAGTCTTCTGTTGACATCAGCGATAAGTCTCTTTATCAATATGAAATGCAACTCACCATGAAATTGCAAAAATGCATGTTAACAAGACAGTTTCGTCATTTACAAGTGGCATCCTGTGCAGTCTTGTTCCTCGCTAAGCGTTGCCAAAGTAAATTGGTAAAAACTGAGCATGTTAAACATAAAAAGAGCAGAAAATTTCTCCCATAAATTTGCTGCTGAAAGATGCCAGCTTTCTACAAATTGTTTCTCAATCTGCTAGTGGACAAAGAAGTTGCCAGACATGGCTCGATCAGAAATGGTCATACGCAATTAATTTGTAAAGCGTCTGCAAAAGTGCAGTGGGATGCAGTTTGCCGGCTGAGCGAGAAAGTGCTGTGGCATTTTTAAACTTGAGATGTCTGTAATCTTAGCCCACAGCCTGTGCTCTGCAGACCAGAAGCCTTCGTCATTTGAAATAAGCCTTCGTGTCTCGCCAGGAAACATTTTCGTTTTCTCATGAAGAGCTCCTTGAACATGGTTATAGTTGTTCTTGTCTGTGATTTTTAAATGACACCCGATTTAGAAGTTAAATGGTGTCGTCAGTGTCAACTGCAGTGGGTCTTTTCACTGTGAGCACTGTAGTGAGATTATGTTTGACAGCTGCAAATGACTCAGAGATGTACATACTTTCATGGTTCTCTGTAATAATGTGTGTATTTATAAAGTTATTACATTGAAAGCAGGTTGTGATGAAGTTTTACTCTCTCTTTTTCTGTCTTGTTCTTTCATAGACTGTACGGGTAAAAATGTTTCACAAGGGCTTTCATTGACTGCTGACTGAGTCACTTTCACTTTTATAGCTGTAAAATGTAGCATTGCTCCCACAAAGTAGTCTCCAGTGCAGCTTTGGAAGTTCGGTATGTGTAAGGACTGCCCTCAGATGTCATTTAGGGGAAAATGCTGATGTTGCAGTAAACGATTACAGTTGAAAGTCTTGAAAAAGAAAAGTCCATACAACAATAATAGGCAGCGGTGGTTCACGGCCAGATTTCTGCGGTCAATCAACAACCCGACGTGTCAGAGTTGTAGAAACTGTTCCAAGAATCCTGCTGTTTTCCTCCTCCTTAATGTTTCCTCTCTCCACTGGTCTTAGCTGTTCTTTTGTAGATCCCTCGTTCTTTCCTTTCTCTGGGACTTGGTCTATTTGGAGCAGAATCAGGTCAGGCTGAGGGGAAAAACCCTATGTGTGCTGTTGGCATTACATAAGCTTTGCCTTTGTCCTCATCAGTGTCAAACATAGTGACACTGACCCTGAGCATTAACACTTTGCTTTCTAGGAACTACAGTTTGCCGTGCAAACACCTCCCTTCCTAAACCCTCATATCTACACAGTCATCACACACTCTTTGTCTTCCTTAATGCAGATGACAGTTTGGCTTGACAGTCATACTGATGTTGCTTTGTGGTCACATGCTTTGACCCGAGTAAGTTTTATGAGTGTTGGAGAGGAAGATTCTTTCAGAGGAAGGTGAGGTGCAGAACAAGAGCAGAGGGCTAACAGCCAGAATAAGAGAGTGTTTATGACAACTAGTAATTCTGCCTCTCAATAAAGGGTTGTTAGTAATCCAGTGGCTAAACATTTACTGTTCCCTATTCATCATCAACTATCAACACTTTTTAAATGACAGAAAATACATGATTATTAATCAATACAATTATGTAAATATCTGCCAGGCTCAATGTTTCTCATATAATTTCCATTTCTCAAGGTTTTTTTCTTTGTGCTCTGGTAGCTAAAATATATTATCCTCGTGAACGTGGGGTTTATATTAGCTGCACCCTTTTGACATATCTCCAGAATCAAATGCAAAACAGATGTATTGTATACGATCTCAAATCATCTAATATTTCAGGTTTATTAGTTATTAACCAAAAACCAAAAAAACAAAAAAACAAAAAAACAAAAAAAAAAGAAAAAAAAAAAAAAAAAGCAGAACTACAGAAAGCTATATATTTTGTGTGTTTATGTACATGTAGTAAGAGGTGGAGTTTAATTGTGTGGGTTGCCAGGTCTCCAATATTCCTCCAGTCTCAGCAGGGTTTGTGTTCTTTGGAGTCATGCCTGTCCAGATGTTTCTTTTTGAGCCACTGTAAGTGATACCTCCTAACGCTGTGTAGTTTTTCTGAGCCAGACTCAACACCCACACAACACCTTGTTTCTATAAGCAGTATCAATACAGATTTGAAGTAATATTCCATCTTTTATGATTCATTGAATGCCACATGCACTCCATCAACTACTGTCACAAATTATGGCAAACAGTTTAATATTTTGTGTGGGGAAGTTAAGTCAAAACATCAAAAGCATTAGACAGAGTAATTATTTATTATATTTTTTATTTATTTTGTTTAACATATAATGATCGGTTCAGCTGTCATGTCTGAATTTGTCTGAAATGAACCCTGAACTCAAACACTCAACCCCTGAATGAACCCTGACTCATGCTGAACAGCTGGAATTTGAAGATATTATCTTATCTATTATATTCAATTTCAAAATCATAGACCTGCAGGACCCAGGGGATTTTGTATTTGATTTTCATAATTTCTTTTAGCATTTTTTTATAAGATGATGCAATATCAGAGCTTTTATTTATTTACCTCGGTTCAAGGACAGAGGAAGCAAAACAGTAGAGATGAGTGGAAACAAATGGTTAAGTATCCCACTGTGTCCCAATGAAAATGAGGGTGCTTGCAAGAATGACCATTTGAGGACCTGTGGAATAGTTTGTATAAGCAGCTAAAAATAAGTGCCATGGATAGCTTTGAAACAATGCAGCACAAGTGGCTCCTATTTGCTTGTTGTCTGGACGAGGTTTCATTCAGCCATCAATACTTGTCATGACACTTGGAGAGAGGTAGTCCCTCCACCATTAAAAACATGCCAATGCCATGACAGGCTGAAGTTATGACTCTCCTAATGGGTCAATCTCTCTGTCGTAATAAATAAGGGAGCTTTTCGTTTGAATATTTGCCAAAGTTTCTTTGCGATTAATTTATGTGCATCTCAGGTTTCCGCCTCGACTCCAGCTCGCACATGCACACTCAAAGACACAAATGTTATAAAAAAGGGAAACATCAAAGACAATCAAGAATGGGAAAACTAAATTGATAGTCTACAAATATACACACACAAAATTGACTCTGGACCTTGATTTTGCTTAAACATTTTTGCCAACACTTATCTGTTCATTTAGTGAGAAGGGAGCCCTAGAGGCATTCTTGGCAGATGGTGGAGATCACGGTCGTTCCAGTGTGATTGAGTCAACCCCTACATTGTTCGGAATGGATGCTTTGGTCTTTTAATAGTACTCTGTTGTAATCCTACTATTGTTCGAACAGCGGACAGTCACATTACCAAACATACAGAGAGTCAAGTGCGGCCCAAGCACGTCTGTCATGTGTTCCCATTCCCTCCATCCACCACCGAAAGAGGGATGACTCACCTCACTACAGGGGTCTGCCGATGACCCGTTTAGGGTTTCAGATTCACAGTGTACCATAAAAACTAATCAATGTCAAAGAGGCTTCTCAACAATGGGAAGAGTAAGGAAGACAAAAATGTTCACGTGCTTTGTTCCAATGCAAGATGTCTATATATGTACACACACACACAAACACACACACACACACACACACACACACACACACAAACCACACACATATATATATATACATATATATATATATATTTATATATATACATATCTTGCATTGGAACAAAACACATTAATATTTTTGTCTTCCTCACTCTTCTCATCTATCTATCTATCTATCTATCTATCTATCTATCTATCTATCTATCTATCTATCTATCTATCTATCTATCTATCTATCTATCTATCTATTCATCTATCTATCTATCTATCTATCGCATTTGTATATATAAATATTAAACTAAAATTATATAAACATTATTATGCTGTACTTTTTTATTTTTTAATTTACAGTTGAAACACTCTAATTTTAAACTATTGCTGGAAAGTATTAAATGTAAGCTATCGGTTACATTCCCAGATGGATCAATTTCATCCCCTGGTATTCCCAAAACAGCAATTTGACTTAAAGTTTTTATGTGATACTATGTTAAAAATCTTCAGGGAACCTTTGAAGTAAACTTAATTTTGTTTAATGACACTTTATAAGAGCACATGAGTTAGTAAATAAGTGGAAAATCAAAGCAGGAAGCTTGACCCTTTATGAGGGGACTTCCATTCATCCTTGTGTAATGGGCATGGTCAAGATGTGGCAGATGAAGTTTCCATATTCCTGCTCTAGCGTCTCTATTGCAGGTGGGTTTTAAAGACCCCATGCCACAGTCCAACTATGGCATCCTGCTTCAGCAACAACAGGTGGGTGAGACTGGCTCCCTTTTCTTTTTTTATGAGGTCTCTGCTCTCTGTCTGGGAGGCAACACGAGACGTCAAACGTGCCCTTTGCACTAGCAATAAATAGAGGTGGAGCAAGCGATGCAAGAGGCACCCACATACCTTTGGCTTTTGGGTCTATTTCGTTTTTTTTTTTTTTTAAACCACAGAGTGATAAAATATTATCTACGCTACAAATAGACTGTGCCCCACCATAAATGAAGTATTAGATGTGCTTAATATAGAATTACGTAACTAAAGGTTTCCTGAGATTCAATGACATGTTCAGGAAACGTGGACGTCCAGTAGTGATTCAGAACTCTTTGAAAGTTATTTACAGGGCAGGCTAATTTCAGGGTTTTTTTTAAGGTTTAATTTAAAATCAAACAAGACTTTTGTGATATCGGTAACTTAAAAAAAGTCACAGCTCATTCTTTTCATCTCGTCTAAACATACAACCAGTTCTCAGATGCAGTCTGTTCTAAAGCTAGGCCTAAACTGAGCTACATAAGCCATATTTTTTCAGTCTGTTTTGGAGATTCGAGCTGCTTCTGTGAGACAGCGCTGGACTGCAAAGACAGAGATGAGTTATTACAGCGAGAGAGAAAAAAGGCAGACAGCCTCCACATCTCCACCATCCATTTTATGGTAAAAAATAATAAAGTCACCAGTGCAGAGATACAGCTCTGTCAGATGTTTTTGTGTGGAATGTGAAGCATCCTTTTTCTTTTCACAGTAATGAACAGTTCAGGCAGCAGAAAGCAATGTAGCGGCCATTATGGAAGCCAACAACTGGCTTGAATTATTCTGAAATGTCCCTTATTAACACGTTGGGATGTCAGACGAGAAGTAGGGGCCAAGAAGAGAGAAAGTCAAAGGAGGAGGCGCCGTGGAAAGCGAGGGGACGTTTAGCTGCTAAATGACGGATACTTTACGCCCCGGCCACAAGACGTCTCGGCACAGTCAGCTCATGGAAGGTGGGCAACGGCTGAGTGAGCGTCCAAAGCTCAGGTAATCCCCTCCAAACTGGACGGAAAATCAAACCCTGCCCCTGAGAATTTCCACTCAGGAAGATGGCAAAAAATAACCTGACCTGAAGATGGATCATTCTCTGAATGTCTCGTACTTGCAGTGGTATACAGAAAAAAAAACTGATATCCTAAAAAACGAATCAACTAAACCTTACTGCTGCGATTTTTAAGCATGTTTACAGACAAAGTAAAAGTAAAATGAATATTTAAAAAAGTAAACAACAGTGGAGTTGAAATAAAAATATGGCATTCAAAACATGGGAAAAATCTAAAACTGCATTTTTAAGAAAAAAAAAAGAAAGAAAAAAAAACCTAAACAGCAAAATTAATGATATATACTATTCCTGACATAAGCTCAAATTGCTGGTAATATATATATTTTTTCTCATTTGTTTAATTTATTAATTTCCTTTGTATTTTATATTTTCATTTAAAATAAAATGTTTTATTTTTAATATTTAAGACAAAAATACATTTTGGTTTTAGGACAACTTTGATGAACTTTTTTGATCCACTTCAAATAAATATATATCTTTATGCATAACTGTTAGAACTAACATTAGAACATTAGTTTAATTATTTTTTGTACCTTTTTTTATACATTACTAAACAATAATATAAAATACAAACATCACAGACAGACCTTCGTAAATGCTCTCTGAATGACCGAATTAGTTTGTGAGATAATTCCTATTAGTATCAGCGCCCATCGTAGCACATTCTGTCATCTGTGAGGAGCAGGGCATCTGTCTTTCACAGTGAAAGTCAATACATCCCTCCATAACATTTCACAAAGTTTCCATATAGTTAAAATTTCCCCTTGCTTTGACTGACAAGCAAAATGTTAGAGGTGCATCGCTTCGCATCCACTTTGCCAATTACATTATCACGCAAAAGTGCTAATCATTTTTTCTGCACGAAGGCCAACTTTTAATTAGACCGAAGCGGGGCGCATTCTCAGGAGGCGCATTTTGCCCTCTCTGCTATTCAGAGCCTTGGCTCACAGACTCGCAGCCTTTTTGAGTCTGATTGGGGCTTAGCGCCTGTTTTCCCCCTGTCGGAGAGAGCAGAGGGTGAGATACGGATGAGTAAACATCCCTCGTTTTTTATTTAGGGGTTCAAATCCCCTTCGCAGGATAAGTGGATGTGCTTTAGCTATTTTAAGGTAGTGTGTTTGTGTGTGCAGTGGCGACACTAAAGAGCACAGTGCTTGTTACAGTTCTGGAGTCTAAAAATAAAAGACCTTTTCTTGTGTTGATTTCCGTCATATCAATGTCTAGTATTTAGTGTAAGTATTTATTCCCATAAGGACGTGTAGAGCACATAGTCCCACATATGTGTAAGTAGTGGTTTGTGGTTGTTTGTCTGCGAGCATTTATGTACGTGTCCACATGCGCCGGAGCGCGGGTGTGTGTGAAGTCGGGGTCTCGGGGCCAGTGAGAGACAGCTGTAAGGGTTGTGGATTGCGAAGGTTATGATCACAGTGCTCTCATAAGGACTTTATTTCAGCTCTGTCCAACCCTCTCAGTCGACGGACAGGTGGGCCTTGGGTTTAGTTTCAGACCCCCCCCCCCTTCCCCCTTTCTTTTTTTTTGTTTCTTTTCTTTTCATAAAACAGCCTGTGCAAATGGGTGGTAGTGATCGACGGGGCGGCTCAGTCTGCAGAGACCCTGCTGTGACGGGTAATAGGCGGGCCGGTGTGTCAATCATTTGACATTTCCTCTCGGGTAAATCAACACGCTTGGCCTGTCGCCGTTGTAACACTGTACGGGTCTCGGATGATTTAAATAGCGCACCGTGTGTACACATGCCAGAGTTTGTTTGTGTGTGGGGAAGCATGGTTTCGCTTGGGCCTCTGCATTTCATTTGCAGACTGTGTGTGTGTCTGTGTGGAGGGTAAGTCCTGGGTTTAGTGTCACTGATCTTCTCTCAAATCTCCCCTTAAGTGAAATTAAGGCAGGCACACTTTTTAGGAAGGTTATGTGTGTTGAGTAAGACATAAGCCTTATTTTCCAGTGCTTCTCTACTTTAGATGTCCATGAATGTGTGCTGGGCCTTAGTCCTATTTTTAGCTTTTATTCAATAGAACATTCATACAGGAAGCAATGGGAGAGGACCTCGAGTTAGGGATCGAACTGTGCCATTTTTCGGAGCGCTGTCCACAAGGCTATGGCTCATTCCCATTTTTTCCTTTGACACCTATCTTTCCAAATCCCTGTCTTACCGAGTAATCATTTTATCCCCTTCCTCCCCCCAAAACTGACATGTTCCAAGCACATGACAAAAAATATGTTCCAAGCACATTTCAGTGATCAATGATAAATGGCTTTACTTATCCTGATAAATGTATAAAGAAAAAAATATGGAAGGATCAAGTTTTGTTTTTTACTATATAAAGCTCCCCATAATTCATGTTGAAATAAATGTCATTATTTTCTTTTCTTTTTAATATTATTTTATACATTTATTATTTGTATGAAATACTTTAAATATTTAATTTTTTCAGATTTTGTACCTTAATTATAATATAATATAATATAATATAATATAATATAATATAATATAATATAATATAATATAATATAATATAATAGAATAAAAAAAATTGAGATGTAAACAAAAAAAGGTTTTGAATATATATATATATATATATATATATATATATATATATATATATATATATATATATATATATATATATATATATATATATATATATATATATATATATATATATATATATATATATATATATATATAAGGGGCATGAAATTATTATATTTATTTAGGTAGGGAAATTTTGGATATTGAATATTTACTATGTATGAATATTTACTAGAATTTAATGATGCTTTGTAGCTTTTTAGTGTGAAAATCAGTGAAATTCAGTGAGTTACTCTGTCATTCTGCTAATGGAAATAAGATGTCTTTAATATGCAAGAGCAGAGCACAGCAGTCCTTAATGAAAAGCTTGTCAACCATCAGGTCTCAGGATGTTGTTAAATGTCAGCCGTGGTAAATGTGACTTCAAGAGGATCCTAATTTAATTTTAAAACCCTCTACACTGAAGTGCTTCCATTGTTAAAATAGAAAAAAAACTGCTTTTTTCAGTGTTTTACATTTCAGTGAGAAATGTCACACCCTTTTATTAATAATTCTGAATTGAATTTAAGTTTAGGAAATGTCCTTGCTTACTTTTTCTTACATTTAAAATGAAAGTAGAGTCCTGGTGGTCTTGCCAGTGACATTGCTTGTCATCTCTCAAGTAATTAGTCTCTGAGGTGTGTTGAAAGCTGTTCAACCAAATGGCCTTGCAGCAAAAATAATCCAACTAGGAGGTCATGAAATAAGTCTCGAAACTAGTTTTCTCCAATTCTTCTTATTGATCATAAGCAAACAAACTCATGTGCTTGCGCATATTTCTCTTACAAAGTTTGTGTGTATGCATGCGAATTTCCCTCTGAACATTCATGTGCATCCCACTTTGGGATGTAGAAGATTTGAGGTGTACAATCTCAATGATTAAAGCCTTGTGATTTATTTTCCATCATTTGACAACAGGCAGGGTTCAAACACTAATCTATTCTCTCCTTCTCCTTATTGTGCTGGCACAGCGCTGGGTTTGACATTTCAGCGCCGAATGCTTAAATGTGTTTCTCATTGGAGCGGGACTCTGAGCCACACAGTGCTTCACGCATGCTTCCCTTTGAAATTGGGAGCACGTCTGCACAAAAAACACAAACAAATGTTCGCCACCAAGCACGTTCAAGTTGTTGCCGACAAACCGCCGTTGCACATGACGTGCGTAAATAGCTCACGAGTGACATGTTTTTGGAATTAAAATATTAAAATGCATTTCAGAAAAGATCTACTCATAAATGTGGATCTTTTTTTCACCATTAGCCTCCGAAAAGTGACATTTAGCACACCGTTTTGTGTTGTAGAGGTACAGAGGCAGCTCAGAAATGTGTTAGCAGTAAAATTCAGTTTCCCGAAGAACACATGGCAGTAGCATAGAAAAAGTTACAACCTCGCTAACCAGTTTTTGGCACAGCATATGCTAGGGTTTGGTTTCTCAGCTTTCCTTCTTGAGGCCTTTAAAACCTTTTCTCTCTTGGTTTTACTAGCTCTCTGTTTTCCCCTTGCTATGTAAAATGTTTCATTAGTAGCCTACCTCTCGTATTCAAAGAGTGTGCAGATTTAGACCAGTTGTTTCTGTAGTTGTGAAGCAATGTTGCTAATCCCTTTCACAAACACACATTAGAGATCACCACACACTTTGATTCTGATATTTATGGTAATTTCAGCTATTTTTGAAGTCAAAAGCAAAAAGTCAACCCTGTCTGGATTTATTTGACTCTCTGCCTGAGCGGAGTATTAAAAACAAAGCAAATATAGTAATTTTTTTTGAAGCGTAAGAAAGGAGACTAAATGAAAAGTAATCCTGTTCCTTTCCTGGGACAAACTGTGATTGTTTTAAGCAGCATCTGATGGTAGCAGAACAGAACCTGCTAATTTGTCACAGAATAAATTGAAGCAGAGAATGCCAAAGTCGTGCAAGCAGGAAGTTGACAACTGAGTCTGTGCATTGAGTGCTTTGTTGCACTTTTTCCCGCCTATTTATATAGCCTATGCTAACCTGCACACTTAACCCTACTAACACTTTTTCATGACCCCCTGCTCCGGAGACTCAAAGCGCTTGTGTCAAGTCAGATTAAGTTAGCATTTTGTCAGCTCTATAGTCTAAGCAGAGGTGACGAATACTATACCACTTGTTCCATGCAAAGATTCCAAACTTGCAACTCGATAAGATGGATATGTTCAGCAGTAAGGTCAATGCTAATGCCCATGTAATGTTTAGAAATCGGACCTGAAGTAAAGCTATTATGCATTTAAAAAAAAAAGATTTTCCTGCTACAAATGTCCTGCTCATCCTGTTGAACTTTCTGTTCATACTGAAAAATGTATCAGTGTTTCCACAAAATTATTACGCAGCACTTTTTTTTCCAACATTGAAAAGAATAAGAAATGTTTCTTAAGCACCAAATCAGCTTATTAAAATGATTTCTGAAGGATCATGTGACACTAAAGACTAGAGTAATGACTGAAAATATAGATTTGCCATGACAGGAATAAATTGCATATTGAAATATATTAAAATAGAAAAGAGTTATTTTGAATTGTGATAATATTTCACAACAACAACGACACTGTTTGTACTATTTTTAATTAAGTTAATGTAGCCTTGGGGAGCGCAAGAGACCTCTTTTAAAAACATAAAAAAACTTATAGAACCTGTAGTTTGTATGTATTTACATGTATTGATTTATTTGTTCCAAAGTTACTTGGTATAAGATAAAGTATATATAAACAGTTAAAAAGCATTTTTAAAATAACCTTTAATTTTATACAACTTTCACAGAGTGTTCACTGCAATATCATCGCAACTTCATGCAGCGAACACACTATTTACCATCTCTAACTCCATGTCAATGATAAGCATATGATTCTTGTCTGTCTAGCCAACACTGAGGTTTCTACTGAATGTACTGGTAATGGTTGTACCATGTTTTAGATTAGCTATAACCTTCAGAAGTGAATCTGTGTGAGGGATGGAACAAATTAAATGGTATTGGTAGGATGGCTTTACAAAGACAGCTTGACATGGACTATCACTGGAAAGATGGCTTTGTAAAAACATAACTGGAGAAGTTTATAAGACAGTTTGGAAGCTCAGAGAAATGTTTTTGAATGCAAGTTGTTTGGATTGTCCGTACAGACACCAAGTGAGACAAAGTAACACTGACAGACAGACAAATGAACAACAGGGTGTGTGGGGCTGTATGCAAGAGATCGTACCCCGCAGAAGAATCCCCCCAAAACCTCCATTAATCACCCACCCTGTTCAGCAATCCACATAACTAGAGAAAGATGTGTGGCCCTTATCCTGCTAGCACTAGCTGCCTTTGAGTTTGCTTTGTTTTGGGCCAGTGGCCCGGACAATCAAACTACAAGATAAAATTAGAGGCAAATGGGAGGAAAATTTGACAAAGTCGATTTTTATTTACACACTCATTTGCAACCCATGACATCAAAGCTCTCTACTCAGCCCGATGAAAATGGCATAATGTGTTATATATATTTATATATTTTTTTTTCTTCTGGAGATTGAAGAGTCTTCTCAGAAGGAGGATGGTAATGGGGGACAGGCTGTGGAGTAAATTGAATTAGGCAGGGCGAGATGACTTGTAGTAAGAAATGAAATGTCATCCTCGCAGAGGCTGGAAATGTAAAACATGTGAATGTTAAACAGTGCGGTTCTAGCGTCACCCCTCTTTTTTCCCCCTACTTTTTTCACCATCTTCAAAACACTGACTCCACTCACATGTTCAAGTGTGCCTTGCATAAATCACAGCCTTTGGAGGGAGATGATCCCACTCCATCTGAAACGCACACACTTATAAACATTCTCACTCACTTTTTGAATCTCTTTCTGAAATTATCCCGCTTTCACATATGAACACTCTAGGGGTGTAACGGTTCATATTTCTCGCAGTTTGCTGTGTATCGCTGTTCTGTGGTCACAATTTTAGTAGCTATTTAGGGGTGCACCGATTACGAAATTTAAAGCTGATACTGATATCAAGTATTTTTGCACTGTGATTCAGAGGATACAAAACCAATTGCTGATATCATTTTTCAAATAGCCCCTTTTAGCACACTTTAACAAGCATGAAGCCATATGCTGTATCAAAATGCACCACAATAAGATTACAGACAACAGTTTTCATTTTGTGAAATGTCAATATTTGCTTGAACTATCTTTCAAAAGTTTTGGGTCAGTAATGCTGAAAATTCTGCTTTGCCATCACAGGAATAAATTATATTTTAAAATACATTAAAACTGAACACAGTTTATTTATTTAGCTAAATAAAACTAATTTACAGTTTTCATTTTTTTTTGATCAAATGAATGCAGCCTTTGTGAGCATTAGATCTCTTTCAAAATAATTTTTAAAAATCTTACTGACTAATAACTTTTGAATGTGTGTGTGTTTATAGACGTGCATATGCAGTCAGACTATCAATATGAAGTATTACTGTGCTACAGATTCGTGTTCACCACTTTGCAGTTTTTTCCCCCCTTTCTTGTCAATACATGTTTCAGTGATGCAGGAAAATGAACATAATTACTCTTGCAAATGGACACTCCACAATTCATACACATTTAATATTTATATTCTGGGAGTCATCGTTAGACATGCATGCTGAATTGTTGGTGGGGAACGGTTGGGCCCCACCCATACACTCAGCAGTGTAAAAATGCATTTAGTAATGGCCCTGCACACATGTATTCACACTTGCACACACCCCTCGCTCTTTCCCGTGCTCTTAATATGTACATTAAACTGCTGAATGAACACTCTGTATGTGTTATGCTGACAAAAAAAGTCATCAATCATTAATGGCTCATTTGGGAGGGACTATCAGCTTTTCAAACAACCACTAACTGAAGAATGATTCCTTGTGTTGCAGGAAGCCCAGCGCCACAAGTCTTGTCTTTGGCAATAGTCCCATTCGCTTAACATCGTGGGTGTTTTTCTTGTCTTCAGTTGAGATCTGCATTGTCATCATTCTTGCCTCGGCACACGTTGGCCTGTATGATTATTAATAATATACAATGCCTCAAGAGACAAAGCTCTAAAAATCAACATTGCAATTGAATTTCATTCAGCTGCATCGTATCTGAGTGAAGTGATTCAGGAACGTCATTGCTCAACTTGTTTTTCTTGGTACCTTGTTTTTACGTAACTCTTCTGACTCACTTTGAATTGTCACGTTACCATGGGCCTTGAACAACACACCATCACACTGGCTTTCTGTGAAATAAATACAAGCCTAACTGCTATCACCCCCTCTCTCTAATGGAGGCAGTAAAAGTAAAAATTATTAGCACTGGGATCCAAGCACACAGACAGGGTGAATAATCCCTCAGTAAATGTGAAACTGCGACTCAAATCTTTGTTATGCTTTGGGCGGGGTGCTGGGCAGACAGAGAGTCGGCTCGAGTTTCTCAGAGGCGTGAGGAAGGCCGGATTCAATCAAATGTTGGAAACGCTGTGCCCGGACCACACTCTTTAACACACAACACATTATTTTATGCTTATTAATTTTGTTTGATCATGTCGGTCAGCTGAACGGGACTTTTGCATAAACTGCAGCTTCAAAACATAAGCACATCCTTGTTCAAAACAAGGATTCTCGTCGAGGCTGCCAAGATCATGAGGGTGCTGGCTGAGCCACATACTAATCTGACTCTCCCCACAGGATTGTCCAGTCCAAATCACTGGTCTGCAAAACTACATCCTCTGTCAGCAATGAGTGCCCTGTGATTTGTGTTTCCACTTCATTCAATGAGTGTACAATCAATCCATTTCATTTAACCCAAAACTGCTTTTGTCAACTCACTTCAATAGCAAGCATTTAAAATGTTTGTTAGCCAATTTGTTTTGATCAAGATCACTTCTATAATCTGACATAATTCACATCTATCTATCTATCTATCTATCTATCTATCTATCTATCTATCTATCTATCTATCTATCTATCTATCTATCTATCTATCTATCTATCTATCTATCTGTCTGTCTGTCTGTCTATCTGTCTATCTGTTTATCTGTTTCTGTCTGTCTGTCTGTCTGTCTGTCTGTCTGTCTATCTATCTACCGTCCATCCGTCCGTCTGTCCACGTTTGTTTGTTTATATATGTGTGTGTTTATTTATTTACTTATTTATTTAAATTTAAAGAAGATATTCAGCAAGAATAATCTAGGGCAGAACCTGACTGGATTGTGAAAAGTGGGTGTTACATACCAGAAAGGAGCCACACTGACTGTGAGGTTACTCAAACTAAATGATTAAAAAGACTAAATAGCTATTTTACTATTGGATAATGTTCTCCAATAGCCTGTGCAGCCAAAGTGATGTCCGCAGAAAAGGAAAGTTGTTTCAGAGGGAGAGCATGTTTCATTTTAATGAAATATTATAAGGACAGACATTTTTGTTTTTCTTTGGAATAACATGCACTGATAAATCGTTCACAATAAGACCAGGAACATGCATTAAGAAAATAGATAGGGTCAATTTCGATTTCATGTTGACTCTAATGAAATATTGTCTTCCGGAGCTTTTTGTATCCACATTCTCCTCGGTTTCCCTCCATTTCTTTCTTGTGCACTCTCTCTTTTACTGTTTCTTATACTCACACACATTGACACAGTGTGTTACACATGCATGCAGGTGATGATATGCCTGAGAGCAGAAGATCCATCATTGTTTCTAGCTGGTGTTCGACTGCACATACACACATGGACATCCCTCTGGCTCGTGTCTAGCTGAACATCCATTCTCAGCTCAGAGGGAGAGCGCATAGAGACTGACATGTTCATCTGTCCCCTCAGCGGGGAGATTTAGACACAATACACACACATACACAAAAAAAACCCACACACAATACACATTCACAAAATCTCACACACACAATAAAAAAAAAAAATCTTGTCAATTTTGATGAAAAACCAATACCACCCCATAAACCTCATCCAGAGAAGCAAAACATCTGATCTAGAGATGTTTGAGTTGTTCCAAAGCCTTTGGTGCAGTCGAAGGCAGCCATGATTTTTCCATTGCATGAGCGAATAAAAAAAATCTTCCCACCCAAAGGGAGCAGGAGGGCTTTTTCATTTAGCCAATGAAGGAGAAGACTGTGGCTTTCAAAGCAAACCATTTTGATAGTTAACACGAAGCCACTTTAAAGCACAGCTGCACCACTGACGTGAATAATACTATTTAATTTGTCTAATCTTAGCCCAAATGCCGGGTGGTTGCGAGGGGGTGTGTGTGTTTGTGTGCGTGTGTGCGTTTGTTACCATGTCTTCCATTCATCTGTTCGACATTTGCGTTTTGTAGGCAAAATTGGGTTGTAGTCACATCTGCAATGAAATAGCAGATCCATCTTAGAGCGATAATACATGTATCAAATTGAATGCATATCAGAAGTTTGTGTTTGTGCCTGTTTGAATATGCATGTGTGTGGGATCGGGTTTTGTGGCCCAGTGCGGTATTAAGTCTCCGAAAGCAGAAAGAGGCGTGTTGTTTTATGCCTCTCTGCTCTTTCATTTATGTCAGATCTGTTGTTCACATGCTGCGTACGCTGACGGGAGAGAAGGGGGCTCGAGAAAAAGAGAGGCTTGTGGAGTTAAAAGGCCAAGTTTTGGCACACGCAGAGTCAAACTGATGGAGGAGATGATTTTTGGTTTCTTTTTCAAGGCCACTGTAATTTACTCCAGCTCTATAAATCTCTTTGAATAATAAAAGAGAGAAATGCTTACATATATGTATTTCGGAAACTATTTGCCAACGCCAGGGACTGTAAAATTCAGCTTCCTTATACGCTCTGCATTGATAGACACTTTGAAGGTTTCATTACTAATGCTTTTAGAACATTAACAGAGCCTTTAACTAGTTTTGCAGCAATGACATGTTTGGGTAAATGAGTGACGTGTGGTATTTTCTGGTTTTCATTTGCTTTAGTCTATGTAATTTTTCTTTTTATTTGGCTGATGTACTTTTGATGCATTTCTCATGCATTTACAAAATTTTTATGGCTTTTCTCTTTCCTTCTTTTACAAATTGTGGAAGTCTGTCCAGTTTTTTTCTTCTTTTTTTCCCATTTCAGTTTCACTGGCTGCAGCCAGTTTGGCAGTACTATGTTTACTGCACAGTTTATATTGCTTATTGTTACCAACAAGCTGAAAATCATAAAAAGAAACAGGGGGTGTTTTTAGATGCTCGCTGGAAAGGGGGAATGTTTAGGGTGTTTTTGGAGATGATTCCTCATGCTGAGAGGTCAGTTAAGTTTTGACTGCTCTGCTCTGGATTTCATTAGCACAGGAAATGTCCCATGTAGACATGCTGGGCGTTTATGCCTGGAGAATGAACTCACATTCACTCTGTTAATCGCTCGAGGAGACTGTTTGAAAATGTTAGAAAAAAGAGAAGCAATAACTGTTGTCAGAGCAGCAGGCAAGCGACGACTGAACTATATACACACCAACAGGTGTGCGAGAAAGACAAATGACAAAAAAAAAAAAAAAAAAACTATTATGAGTTGCCTGATCATTTGTAACCAATTATTACTGGTGAACAAATGATCAACATGTATGTGTGTGAAAGTTAAGCAGGTGTCGTGAAGAAAGGATTTTTTTTTCTTTTTTCAATGTAGCACAAAATAATATTTTTTCCCCCCATGCAGTTGTAATGAATGTGGGCTGAATCTTGAGAAACATGAGAAAATGAAATCAAATGCATTAATACAATAAAAGTGGTTAATATGACATATGAGCTATAATCCAAATCTTCTGAAGCCATATGATTGGTCTATGTGGTCTATACATTTAGTTTTAAGTCTGATATATTCATTGAATCTGTTGATCATATTCACAAAACTTGCCTAAATTAACCATTCGCTTGAATCGTTTTTTCTTCAGTTTAACTGTTTAACTCACTGACTCTGATCTGGCCCGAAAGGTTAAAAAAGGAAACTTGTCAATGAATAACAACTTAATTTTTCAAATCTTGGAATATAGGGTATGAGTCATATGGACGACTACTTGTTGTTGTTGTTTTTTTTTTTTTTAATGCTTCAGTGTCACATTTATTGCAATTGCATGGAAAATAGTAACAAGCATAGTATTCAGCAGTTTTTGTTGCACAATAGAAAGTGACATGGGGGTGAGTAAATGATGACAGATGATTTATTTCTGTAAGATGCTTTTAATTCCAAATCTTTAGTTCACAGAATTGTATTGTTTTGATAACAGCCATGTATGACACTGCAATGCTGTCAGGAGACGTTCCAGTCATGTTTGGGCCTATGTTTTCCCTGAAAGTCTCATGTCTTTCAAGCTGCAGTAAATATTATTCATTTACTAAACCAAAGGTATGCTTACATTTGAATGCATTCAGAATAGAGCAAATACTGCTTTATATCAGATTTGCATAAAAAGTGAAGTTAAAAATGCTTTATTGCATTTTACATTGTCACATGTACTGACTGACTTGGATACAAGCTTCAGTGCATATAATGATATTCTTGTGCACTCAAAACATACTCAAATGCTCAGTCACCCAGTGCATGCTGTTCTTTGCCCCATGATCGGCTCTGCTATGCTTCAGTGGCAAGAACTGATCTTTTATACTAATTTTGGATTAATGGATTAATTCGTCCCTCAATGCAGACACTCACAGCCACATTTAAAATAACAAATGGGCCTGCAGAACCCCTCCAACACACACTTCTCTCTCTCTCTTTTTCTCTTCCGTGCTTTCGAAATCTTTAGATGAATAGGGGGTCTGCAACAATGCATAACAGTGAACGTGTTCAGGTCCTGCCACAGCCAGCCCAACTTTAATCCCACTTAATGCTCAGAGTCAACTTGCGCTCCCAATCACAGTCTAACTTTAATCTCTGCTCAAGCTGGACAAAACCCCCTCCAACCACCCCTAAACCACTCCAGCGAGAGCAAAGAAGACAAAGGAGAAGGCAAGGAGGCTGTTTATGTGGAGTAAGATGTATTTTGACTGTTTTTCGATAGACGCTAACTGTCACATCACGCTGGACTCAAACCTTGAATGTCCACTCACAAACTAATGAACTGTGTGTCACATGCAGCAAATTCATCACTGCTTTCAATGGTAATTCAATGTGATTCTGATTAAATTTTAAATTTTAAGTAGCTTCTTAGCATTAACAGATTGTCAGTTCAACCCCATCTCCAACAAACTTATGCAAGGCCGATTTTAGTTTAGTAAAAGAGGGTTTTTTGTCAAAAGGTATGGGTGTAAAGGTATAGAAGTATAGATTCACATCTATATAATTATTGCATTTGCAGAAAGTCAGAGAAAAAGATTGAAAGAAAGGCCGATATTCTACAGGGTTGGTTTTATATGCATTTTTTTCTTTACATTCTTGCATGTTTTATGTGTGAAATCAAATCGACATAAGGATGAGAAAATTCATTTTTGGGTGAACGATCCTATAAGGAAACACCTAACAATTTTGATTGTTAATCAATTTTTTTTTTCAAAAGAAAAGTCAAATTAAGAAGATTGCAGAACTAACTCCTGCATGAAGCCCTTCTATTGTTCCTTTTTTCTTTAATATAACTCTACAAAAGTGTGCTTTGTTGCAGATTGTATTACTTGTTTTCTTCCCCTGTTTGGCTGGAGTTTCAGCGATCTACCTGAGGAGAGGCTCTCTCTGACCTGGCTTCCACTGATGCTTTTAAATGTAGCTGTGCTTTTCTTCTGCCTGTCCCTTAAGTCTCAGAATTTGGGCCCTCTTCACAGTCTCCCTCCATATCCTTTATGAGCTGTGAAGTGACCACAAGCCTAAGCCTCCTGTGCTTAATATGCTGCTTCTCTCTCTTTTTTGGCTCACCTATTTTTTTTTTTTTAGTTTCCTTTCACAAGCCTCTGGGAAAAAATGTATGACTGAAAAGGGTTGCAGAGAGAGAGAAAAAATCTTTGACAACTTTAAAAGGGAAAATCCCTTAATGCATCTCCAACCTTATCTCAAACACCTCAGTATCTGTCTCCAACGCCATGCCTTTTGAAAGGATATTTAAGAGCTGGAAAGAGCCAGGAGGAGACTGGGTCTAAGGCAGGCTTGGGAATGAGTTATAGGCCCTTTAGAGTCTGGGAATCTCTGAGTTCTGACCAGGGCTTTGACCTGCTGCCTGAACCACACGTACAGCAACTGAACAACTAGTACCAGATCTACACACTAACAGCATGAAGAACAAAAGAGAAAATTTAAAGACTTTTTACATTTAATTTTAAAGACACTTTTTAGGGAGTATTTATACCTTTAACACTGTAGTTAAAGTTTAAGTGTAAAGTTAAAGATGAAAGATTGTCACTTCATACTGTTACTGTAAATTTAACAGGATAGTTTTTACAGTGTACTTTTATTCAGTAAGGATGCATTAAATTGATTAAAAGTGACAGTCAAGACATCTATATTGAAACAAAAAAAGAATAGTTTTCAAATAAAAGTTGTTCTTCTGAACTTTCTATCATCAAATAATACTAAAAGAAATTGTACCATGGATTTCCACAGTTTCCACATATTAAGCAGCACAACTGTTTTCAACATTGATGATGATGATGATGATGATGAAGATGATAGTTCATTAACAACCAAATAACATATGACACTAAAGACTGGAGTAATGGCCGCAAAAAATTCAAATTTGCCATTACTAGAATAAATTCCCTTTTTAAAATATATTAAAACAGTATTTTAATAAAAAAAAAAAATGCTTAAAATCTTACAAAACACATACTTCAAAAAAATTACATACACAAGTATTTTAATAAAAAAAAAAAATGCTTAGCATAAGACACTTCTTTCAAAAATATTCCAAAAATCTTACCGACCCCATACTTTTTTATAAGTGTAAGTATATACCATAAATTTTTTTCTTGAACATATATATTCTTTCTCTGAATGTGTGAAGACTTTAAAAAATCTTTCGTAATTCCTGTCATCTTCCACCCTCTGGTCCACTCTCACAGATTCCTACTATTCCTATCGGGCATTTCGTTTTCGTCAGTCACACACTAATCACTCGTCCACTCATTGCGACTAATTAATTCACACACTTGCTCTTCTACACTCATTTACTCGCTCACTTGTTCACGATCACCCCTGCAGCCCCCGGTCTCTCTCTCACCCTGTCTGTTACGGCGACTTTAACAGGCTCGGTCCAGCGCAGGCCGATAAATCTCCGGCTGAGGATAAAGTTCAAGTAGATAAAATCAAACAGATGTCGGTAGGGAGGTTCACTTTCTGTGACCCATAAAAGTGCTCTCATCAAAGCCTGGAATCATTTGTTTTGAATTATGACTCTGTTTTCGGAGGGGGAGGGGAGGGCACAGCGAGCTGTTTGCAGTGTAATAGGAACTGTTTATCTGAAAACAGTGTGGGGATGCCAGCACACAGCCCAACCCTGGGAAACTTACTAGTGACAGATGCCTGATTGACAACTGTCTAGGTTTTTGTTGGGTTGTGAGAATGATTTTTTAATATGTAAATGTATCCACATTACGTCTACTGTTTTAGATGATCAGGAACGTTAAGACAGACAAAGTGCAGTTGATGCTGTTCATTTTTAGAGACAAAAAAATTAAAAATCACGCAGTTGGCTTATATAAATTGGGTGACAAAAATGAGATGTTTAAGTCCCCCAGACAATATTTACTATCTGTAAGTGTTTTGGATCGGGATAGGTGATAAGATCTTAGGCAAACCCAAATAACAAGCTTATGAATTTGAGCAAATGTTTGCTTTCTCTGTCTCATCGGACGCACGTGATATTTTCTTTCCCGTCGCTGTTTTATTCGCGACCTCTCGGAGATAGTGCCATATGAGGGTTGTATTTTCAGTGGGAGTTCAAGTCAGGGTTAAATAGTTGCTTTATCAAAGTGATCTGGCCCCCAGTGCTGGTTAAGTGAGGGCCACGACTACAGAACGCTTACCTACTGAGAGTCTGCCCTTCAGCCCTCAATAATGTATGTTTTTACAGAGAGAAGAAATACAGTCCATTTGGCTTCATGCTTGAGACAACGGATTTCCAACTGTCATCATAATTCAGGCACTGAGTGTGTTGTCTTTCTCCGGCCTGATAATAAACTCGCCTTTAATGTGTCTGTGACATCGGAAGCTGCGGGTCAGTGCATGAGAGAAAATAGAAACAGAGAGGGCCGAAAGAAAATAATAGCTGGATTTAGAGTTAGCGTGCAACCGTGTATTTTGTTGTTTCTTCTCTGACCCGAAGACTTTTCTTTCATCCGCATGCGATAGTATACCGTCATTATAACTTTCTGATCTCACGATTTTCTGCTTAATATTTGCTTGAAGTGAATGTGAAGCCGAGCGATCACGAATGGAGGCGAGAGAAGAGTTCTGTTTCTCTATTCTTCTCTTTTTTTTCCCATTTTTATTAGCCTCCTGCTCTTGACCTTGTTAGTCAGTCACGGAAGCGTGTAAATCTATCTGACTATACAACTGCATGTTGAAAAGTTACAGCTTCTCGGGGAATTTCACCTTGACTTCTTTATACATTGTTGTGAAGGAAACCATTTCTGGACAGCCAGAGCTCAGCTGCCCTCATATCTGCTCTGAACCTCTTATGTGGGAGTTGAAAGAGATGGCCAGATAGTGAGAGAGTAATACATCAGCATTTATGTGTATCTCTTAATTTTTTTCAAGATTTTATGTATTGTTGCAGAAGATACTCAGATAATTCTTAACACTGATGCCAAACCTGACTTGATGTGTTTTTCCAACTTCAAGCAAATTGTCTGTCCACTCTGAAGATGCAATTCAAATATGACTTTCTGTTATGGGAAAAAAGGCCAAAAAACATTGATAACTTATGTTGCATCAAAAAAAAAAAAAAAAAAAAAAAGAATATTTCTTTATAAAACCACAGTTCATGGCTGTAATAGAGCATAGCCTATTGGATATTATAAATAGGCACAGGCCCTTGTCCAAATTCCTTGTTTCAATAGAAAACACCACGTGATGGAAAACTTTAAAGATTCAGTGAAATAGCTGAAGGATCAAAGTAATTTATAATGGTTTATGGCAAAGTTTAAACTCAAATGGCAAAGTTTAAAAGATGTATAAAAGTACACTTTGTTTATATTTCTGTTCTTGTATGTCTGTCATTACCAATTTAGGCACTTCATAGTCACTATCTCCAGGGGGCAGCAGCAATGACAGCTGTAGTGTTGAGCAGAGAGTCAGTGCTTAGAAACACAAATGATGCATATAAACACGATTCACTGTAATCTTTTAACATTCCAGGAAGCTTGTTTTTAGTGAAAAGAGAGTACTGTTAGTTTATGAACACAAAACTCTGAAGCTTAAAAGCTACATTAGAAACCAACTCTGTAATTTAACTCTGTCTGCACTCACTTGACCCAGCGAGCGGTGTTTTCTTAAGTAGCTTACTTGGTTTTGAAGCACACAAGATTGTAATAACGTCGGTCCTGAGATTTAGATTTTATGTCAGAAGCTCCAATTCTTTAAGGTTGCATGATAAGGAGTCATAATTTAACCATTAAACCCTTTACACATATTTACCAAGCTCTAGGGTAAGACTTTGAAAGTTTCCAAACTGTATAAATAATAACTGTTAATATATATTTTAGGATTTTAAATGCTGAAGGGGTGGCATTGCAAATAATAATTAAAAATAAAACAATAAAAAGGCCTGACCACACCTGGATAGTCCAAGGATGTGTGTGTCGTTAGAAGTGGGAATTTTAGAGTGACATTTAACAGTTACTGGTGACAGAGGAGGGACGACCTTCACATGGTTTACATCATTAAGCCTCCACTTTCTTCCACCACAGTGATATTGAGACTAGACTGGTGATTCATGCCACTTGAACTGCTTTTGCTTGCAGTCTCAAGAACGGACACACAGTGTTATTATTGACATAAATGTATGGGGAGAAAACTGGCAGTGCAGTGCATCTCAGTGACAGGAAGTAATTTCACACTGGTAAACACACACATTGAAACATAAATGATCCAATGATCACTCATATTTTACTTAATACTTATGAACAATCAGAATTTTTAATAATGTTGTTATTATATTATATTATATTATATTATATTATATTATATTATAACAAAATCATAAAATTCAAACTTTACTTATTCTGACATATAGAAATCCCTAATTCTTTTAATGCATATAAACTAATAGAACATTCATATTTTCTTTCTTCTTGTTTGCATAAAATTCAAACTTTACTTATTCTGACATATAGGCCTATAAAAAAGTGTTTGTGCAAATTTGCTTGAATTTTCCTTGACGTGTGTGTGTGTGCGTGTGTGAATATCTGTACCCTCTTACTTGCCTGTCTAATTGTAAATCTGATGTCTGTCCTTATGATAGCAGAATGCTCTGATCTCTGACCTGTATGACCTCAGTCTATTGCCCTCAACCTCTGTGCGTCTGCCTCTGCCTTGCTGCTATAAAACAGCCACCCAATTTGGTTTCCATTAGAGAGTTTGCTATAGTTCTGCTGACACTATCGACCCAAAATCCATGTCTTAATGTCCTATTGAATTGAATGGAATGGTGGTTAAGACTGAATCTAGACGCTATCGGAAAGTGAAAGAAGTGCACTGTGAATATCTATCACCCCCAGTCAGCTTGTAGTTCTTAGCATTTTTATATATACATAATGATTGCATTGTTTTGCTGTTTTGTCCTTTTAAATAATTCATAGGTGATTTAGCGATCAAGTACCAGTTCCTAAGGTCTGATGAGCAGATGGAGAAACTACAGTAAAATATTTCTTCTAATATTTTTTTTCTATTGAAATTATTAAACATATGCAATATACACAAAGTAATATGTTGACCTTAATTTAACTGACACAGGCAGAATTTAATTTTTACAAAACTTATATTGTCTCTATCACTATTATATCCTCAATATTATAATATATTATTATGTATTCAGAAGCATAAAGGAGCAGTTTTTCCACTCCATTATAATGGTTTAACTTGCCTGGTAGCATGTGTAAAATATATATTTTTTCAGTGAAATCATTTAACTGACATGGGAAAAATCTACATGGAAATTTTGCATACCTGTTTATCCTGTTTCCTTACTCTTTCTGACTAGTTCTTAATTTAGTCCAACAGTGACTGGTTAGAATGAAGTCTAATACTGTCAAATATCTCTTAAGGACTTCACGCGGACATTAGACGTTAGACATGCACTCAGTATAAAAGATGCCTGTATGAATATTCAGTCCTTGAACTGTGGCCTACTTAGTATGATCATAGCGATAACTAAAGCTTGTCTTTTCGGTATGTGGGTACAAGAGAAAAGGCCTGGGTTCAGTTCAAGCTACAGAAATTTGATAAAACCTCTATCAAATGGATTACATTAAAAAAAAATAATAATAATAACTGAAAGTATTCATTGTTGTGCATTTACAATAAATTATGTCATTTTAAACTCTTGTAATGTTCACTGTTAAAATGAAATTAAGATTACATAAAATAATTAATAATCAGTTATTCAGAGCATAAAAGTCAATGTTCCTTAATATTTTTTACAAATCTACATTTATTCTGTTTGTGGTTTTTATGAAGAATTTGCACAGTATTTTGCGATCCAGTGAGAATGCAGAATACTGGTGACCCTGTATAAAATGTTTATACCTGAATCAATATTCTAAATTATTTGGAGCCTTGAGAGACAACAAAAGTTCCTTGTCAAATTTCATATCCTCTGAATTATAATTCATAGACATGGGGAGATGAAAGGTCATCAAAAAAAAAAAAAAAAAAAAAAAAAAAAACTCCCCCCAGCCCTTGTGTTGCACATTCATCCTTCTTATTACTACAATGGAGCTTCACCTTCTCTTTTTAATCATGGCTGCAGATATTAAACTGCACTGTCGACTGAGGCTTGTATGGCATAGGGATTTACGGGGGGATTTGCATCTTCCTGTTCTTCCAGTTCAAATATCTATGTCTTCACCGATCAAATTATCATAACCATAGTAGAGCAGAACTCTCCTCCAAAAATACCAGGGAAATAGAAATGTAGGAGAGAGCAAGAATACATGGAGTAAAAAAAAATCTTCATATGATTCCTGCAGCGGAATTTGAAGTGCGAAGCAAAAGTATTTATTTTGAAAGGTTGTTTAAGAATAAAGATGGCCAAACTGTAAGATTTTTATTTCCTAATGGTATTGGATTTTTTTCAGCCTGATGCAAAAGTAAGTTTTCTTTTTTCTTTTTTTCTTTTTTTATTACCTTAATTTCTTTTACAAAAAATATAAAAAAATAACATTTTATTTTCTTGTGCCAAATATATAAAATACTAGCATTTTTAAAATTCGTGATAATAGTAAAAGTGATTTACTTTTTTGCAACGCTTTAAAAAAATTACTTGTCACTTGAATTTGACTCAATGACATTAAAACTAGCAACAGTAGATTTTAAAATGGTACTTAAATACTTCTAAAATTTAAGTACAGAACTGGTATTTTAGCTATTTAACAATCAGCAAAAATGTAGCCTCTTATGTTTGTTTACACAACTTATACCAAAAGTATCAATTGAAAACGCAAGTCGATGAACTTCAAAGGTGCAGGATATGAGTTGGTTGCTCCTCTGAACTTCTAGCAACAAATACAGATATAATTCCCTTTTATCATATAGTGCTGCGTCGAGCTGCATTGCGTGCCTCGGCTAAACGTGTGAGGCCTCTGTGTGTGAAGGGACTCTGAGCTGAGATTTTTTTCTTAATTATTATTATTTGTTTAATTTTGAGGCTGTAAGCCGAGCCTTGGGGTCGGCACGGCAGCACAGTGTTTGAATTGTTCAACATCTCACGCACTTATTGCCTAGCAAAGTGCTGGAAATGCACACACCTATAAGGGCACCGGTATATCCAGCCTTAAAAAAAGCCAACCTGGAGAGTGTGGGAAAGCAGGCTTTTTTTCTCTCTCCGTCTCTCCCTCTCTCCGTTTCTTTCTCTCCCGGGCTGCAAGAGCAGGTCAAATCCTCAGCTAGGTGCCCGAGGCTGTTTTTCCCATCTCTCTCTTTTGCAGCGCACCTCTATACCAATTGAACCAAATCCCAGTAAAGCTTGAAAAAAACAGAGCTACCCCTCTCCTTCCACTTTGGAGTTTGTTTAACCCTCTGGGGCCGAAATAATTAAGATCAATATATATATGAAAGTTCAACCTGGTGCTTTTTTTGAAGTTGCCATGCTGTATGAGGTAATTAGACAGCGGCAGATCTAGCGTGTGTGTTTTCCACCGACGCTGGAAGAGCACAGAAGCAGGCCACCACTGTAGACCAGATCACTTCAGGACACATCACATGTCATGAGAAATATGCTGGGACACAGTCAAATTATAAGGAATGACAACAGGATTTGTATTGGGACTTCTTTGGATTTGAAAGTAATTCTGAGAAAGAAAATGGGGTTTGGGTGAAACTGAATGCACACAAATCGGACTACATGTATTGTTTGTGAGGTTTTAATGAAAAGTTCATACATTTACACTGTGTTAAATAAATCAGATAAATAGTAACAGAAGAAATACATGAAACCTCTGTTTCTCATTTTACTCTCATTTAGCTCTATATTTTCTCTGCTAGAAACTTCAGATGCATTCGAACATCAGCACCCGATTGAGAGAGAGCGTCCCTTGTGAAAGCAATCCTGGATTATCTTTTCTACAAGCGAGGGATTTTGCTAACATTCCTTTGCAAATACGGAGGAATAATTCTTATATTTTCTCTATGATCGTATACCTTCGCTTTGTAGAGCAGTAGTTTAATTTTCAAAGCTCATTTAAAAAACCTGAGGGGGCAGAAACAAGCATTCATAAGACACATACAAACAAGATATTAGATTATTTGCTTATTAAAAATGCCAGGTAGAATATTTTATTTGATACCTTTCTTTTTCTTTTTAAATCATCTTTTAATCATCTTCCAACCTTATTTTTTTAAACAAAGTAATATCTCTCAAGCCTTTAATTTCCACACTTTATGAAAAGGCATTTATTTGCAGAACAATGTAAGGATTTACTGCAGTTTCCCTCCTAAATTTGGCAGTCCTTACTTAATAATTATTTCAATATGTCTCATAAAGCAACCCTTCCTACATTCTTTAAATAATAGCAATTGAAAGAGCTGTAAATTCATTATTTCTAATTGCTTGGGCAAAAGGAAAGTATTGCAAAGCAGGAATGAATGATTTTGTAATATTTGCATAAAAAACCCAGCAACTGATGTAAACATGAAGTGCATAAGAATAATGTAAAATAAGTCAAAAAGTTTCATACAGTACTACCAAATTTCTATTTGTGCAATTGCATTTTTATTCGTGTTGTGCATATACAAAACTTTCAGAACCAAAATAAAAAGCAACAAATAACCCGTTTTTAATAACAAACTACTGCAATAAAATAAATAAAGTTTTAATGGTTTAATATTGCAAGGGGAATTGTAAATGATGAACGTTACAGTGTGTAATATTTTATTAAGAAAATAACACTGTGCAGCAACAGTAAAATTTTAATAGATGCAATTATTCCCAAGTTACATCACTGTAATTGTGATTATTACACTCATAGAAAAAGTATACAACATATAATTTTTATTGTTTGTTTGTTTTTAAGCCTAGTATATAAACTTTATTATGCACGTTGAAACAGTGCTAGTAACACATGATCTTGCCAGTGGGCAGGCGTTTACACATCTGCATGTGTGTGACTTCTGAAGTCTTCGAAATCCCAAGCCCAGCTTTAATGCCTCACTGTGGAGTTGAGGAGGCCAGGCCTAGAGCTTTACAATGCGGGATGGCAGAGATGCTTCAGTGAGTCACTGCTGTCAATGCTGGGAGTACAGCAGCCTTCTGTCAGGCGGTCCTGGCATTCCAGCGTGCTTAAAGCTCAACCTGGAACAATAGGCAAATTATGAGTGTGATGTGGATATACAGACTCTGCATCTCTCCCTTTTAGCACACATGTATGGTACATGTGTAAGTTTGTGACCTTCACAGAGAGATTGAGTGCACCTATGGTGTGCCATATTTATCAAACCATAACAATAGGTGGACTACTCTTAACTAAAGCATTTACAAGCCTCTGTATATGATACAGTCTCAGTAATCCAGAGTATGTGAGTGAACACTCAAAGGAACATTCTCGTATAAGCCTCATCTTTTCACGTATTCTGAAAATATTAATAGCGACGTACATAAGCACATCCGATAAATACTTAAGACTAGTGGCTTTTTGTGCATCACAAACACAGGCCTATAATAATGCTAGATATATGCTGTGTGAGTGTATGAATATCTATATACATTTATACTCTCATATATACATACAGTATACATTTGCCACAAGTGCACACGCATATGAAGTCTGTGTCCTTTGACCTATTTATCTTAGAAAATCCCTTATAAAACGTACCCTTTTAATCCTTTAAATCAAGATGCTCATGTGCTGTTTTATTTAAAAGTAAATATGTGTTGCTTTAAAAATAGTTTCACTGGGTGGGATATGGTTTGCTCCACTGAATTCATTCCCACAAGATGATGTAGATGACACTTTTCAGGCATGGTGACGCTTTAGCAAAAATACCTCATAAATATGAATCATAAAAGGCACAGCCCATTCCCAATGACAGTGGGAGCCAAATATAAAGCACTCAGATTCATAAACAAGCATACCCCAAATAAACACACTCACAAGTATTTTAGGGTGTGTGTGTGAGCATGGTCTGTAATCTGTTCTTAGAAGTAGACTGCTTTAGCTGTCTCTACCGTAGAGCTGGCTTAGTATTTGGTAACGTTGCTTTTTTGCATGGATATTTGGCTGCTGGTGTGATGATGGGGAGGTAGACTTAGACTATGGGAGCAGGGTTATTTGAAGGCCAGCCAGATTCATTGTTATGAAGCAGAGACACATATACAGGCCAACTTCTGGAGAGTGATGGCAGAAGAAATAAATAAAACTTTAAATAATTTAAAATTTGTCTATAATTTCTGTCTGTTCATTTGTTTTGTATGAAAAATAATGGTTAATAATCTGATATAAAATATGTTTATTATAATATTTATGTATATTAAATAAATATATTATAAAATTTACATAAAATATGTTTGTGCGTGCGTGTGTGTGTGTTTATGGATTTAAAATTCTCTTCATAATAAATACTGGTAGTCCAAATAAATTTGGGCATAAAAGTATAAATGTCTTATCTCATGATGATGATGGTGATGTTAATGATTGTAATAATAATAATAATAATAATAATAATAATATATTATAATATATATTATACAATATACATACAATATAATACTCTATCTGTCTGTCTGTCTAATAACAAATCTAAATCTGTCTAAAAGCATGTGTGTGTGTGTGTGTGTGTGTGTGTGTGTAGATAGATAGATAGACAGACAGACAGATTGATAGATATAGTGTGTGTGTGTTTGTGTGTGTGTCTATGTGTGTGTGTGTGTGTGTGTGTGTGTGTGTGTGTGTGTGTGTGTGTGTGTGTAAATTGATTTAATACTTTCTACATAATAAATAGTCCAAATAAATTTTGGCATAAAGTATAAAATTCTTAACTAATAATAATAATTATAACAATATAAAAAATTACATAATAAAAAAAAAATTTCGAATAAAAAAAAGAAAACATAAATAACATATAAATACATTTACTCAAATGTATAGACCTCCCACCAACACATGCATAGATGTACTGCAGTGTTTACCTTTCTGCCTGCCTTTCTCTCTCTTTTAAAAAGTATGCCTTTTTCGCGACCGGCCACCAATTTTGAGTGGGAAAAAAACAGGCTTAAGGTACTAGTGGTTTGGGGTCCAATGCTAAATGCCCTCCTAGCTAAGCCCACTGCCCAGGCTGCCTGTCCTTATGGTAAAATGAAAGAAATGAAAGGTAAGTAAAAGTAATGGATTTTCCTATTGAATGTTATTGCTTGAGGACTGGTGCAGATGGTTATTGATCTGGTGCACGCATTGCCATTACCGCGGGGATGACAATCAACGGCCAGACCCTTCGCCAGTAAACAAGGCTCTTTCTGCCGCCACTGGGAGAAACGAGTGGAGCGGCAGAGAGGAAAAGTGAAGGGTTTGTCTTCCCTACCGCTCTGCTCCATATCGATCTAACCTGCTGTTTACTCTTTAGCAGCAATAACAATATGTGCCTGGAGAAAGTGTTCACAGTAACATTTACTTGGATGTGTGTGCACGCACACACACACACACACACACACACACACACACACACACACACACACACACACACACACACACACACACACACACACACATCAATGCTTACTGCACTATTTACACATGTAGTATAAAAGTAAGAATAAAGGTGCTGATTTTGCTTCATGATGAATTAGTATAGTAAATAAATGCTTTTTATGTCAAATGTCAGTTCACAGAAATTGTAAAAATATTAAGAAATACACCTAAACCTTGTCTTATTAAAATAAAAAGGTTTATCTCAACAGAGCAGAAAAGATCAATTAATAATAAATAAATGCAAAACCCAGATATCCTTTAATAGATTATTTCTAACTCTTTGAATTACATTTTTTCCATGTGTCAGGACAAAAGGGATGCTGGAGAATGGTTGTAACTGGTCCAGTACCTTCTCATCGGTTTCTTTAGTGGACATAATGCCTTGAGCCGAGATGATTCTGAACAGAACTCTGAACTTCATGTGCGTCCACTCTCCATCTCCCTCTGTAAGACCACTGGACTTCTGCTGAGACATTACACAGGTGACAACCAGAATTTCTCTTCACACTTTTACACCAAAACCCTCAGGGTCCAGTTCATTTTTAGAGATGGACCTTTATGGTGTCACCTGCACATCAGAATTTGTTTAATTGTATTAAATCTTCAGTTGTGCAAAACAAAGATTGTCATAGAAAAAGATTTATGAAATGCAAATTGTGTATTGTATGCTCTACACCTTAATCAGTCAAATAATTGTACAGATATTCTGAATTTGCCCAAAACAATGACTAATGCAACAACAACAACAAAAAAGAAAATTAACAGCTGTCTTTTAAGTTAGATTTGAATGTCCTTTTACTTGTTTTTAAAGCTTGTACTAGCTTTGCACTTAAATCTATTATGGACTGTTTGAAACTTCATCTCTCAGAGCATCTTCTGACGTTCTCAAATGTTGGCTTCATGCCCCAGATGTTACCAACAAAAAGACATGTGAAGTTATAGCTGAAACACAATGCCAGAATATTAGGGAATTAGAGAAGCAGTCTCTGGAAACTTTAAGAAGCTGCTGTAAACCTTTTTTTTTCCTATTTTAAAAATGGAATTATAATGTACTCTTGCTTTTTATATTGTACAGTCTGAATTCATGTCAACTGGGACACTTGCAAGTGGGATGACTAAGTAAAATATCCCAATTAACCTGAATTCACATGTGCTTTGTTGTTATCTAATACAATGTTTGTTGGTATGGAAATTACTTAATTTTTTTTAGTCCTAAATTATTTCAGTAAATCTGATTTCACTTCAAATAAACATATGATTAGCCTGAATCACCTTTAGTTGCAATACGATTCAGTGCGCATCAACGAGTCTGAACACATCTGAGCATCTCAACATTATGTGCTAATTTTCATAGAGCATATCGGTAATGCATTGAAAATCCCAAGTGCTCTCATTCTATGGAGAGGACCACAAAATGTGTTTCATATCAAAACAGGTGTCCTTTTTTTTTCCAGATCTGCATTCTTTGAAGGACTCTTATGGCTGGATGCACATGTTTTCTACTTTCATACAACCTTCTCCCAAAGTGTAATCCTTTTTAAATTGCCCACGGCCACCAAATATAGCGGCAAAAGTGTGTCACATTTCTATATTTCTTTCAGATCTTGGGGGGCTTACGGAGATAAAAAGGCAGACACCATAGACTCTAGGTGAGGGACTGAAGACATGTAATGGAGTCCAAGCTCACACTGCCAAAATATGTGGAGGCATGCATGGATTCCTCTAGATTAGCAATATGGGCTTGTTTCTGTGGTATTAGCCAAGTATCTTAGCAACAGGATCACAGCAGCCTCACACAGCGTGATGTGCAGCCGCATGTAATAACCTGAACGTAATCTTTTTTTTCTCCTGCTTCCTTTTTACCCCCCTCCCACACTTTCTTTTAATTTCGCCGGCGATATTACCGATACATGTGTTCGGTTTGAGATCTTTGTTTAATAAGATGAATTGATGCAGTGGAGATTTGCTCTGTGTCATGAGTGGACAGGGCAGAATGCCTTGGGAGCTTAGACGAGCACCATGTCTTTTGTCTTAGATTGACAGGAGTCGTGCTTACCCTGATTAAGCCCAGCTGCTTAGCGTGTATCTTTGAACTGAGCGAATCAAAAAAATGCCGGCGGAATCCTTAATATCGGCGTGCCGTTCGGAGTCAAATAGAATGCAAATTACCTCTACGACTGAAATGTCATCTTAAACATGCCACACATCGGCTGTGCCTTCTGGAAGAAGTCATTTAGAGTAATTTGGATGATTCAGAGTTCTACTAATCCTCCTTCATTTTCTTCTCCACCTCTGAGGTTACAGGAAGAGTAGAAAGAGGAAGATGGGGAGGCACAGCACTAATGTTATCCACCCCACTGATGCTAACGCTAATGATTTGACTGTCACCTTCACCATCTCAAAGAAATCCGCATGTGTGCACAAACATATAGCTCTGTTAATTACCAAAACTAAGTGAAGCACGCTAAATTAAAAAAAAAAAAAAAAAACTAAAGCAAAACAAAAAGTTTTTTCTTTTGTTTTCGTTAATAATTTGAAGTGGGTTAACCCTCATGTTGTGTTCCAGTCATTTTGATGCCAAAAATGCTAGTTAATATTATCACATTGAACTAAAATTTACTGACTTTGCTCACACAGGGTATAACAACTTCCCCTCAAAAATGTTATATTTTTTTATACTTACTAAGGATTTTTTTTTTTTTCCTAACCTTGTTACACTTGAGGTTTTCCAGTCTACAAAAATTGTTCCAAAAAAGAAATTCAGCTCTGCACTAATTGAAAGAAAACAAGTTGACAAAAACCGAATCCAATATTTGGTGATAATATAGCATAATGAAAGATTTACAAATAGTTTTTTAAAAGGATGGTCATTTTTGACCAAGTGTACCAGATTAGATAAAAGATTTTCATCACACCACAAGGGTGAAGAAGTCAGTTAATCTCCACAGTCCAGAAAAATTCAAATTAAAATATGTATTAAAAATATAAAATATTTCTGAAGAAAATAGGCCATGCAAAAAATCACATATTATTTATATATATTATTTATATTATTATTTTTTCAATCTTTGATTTACTTGTAATACCCTTACCTTTAGTGGACAAAATGTCTTGACTGAAAAACAACAGGAGAAATAGCACACAGCACTCTTATTAGGCACTCTGCTCATGTTCTGTAAACTTTTTTTTTTTTTTGGTTGAGGATATTGACACGCAAATATAATTTATATAGAGCATAACTGATGATTATTTCACAGAGGCTTAAAACACTATTCCCTCACCTAGAAAACTGACCCATGATGTGATAAGGTATCATTTTAACATTTGCGTTTTATTGCAACCGTTTATTCTGTGTGTAAAACCTGATAAAAAATAAAATAAAAATCAACTCTTTTAAAACAAAATGATTCAGGTCACCTGTTTTTTTTTTTTTTTTTTCCTCTTTCTCATCACTCTCAGCAGTATATTTTCTCCAACATCCATCGCTTTTAGCCGTTTAAAGGGCCAGCAGACTGACCCAAAGGGGCCATTACAGTGCGGTTGGACCTCCTGATTTACACCCTTTCATACAACCCAGGGGTAATATAGTCCTCAGAGCTACACACAAACACACGTACACGCTTTCACTCTACACTCAGGGACACTTTCACTCCAGCCCCCTTAATTCTTTCGATTTTTCTTGTGCATGACCCATTCCCTCTTGCTCAGGACTGATTGAGTAGTTTGGTTTGTGTGGCTACAACACACACACACACACACACACACACACACACACACACACACACACACACACACACACACACACACAGCACTCGCCTGGCCTGAACTGCCTCTCTCCTGGGAAGCCTCCGCACTTTTCTCTAGGTTGTCCTCTGTCCATTGCCTTAATTTATTATGATCAGACAATACAATTTTATGACTTGTGCTTGACTTCACCATATTCCCTGAAATTTATACAGAGTTCACTTGTCAGCTTCTTTGTGCAACGTTCTTCAGCGTAATGTTTGCCTAATTTTAGAAAATGTGATGGGAAATTTGTGTACTTTTTACAGGCTTGATTTATGTTTCCTAACAAAAAAGACCTACAAAGATTTATTTTAATAGTGCTTTTTTCTTTTATTAAATAAAAAGAGCAGTGTAACAATAATTATGATATGAATGATAAGTCAAAAGAGTCCTTTGTCTCAGGCAGATAAGATAAAACTGCTTCTAAATTGAAATCTTAAAAATAGCTGCTTGGAGGATGCTGTAATGGATCATCAATATTAATTGATGTTCAAAACAAATACCACATGTGCTGCTGTAATTCAAACCCAGCAGTGTACTATACACTCGTGATCAGAGTGATTCAGCAGACGTAAATTCTCTGAGCTCTGTGTCATGTAATTTAATCCCCTTAAGTCTTATTTTTGCACTCTTAGACAGCGTCTCATAATCACAGCAGTCAGACACACATGCATCCCTCTCCGGGAAATAAATGTCAGCGGTACATTTTTTAGATCACATGACATGCACCGATTTGGCTGTTTGGTCAATATACCTTCTAAGAGTTTGCAACATCACTGAAAATCTGTGATCAAAATGAAATTTAAATATGTAAATAAGCTTCAGGAGTTTTAGGAATTTTAACATTTAGAAATATGATGACATTCGATAAAGAAAAATAAAATTCAAGGAATTGTTAACCAAAAAATTCTAATTCTGCCATCCAAACAACCAAACAGTTTGGTTACCATTAACTTCCATTGAATAGGCAAAAAAAAAAAAACCTAAACATTTATCATAATTTCTTCTTTTGTGTTCCACAGATTTGAAACGATATGAGGATGAATAAATTACAAATTTTTTATTTATTTTTTGGGTCAACTATCCATTTAAGCTTCTGCACAATTTCTTAGTTCACTAATTATTAAATTAGAAATATCCAAGTTACAAGATTTTCACTTTTGGGTCTCATTGGATGCTTTTCATTTATTATATTGTAACAACAACAAAAAAGGTTTCAATTAAATTTTTTATGGTTCTTCTGTAATTCTGTGGTGCTAACTATTCCAACTTATTTTCATGTGCATCAATATTTTGGTAAATATATAGGTCAGGTAAATTTTGGAACTTCTATTGTTAATTATGAAACACTCAGAACAGATAAGTTTTTGTACTAATTTTGCATATTTGCTTTTGCAAGGATAGGAACATTCTAAAAGTTCCTGTAACATTCTGGAATATACTTTAATATTCTAGTGCTTTCTGTAACATTCCAGAACACTGAGAGACTAAAAGACTATCATCCAACCTGCACTTTTTGAAGTTTTGGACGACTCACTATTGGCAACTGTTTATATTAAACAATTTTTAGCTCAGTATTATAGAGCTTGTATAAGTTGTATATATGTGGTGGTCTTTTTTCTCCACTATGTTGTAGTTTTCTTCTAAGGTGCCTGTTTCCATTCATTGCTGATGATCTATCACGTTTGCTCCAGCATAACATCAGAGACCAGAACCTGTTGCACATAAGTTCTGTAAAGGTCATCACTCTAGTAGGCCTTGCATTTCAGGGACATGACTGCACCGAAGTCTTTTGGGGGTAGACTGATTTCTGCATGCAACACCATGCCAAAGTAAACACAGAAAGAAAGTGAGACCTAATGCATCCTTTCTGGCCTACTGGCACGAGCCTTAACGTTTTCATGAAGGCTACAGCTTTTATTCAGTATGTTTTATTCAAGGTATTCTAAATTGTGAAGTGCACTGAAATTTCAGTAGTTCACTTTTGTCAACAAATTTCTTCCATTTTAAATGTTGTCAACAAATCAATGAAGGGAATGAATTCCTCCGTAAGTGTTTGAGATATTATAATAAATATGAAATAGTGATGGATGTCTGCAACCCTGCTAGTGAAGCTTTTCCCACTGGTACAAATGTGAGAACACTTGAGTAAAATCCCCCTGGCACAACCCTGGTGTTGATTATAGGTCTGGTTTTCACAGTGTGGTGGTGGTACCGCTACTCAAAAGATGAAACCACACATTATAAATGACCGCAGTTTCAGCTCTGTTTCATTACTCAGTTTTCCCCATTTTTTTTTTCTTCTACGTGTGCATAGAAAATAATCAAATACACACATTTCACAAGAATTTTCATCCATGCATAAAAGCACTGCGGAACCAGCAATAACAGGGTTACATAAACTACCCATATTTCTGCTTTTTGTATGATATGTGCCATATGGTTGTGCAGTAGCCAAACATAGTAGTCTTGGAATATTTTTTAGCAGTTTGAGTGTAAAAAAAAAGAAAGGAAGAAAAAACAGTTTTGCATGAGTAAAAATCTTCCTTCAAAATGTACTTTGATTATGTATTTTCCATACACATTCTGATGTCACTGTTATAACATGTCCATCATAGTATTAAGATTTGTTTGTATTGTGTAATTGACTAATGTTGCATATTATAAAATGGAATCGTTTGCACCATAAAACATTTTCATTTACTTTTAGATTCATCACATTACATCATGAGTATTATGAATGAAACATCTGGCTTGTAGTTTAATTGTGTCCAACTCAATTAAAAAAAAGTTATACATTTAACTGTCATGGGAAATTACTGCTAATATGTCAAAGATGTGTGTGGAGAAGTGTCAAAGGTTTAGGCTAAACATTTTCTGAACAAATGAACAAAACCCAAAAACTGTTACAAGTATTCTTTCTTTCCGTCATTACATTTAATATTCATGTTTCAACTGTTATGAAACTGGTATTCAACATATAGGCTCAGTTGTTTAGAAAGAGCTCTCTGTGCTAAGAACAAAAATAAAAAGTGTTGTGTGAGAGAGAGATTTGGAAAATGTGTATAAAATCTGGGGTGAAACACATGAATCTATCCATAAGAACAAAACAGTGCTCATTTTCACAACTTTTACAGGGATCATGTATAGATAAGAGTTTACCCCTGAGCAAAACAACATGTGATAATGCATTTGGAAAGGTTGTATACTCCTGTGTGCATATAAAAGGAACTTCATAAAGTCAGACATAAAAAGAAGAATCTCTTTTTGATTCCTATTAAATGACACCATGGCGAACAGCCCTTGAACACTAGGGTTTTATTGATAGGAGAGAGAGCGCATGCCACGATTTATGAGAGGAACTCACATAAACTATTTGTGTGAAAGTTCCCATTTTATCAGGATGCAACGGTACCATGGGGAGCCATTGGCTTTGAGTTGACGTGGATGGGGAGGGGGTTTGAGTTCTGGTGTGGCTCTTCAGTAACGAGGGGAGGACAGCTGTGATTCTAGATTAAAGATTTTTCATTCCCATTCCAAAGCTGTTCCCAGTGGCACAGTGCGGCGCCTCTGCAGGCTCATTGTCCATCGCGAACGTCTATCCTTCTGGGAGACATTGTGGGACCAGCTGCTGTATGGAAAAGGGGGGAAAACAGTGAGGGCATTTGTTTAAGAACTGCACCTCTGTCAAATCTTTTCTGCATGAGAAAAAGAAATAGTTAAGGACAGGAAGTAGCTAAAACAAGTACTTTTCTCTTTAATGAAATATTTAAAAAAAGACTGATTGCTGTTGATTTATGCCAACTTTTAAAATGACAGGTGAAATTATATATAAAATGTCGGGTCACGTGTCAATTGATCGCTTTGCAGAGATTCTCAAAACACAAAGTTGAAACCTGCTCTTTAATTAATCTGCCAATTTCAGGAGATGACATATTTGTCTCCTGTTTGACCTTTAATTTTACAATAATATGTGACATATTATCACTATTTTAATTACCTTTTGATCTATACAGCAAATAGTGAAGCGTTTAATCAATAGAGGCTGTCAGGAATAATGAATGAAAAGACCACAGGAGTAATGGATCTGAAGATGTTGTTCATTGTCATCAGTGTCATGGCTATGATTCTGCATTATTTCAGCCTGTTCTGTATGCACAGAATTGTGGGCCCTTTTCAGGACTGTGAACTTTTAGGTAGCAGGAGGGGGTTGCTGAATGTTTGTGTGTGGGTCTGTATGGTGATCCAAGCAGGATATTGATGAATGCAGGCCTTCAGGGTGACCATGTTCCCAGATGATTCGCAGGATTCGCTCACCTGTTGCCTTTTAAATGGATTTCATGGGAAAATTCTTGTTGATTAAAGAAAAATATATAAGTATTATTTGGTCATTCTCTAACTTTTAGAATATCTAACATGGAAACTGGCTGTACCAAAAGTTAAATTAAAAAATAAATGAATGCTTACCCCAAAATTCCATAGTTTAGTTTAATTAGTTGAGTTGAATTGAATTGAGTTTTGATTTATTTTATCATGTACTATTTAGGGTCACATGGATGATTTTTTATTTTATTTTATTTTTATTTTTTTAATTTTATTATTTATCATGTACTATGTAGGGTCACAGGGATGCATTCAAATGTTTTGTTTAGTTAATTTTTCAAAAAATATAACCACTTTTTTCCCCTTCCCCTTTTTTCTCTTAAAACAGAAAATAATGGGCAACAACAAAGAGTGGAAGGTCCGATCTTTTGCTGTAAAGAAGCGGATCACACAGAAAAAGGTTAGTCTGTAGTGCTGGTGTTGCTTGGTGGGGGGTGGAGATCGGTGGGCTGGTTTGCGACTGTATGTTTGCGTGGGCGCAGAGACATTTTGTCTAATATCTCTGGCTACAGATGTGTAGCTGAAGGGGGAAGGAAGGCATGAGAAGGCGAGTTTAAAGTTTTCCCAGAGCTTTGTTGGAGGCAACAACAGAAAGAAGCTCAGTCTAGACATGCAATTGTACACAAGAAAAAAGAAGCAAGAAATTACTGGATTATACATGCAGGAAAGAGTAAGCTCTGTGCTACTTTGTTGGGCTTAGCGTGTATGTCAATGTCAATGGCGCTTGAAAGATCCCCCTGAAGTGAGGCCGATAGTTAAAGATTTACGTCATACTGTTGACCGTAAATACCCACATTCCACTGAGAGGTAGATTGACAAGGTGTGGCAGTCTGGTGCTTCCTGTGTAAATAAGGAACAGGTAAAAGAAAGACACTGCACACATTCACCATGTGAGTGCAGCTTTGTTTAAGGAGGCCACCTCAGAGATGCTTAATAAAGTTCAGGAAGTGACATGCTAAAAATCATTCCTTGTTCCAGCCTGTCATAATTAGATTTTGAATATTCATGATGTGATTATAATTCCTCAGGGCTGCTGCTCTAAACAATTTGCAGTACATTTCAAACTGAAATAAACTGTGTTCTCTCTCACACGACAGTATTTTTAATCTCTTATTTATGTTTATCAGTGTATTATTTTATTTACCAATAGATGATGTGGCTAGAGAGAATTTGACCTTTAAGACCAAGCTGGTATCTCAAGTGATTAAAGTGTCAGCTTAATTAAGATTCTCTCTGCTTTTTTTGATGTTC
Organism: Cyprinus carpio; assembly: GCF_018340385.1. Lineage (NCBI taxonomy): Eukaryota > Metazoa > Chordata > Actinopteri > Cypriniformes > Cyprinidae > Cyprinus > Cyprinus carpio. The sequence continues at coordinate 17,992,885 of NC_056610.1, forward strand.
TTCTCGCCCAAAGTAAAGCATCACAAAGCCTGAGGGCACGCAGCCACACGTCTGTCTGACTGAACCATTTAGTTGGTGTGGAAACAGATACTTGGTCAGTCGCTGTCTCTGTAGGGCTGTTTTCTTCACTGATGCACACAGTAAATTTCATGTTCAACGAACCATTCACAATAAATGTCGGTATTTTTATTTTACATTGTAAAACCTTCTTTTTACTGTTGTGTTCAGTATGAAATTCAAAACATGTGATTTATAAATGTTTACTGCACTATTAATGTTTACTACTACGTCAAAACAAGTTGAAAATGAAAAATTACTGACATAAGGGTCTTAAAATTCTGGGACAACTAGGGAAAGTTTATTCTATTTAGAATTTATTTTAATTAAATATGCTACCTTTCAAAAGTTTGGGGTCTGTAAGATTTTCTTTTTTAGAAGATATGTATACTTTTATTCCGCGATTTTAAATATAACATTTATAATGGAATTTTTTTTTTCTAATACAAAAAAATGGTAGTTCTTTTGAACTTATTCATCAAATAATACTGAGGAAAAATGTATCTTAGTTTCCACTGTTTTCAAAATTGCTGATAATCAGAATTGAACGCCACATCATCATATTAGAATGATTTCTGAATTATCATGTGACAGTAAAGAAATTTGCTTTGTAATCACAGGAATATATTGTATTTTAATATATATTAAAATAGAAAACAATTAATTTAAATTGTAATAATTATTCACTGTTCAAAAACAGAAAAAAATATCTTATCATTCCACATAACATTAATAATAGCATAACCACAATTAAAAAATAATAATAATAGTAACACGAATTTCAGAATATGTTTAATTTAGTTGAATTTAGACTTTTAAATCAAGGATTTTCATTGCAGTCTAAGACTTTAGCACCGCACTACATATTCTGTTAACCAAAAAAGTATTTAATGGTAAATTCTCTAATTTTGTCTCCATCTTTCTTCCTATCTCTCACTTTCTCCTCCTCTTTCAAATCTAAAGCAGCCTGACCAGAAGCAGTTTGTTGTTTCAGCCTGGGCCTGATTTACTAAGGCAACAATCAGCATGCATGCAACATTTTTTAACTCTCTTAACCTTAAGAACATAAGTGCAGTTTACCCAGGCTCTTGTCACACATTTCAGAAGGTCAGGCAGAAGGCAATGTTTTGAAAGGCACATTAAATATTAGTTTACCCTGACCAGTTATTTCTGTGACTTTATCAAGCACAGATGGCTCCTGTTGAAACCATGGATGAGGAAAGAGGAAAAAGGAAGAAGACACTAAATTTATCATGCTACCTAAATCAAATGAAAGTCAGGGCAGTTGCCATCAAAAAGATATGTCAAAGATAACAGTGGAGAGAGAGAATGAGAAATGGGGAGAGGAAAAAAATATAGGCAAAGCACAGTAGCAGCCTGTTCTGAGTCCTGTGTTTTTCTCCTATGTAGGACGAATTTGTGCAGAAAGATAATCAAGTTACATTTTTTAAAAGTTTTATTAGTCTCATTAAGGTAACTGAACAGTACAATTTCAAACACTATTTTGCACATTCATAAACATGACATATACAAAGATATGATGTATATATGAATAAAAATGCTGAATATTTACAGTATGCATGTACAAAAAATGTGCAAAAAAAGTTAATTATACACTTCTATTCAAAAGATTTAAGAAAATTTCAATAACAAAAAATAAAACAAAAAAAAAAAAAAAAAAAAATAAAAATTAAAAAACTATATTTAAAAAACTAGATTAGATTCCGATAGATTTTGAACGTTCTATCGGTCAAAGAATCCTTAAATACAAATGTATCATGGTTTCCAGGAGAAATATTAAGCAGCACAACTGTTTTCAACACCACTAATAATAATGAATATTTATTTAGCACCAAATCATCAAGAGTTATGTGTCAATTTTCAGCATAAATAAAAAAATCAACATCTTTATATTACAGTAAAAAACAGATATTTTAAATTGTAATAATATTTCACAATATTACTGTTTTACTGTTTTTTTTAAGTCATGGCTGTGTATATGTTATAAATAAATATAAATTTTATATTTAAATTATAGATTTATTTTATCTTTGTCTGTTCTTCTTATTTATTTTTAAACAGAGCACATAAATCTGATTTTGGCAGTGAAGTGACTGTAGAATAACATTGGTAATTTATTATTATAGTACTGTATTCTCTTATTTTATTAATTATTATCGTTATTTAACAATGTTTAAACGCTGTAAACACAGTATTTATTCACTGATTTGTTACATATATTCCACACATTAGATTTATGTCTCTCTTCAGAAAAATGTTCAGCTTTGAGATATATAAAAGACTGATCTCTTCAAAAGACTACAAGGAAGAAAGCCGTCTACGACCTTGTGATAAATCACCACACAATGCTCCAGCGTGCTGAAGATTGTGTCTGCCTCAACAGATGCTTATAATTGGCCACCCATTATTGAGAGGCTCGAGTTCAAACCTCCTGTGAAGTCCTCTAGCCACATTTGTCTCAAAGCACAGACAGAGTCTGGTTTCTAGAATCTACAAGCTTTCTACAAGGTGTGGTCAAGACTAGACAAACTGTGCGCCATTTATCAGTGGGTAGTCGGCAGCTGCATTGAAAAGCGTAGCGTTCCAGGCCTGCTCTGGGTTTTTTGTCAGGCATGTGCTGGTGGGATGAAGTGGCTACCAAGGCCCAGTGACTTCCCAGTCCACATCAAAGAGGAAACACATCTGGTCTTGGGCAGGTGGGGCTGCGAGGGGGAAAGGGAGGAGAGGTTTAAACAGGGTACACAATTACCAGCGCAGCAGGATGGATGAGACTGCAGGAAGGAGAAACATTGTGACGCTTCCTGGAGTGTGTTGAAAAATTAGTGCGGTGCATAAATCACTTAATGTCATGGTGGCCTTTCACTTTTCTTGTGTTTGAAAAAAAAATATTAGGCTGAGATTTTCAGTTTGACTTAATATCAATTTAAAGACTGACTTGAGATCTGAACGAAAAGTGCATATAGTGCCAGTCATGGAAAGTTGGCATGCTGATATTGTGTTGCATCCTCTACATTACCGCAGTTTGGTTATTTTGTGACATTAGACATATAAACACACTTTTGCACAAGTGTTTTTGTACAAAATCAAATGTTTGTCACTTGAGGGAGATTGAGAGATGGAACATAGCTCTGTATGTGCGTTGTGTTTGTGTGTGTGTGTGTGTGTTTGACCTCTGTCACTCTGACTGAGCAGTATAGCTGGAGATTGCTAGCAGCATTAAGGTTAGAGGTCACCCCTCTGTGGGAATTCTCTCCTTAAAAGGTTATCTGGCCCTCAATTGGGCCCTCTGATGTGATCTCACCCTGTAATTGTGTATGATTGAAATAATATATGAAATCAAACACAGGCTGAGCAAACGCTTTTCCCACCCTTCTCTTTTTGATAAGAAAAACAAACTTGCACGGTGTCACACACCTTTACATTTACAAAGGTAAAACAAACAAAATAAAGGGACAGAAGGGGATATATTTTTTCTTTGTGAATTTTTTTTTGCTAAAATGTAGCTAATATAACAAAAGCAAATTTCATGCATTGTTTATTTTATTTTATTTTATTTTGACATGTCACATGGCCAAATTTTTTTTTATTGTTATTTGTTTTGTTTTGTTTTGTTTTGTTTTGTTTTGTTTTGTTTTGTTTTGTTTTGTTTTGTTTTGTTTTGTTTTGAATTTGAAATATAGGGATCAGTATGGATTCCTTTTGTATGGAAAAGAGTAACTGACATTTTTATAATAACTCCTTTGGTGTTTCAAATAGGGAAAATACATCATGAGAAATTTCATTTTAAATATTTTTATTTCCAGCCTTGCAATGAAAAACCAAACGCAATATCAAATTTCTCTGTAGATCTATACTGAAATCCATTCCCCCAAAGTCTGATCTGAAACGTAAATATCTTCTTCATGCCTAGCCAAGCATGTTAAGATCCCTAATTCGTGTACACACTCTCAAATCCCTTGTGTTTAAAACAAAAGAGTGGTCATTTCTTGTATCCCCATGTCTTTCCCTTGCTCTCTCTTTCTCTCCTGTTCTCTGTTTGTTGGTGATTACCGATAAGGCATATAGCACCCGTGGTGCATGATAAGCAAGTTTATATCGCCCTTCTTTTCCGCAGTGTTGGACTAGAGCTTGTCTAAATCCGGTGGAAGCTTAATGTTTATCCGACGTGAAAATAATTACTCAAAAGTGTTTCTCTTAATCCAAATAATGAGGGGCCCAGAGTGGGGCTCAGTGTCATTGTAAATCAGGACAGGGCAATTGACTCCTCGCTCCTTGTAAGTTTCAGGTGAGGATGGGGGCGGATATAGGTTAGATTAGGCCTAATCCAGCCACGCTGCAGCCCTTAATCTGTTATGATACAAGGATGATCACTTAAAAAGGGAGGGCTGCAGGAGAAGGCCGTTTGACTGGGACCAGTCTTAAACTACTTAGTGGCCCGCTGTCTCCACAGTTGCCAGAAAAGCTCTTTTGTGTGTGGAAGACGGCGGAAAGAAATGGATGAAAACATCTCAATATCAGTACACTGCACGCTAATTGTTTGAGGAGCTGTGAGAGAGATTGAGAGAGACGTACATTACTTATTTTGTGGTGTCTGGGCAAAGCTGCGTGGAAACCTGCTTTCAGTCGGCAATCCCGAGATCATGTGCCTATACAGTGGCCATGGGGGTATGATTTCAACGGGGTGCACGGGGTAGGATCATGTATTGTAGAGCGCTGAGTGCCATTACGGTCCACATGGAAAACAGCTCAACTTGTTAGAGAGTGAGAGAGACAGAGCGAGAAAGAGTTAGAGCGAGGGTGAGAGAGAGATCGGGGATTCAATATCCTATCCCAGGGCTCCAGTGTCATTGCAGGGGATTAGGCTGGAGAAATCTGCATGGCTTTGCTCTGAGAGCTCAGGGATGGAGCGGAGTTGGCTGGCCTCCAGCGTGACGGCCATCTTTCCAAGGTCTTAAAAAGAGAAGGTTCTGAGCTCTTTGTTAGCTTGTTGTCATCTGACTGATTCACACTAGACATTGAGCTGCTTTTTCAATCATGCCTTTTGTATTGATGCTACAGCCATCTTTACTTAGTATGTGCCCTTGAACCCTTCCTCAGTGTGTGCTTTTTACTCAGTATTATTGCCCTTTCTCCAGTTTAGATGATGATTTAAATTCATGATTGACATGGTTGGGCTCTGTCTGCTTAAACTTTTAAGTCTGCTCTAAAATCTGTTTTTTTACTCAGAAAGTAAATGCCAGCCACCTCTTGACCAGATATGGACCCTATGTAAATATAATGTAAAATATAGCAATATAAATATAGTTATAGAAGTAACTGTTTCTTCTTAGTGTTTTTTTTATTATTATTATTATACCTTTCCCTGTTCTGACTGATGTAATGTCTCTCATCAATGTTTTCTTCCTCTTTTGAAAAATCTTAGAAATGCTATCATGATTTTTTTTTATCTGCTGTTGGAGCAAAATGGAAATGCAACAAATATATTTGTTGTAGTTTAAATTCACCACTGTAGAAGTTTACCCAGCTATAACAACTTCCTTTTCTGAAAACCACAGAAATGTCAAAAGTGTCCATTAGCGCTTTTTAGTTAGCCATTTTTAGGACACATTTCCATTTGTATTCTACTCCCTTGAGGGCCGTGCACAGACCTTTTGAGGGGGCATGTGCTGAAACTGAAAAAGGGCACCCCCTCCCTTTTTTTTTTTTTATATCAAGATTATTTTAGTAAGCCTGCATAAAAGGAAGAAATGGTCACATCTTCATGACAAATTCAATAAAACAAAATAATAGTCTCAAAAGCTTTAGATTTGATTCCGATTAATAACAACCATAATAATAATACTGAGATAATTAGAGAATATAGAATAAAACAGGGTTTTAAGGGCTTCTTTAACCTAATTACAACATTCTGTGAGCCATTATATATTAAATTATATATATTATACAATATATACAAAAAAAATTAGATATTGTCTTTTTTAGCTATTCTGTTTGTTTTTTTAAGCTAATTTGTATTATTTGGTTAACATGATTATGAATGACATTGAGAAGAGGGGAAGGTGAGCAATGAGTCAAGTACTTTTTGACAAACTTTTTTGAATATATAATTTAAGGTAATTATGTCCAACTCAATTCCAGATTATACAAAACTATAGCCATACCGTTACTATAACATATCCAACATGTATCCGCCTACCTGGCAAAAGTATTTGATACTGTGGTGGACAGGATGTTGGGTCTCTTGAAGGTTTCTTATTCACTACACTTTCCCTAAAATAAGCCAGCAATGAAAAAAAATAAATAAAAATAAAATATAGTGTGAAAAGTACAGTTTGCAGTGAAAAGCATTTCTGAAGGATCACGGACACTGAAGAGTATTGAACTAGAGTAATGTGCTGAAAAATTCAGCTTTTATCACAAAAATAAATTACATTTTAAAACTATATTCAAATAGAAAAACAGTTATTTAAAATTGTAAAATCTATTACACAATATTACGTGCTTTTGCTGTATTTTTGGATCAAATAAATGAAGCCTTGGAATGAATATGAATTACATTCTGCATGATAAAATATAAAGATTTCACAGTGAATCTTCCTGTAATTTTTTTTTAGTTACTACTACATACTGTAATAAAACCATGTTTTACTACATTTTATACATGTGTGGACGATGCGATGAGTATACCATAACATGAGTTAGCCTAAATGTTAATAAATTAAGTGTATCAGCAATCATAAATCAAAGAAGAAATTTCTTATATATGTTAAGTCTAGGTGACGAGGATCACTCGTCGCTTTGTGTAAGTTCCAGTACGAAACAGCGCGGGGCGCACCTCTTATGATTTGCCGATGGTTTAAAAAACAATTATATGTTGTTGTATTACTTATAAATATATAGTTTTTGACCAGCGAATGTGTGCAAATGTGAATTTTGTTTTTTTGTCCGTCATTAAAACGGCGACCGGCGCCTCCCACATTACATTTTAATCTACAGGTTACGGTTAGACGGAGCGCTCAGTTTTTGTGGTAAAATGCATTTGGCCCAAATCGCATGTTATAAAAGATGAAATTACGTATGCACAGGCCTATTTAAGTGTTGGCTATGTTATTGGCTAATGAACTAATGGCAAATGCTAGCCTCTCTCTCAGGCGACGTCCCACCACTGTCTCAGTCCTGTGAGTCAGTCAGACTCAAATAAATAAAATATGAGCCTTTATAGACATAGTGTTTAGTAGTACTTATTCAAACACAAGATATTTATTTTCCCCTTCGCAAAACTTTGTTCAGCTCAGCTGTTGTCTACTGTGCGGCTGTTGTGAAATGCAGTTGATTCAATGAATATTAGAGGGGGCGGAGTTATCACTTACTGACAGCTTGAGGATCCGAATAAGATTACACAAGCCTCGTTTTAAGAACTTTCATTTGCTAAATATTCGTAAAACAGACAGACAGACGTAAAGGTGACCAAATAGCATTGATTAAAAAAAAAAAAAAAAACACCACCAAAAAAAGGGCACTTCCGAGTGTAAGGGCAAAAAAAAGGGCATGTGCTCTGCACAGGTTGAGCCCTACCTGTGTTTTGTACTGCCTACTCCCTTGTAATCTGGTTGGTACCAACAGTTGTTCACCAGCAATTATCTGCATATTTACTAGGTTGCTTTATATGGTAATTACATGATGAAATCAATCCACGCATATGTTTATTGAGTGTTTTGTACTGCTGTATTGATCAGTGTGAATGTGACCCGATACATTGTTAGCGTGCATCTTCATTATTTCATTTGGGAGAGGTTATTAGAATGGTGTTTAAATGGGCCCAGCCTGCTGTGTGAATGGATGAAATGTGGTTATGACGAGTTGCCTCTAAAAGCATGGAAACATATTCTGAAGTCTGGTAACAACTTGGGGAAAGTTTGATGATTTGTGTTAATATGTGATTTAAGTTATATTGTATGAAGCATTATACATATGTAATATGAATGAATAAATAAATGTACACATCATCTGTTTATGAACAATGAATGTACTTATACAATAATTCTTAATTTGCATGTCATTTGCGTGTCTTCTCTCTGAGATAAATGTCACGGTATTACTATATCAAATATAAATGACTAAAATCATATTAATAAATACTAATAAGTCATTTGCTTGGATGATATGCATGAAAAAAGTTTCATTTTAATCTATTCTGATATAGAGAATATTAAAAATGAAACTGATTTTATCATGCAGTATGATAAAAATCAACAATAGTAGCTTGTTGTGTAATGTCATGATGACTTTGTTCCTTTACTTATATTAAGTTCTTGCATTTTAAAATGTCATGATGACTTTGTTCCTTTACTTAAACTGATACCAAGTCTTAAGGTGTGGCATTTTAAGGTATTTCATGAGTGTGTTGTCTCATTTTGATGTTGTCAATAATTCTATATAACACATCATTCAATGACATGCATTTCTTATGGAAGACATGCATGAGATGAAGCCATTGTTTAATCGAAATGGTAATTATTGCAATTCCAAATAGTCATTTAATACTATTCACAAGCATTCGGTTCTTTTATAGATTTAAACACATACTCATTTTAAATAGATTTTTTTTTAAAAGATCTGTTTGCATGGACTCTTTTTGAATGTATCAAGGAACCCATTTAACTCATAGTTACTACTGATAGGTAATTCTAAAAATGGTTGTATTCAATTAAAATCGATTGTAATAATTGTATTGTGTTGATGTACTGTATGTTTTTCATTATAGTATATTGTATTATACAATAGTTGCATGTTAAATTTTTTTTTCTTTTAGTAACTGATTATATTTTTTGACAAACCTGTAGTAAATGAAGTTACTTGTTGTTTATAGGTTTACAAATTTTCTCTTTAAGCAGGGGAATTTGATAATTCTCTTAACATATGTCCAAATATATCTTGCTAGGCAACGTTTGATCCAGCTTTGATGTGACGTGATCTTACACCTGATAGCCTTGATGGAGTCTCATTATATTCACTCTGGTTCCCTTGCCGAGGCTCAGTGCAGTGACTGAAGGAGGGGTGCTAGCAGGAGAGGGCATGTGCAATCTCTTTTGTCTGGATATAAAAGAATAAATATCCTGCTAAATCCAGAGTGCTTGCCAGGCCAGCTAAATCTTACGCTCAGTATTCACTGCTGTGTTTCGCTTCTCCCTCTCTCGCTTTCTCTCTCCATCTCTCTGTCCCTCTAATTCCCTCTTATTTCTAAGCAGGAGAGGGAGATGAATTGACTGGCGTTTGATGTGTTGATTGGCAGAAGGAGAAGGAAATGTGGTGAAGGACAGCTGTATGTGAGTTTGTCTCAAGGGACGGCGGCTTGATCGCTAAATGAAGACCTCTAGTGCTTTCTTGTTAGCCACCATGGATCCACCTTCCAAATAAAGCACAGTTAGTTGAAGCACAATTAATGAAGCGAGATCTCTGTGTGCTCACAGTATGAAGCCACAAATCAGTGGTCTCGGGATGCTGTGGGGTATCGGGGTCTAGCGCCTGAGGGCAGAGAGCGATGCTGGCCCTATCAGCATCTCTTTGCTGTCTGTCTTTCTCCCAAGTGTGAGAGCTTTGTACTCCCACAAAGAAGCTCACTTGAAATCCTGGACAGAGAAAATGCAAGACAGGGAAAGTGTGAAAAAAAAAAAGGGTGAAGGAAAGAGGAGCACGATGAGAAGTTGAACATAAGTGATCCCCTTTGTATTTCTGGCACTGCTGGGCACATCTGATTATATTGAGCTTTAAAGGAATATTGCAGCTTCAATACAAGTTAAGCTCAATTGACAGTATTTGTGGCATAATGTTGTTTACCAAAAAAATTGGTAATTGGTTAAAAAACAATTGTAATTTTAAGTGAAGAAAAGTTACAATTTAAGTGAATGGGGCCAGTTTTTGGAGGACTTTTAACTTTATAAAGGCAATTTAAAGTTCTAAGACAAAAATCAAAGTTCAACAAAGGGTATGTTTTACAGGAAAACACTATTTCAGTCATTCCACTTCAAATTTTCACATTTTATTTAATTTCTTTATATAATTAACTGTGGAATTTCTGTGTGAAAATGGATTCTAGACCTATTTTTATTGTCACTGTATAACATTTTTGTGTATTGTTTGAGCTTTTTATACTCATCATTTCAAGTTTTAGGCATTTTGTCATCATGGCAATAAAGTTGTACATTAGATATTAAATAGGTTACGTAAAAGGTTTGGTTAAGAAACTATTTCTACTCAGAAATTGCTAGTAAATTTCACAAACATTTATAAAAACACAATGTAAGTAACATTGAATTAAACATGAAATTTTGAAGCAGAAAAACTGAAATTGTATTTTCTTGTAAAAATTTCAGATCACTTTTACAGTGTAAAATGCATATAGTTTACTTCAAAGCAATGAATTTGAAACGGTGCAGATTTAAACGCAAATCTTCATATAGCATTAATATCTGTAGTGATTATCAGTTCTTTTAAAGACAAATTCAAAATGAAATATTACAATAAGGTCAGCATTTAAAATGATGATTATAAACCAGTTTTAAATGGTCAGCTTATGAAGTCTTTTTCCATTTTAAGACCAATTGAAATTCAGCACTGCAGCTGAGCTCAACAGCGGCCTTACACTCCCAGACTCACAAGACCAAACATGTCAGATCATCCCAAAATCTAGAAAATTCTTGTTTGCTCT